>NC_045434.1:170597741-170622030 GCF_002776525.5 Piliocolobus tephrosceles
TTTTTTTTTTTTTTTTTCTGAGACAGCGTCTTGCTCTGTCTCCCAGGCTGAAATACAGTGACACTGTCAGAGCTCACCGAAGCCTTAACTTTCTGGGCTTAAGTAATGCTCCTACCTCAGCCTCCAAGGTAGCTGGGACTACAGGCTCACAACACCTCATCTGGCTAATTTTTGTTTTGTTTTGTTTTGTTTCTTTAAGACAGAGGCTGTCACCCAGGCTGGAGTGCAGTGGCACAATCTCAGCTCACTGCAACCTCCACCTCCCAGGTTCAAGCAATTCTTCTGCCTCAGCCTCCCAAGTAGCTGGGATTACAGGCATGTGCCACCACACCTGGCTAATTTTTGTATTTTTAGTAGAGATGGGGTTTCACCTTGTTGGCCAGGCTGGTCTCGAACTCCTGACCTCCAGTGATCTGCCTGCCTCAGTCTCCCAAAGTGCTGGAATTATAGGAGTGCGCCACCACACCTGGCCCCCTTTTCTTAATATTCAACTATATGCATTCTGTGAAGACAATAGGAATTAAGGGAAGAGACAGAAAACTAAGCTAAATAGGGAATCTACTTGTCAATGTCCTTAAGAAATAAGCATCTTAAGTATTCCAGAAAGAAAGACTAGAGAACACAGAATAGGTCAAATGTCTCAGGTTGGTGACAAGAGAAGCAGTATGCCGTGGATAAAACCACAGGCCTTGACAATGGGAGTTGAAATGACTCAAGGTGACAATATACCTAATCCCATGAAAAAAGGCTACATACGGGGACTATTCCTATACCAGGAATATTAGGGAATAGGATCATTCATTTCTTCCCCTATCTGGATGAACCCCAACTCTACCCAAATTCTATCTACTTGAATTACTTTACTTATTCCTCAGTGTCAGATGGGGTACGAAATTTTATCTCCATTTTCAAATATGGAAAGTGTCTCCAGAGAGTATAATGACTTGCCCAAGGTCACACAAAGAGTTAACAGCAGATCCAGTACCAGATCACCATTGGCATGGTACCTAGCTATTCCATGACAACAAATACAGACATACTTCAGTGAGTAAGCACGTGCAGAAACAGCTCATTCTGGTTAACCTAATTTGTGGTTAACTGAGTTAACCTTCTAACTTGTGACGTATCAAATATTTTCTGAGTCATAACTAAATACCAAAATATATGCTATATACAGCTCTGGAATATATGCCTTCAAGGCACTTATATACAGCTCTGGAATATATGCCTTCAAGGCACTTATATCCAGTACAGGAGATAAAACACAAAGAGGTGACTATAATACAAGGCGAAAAGTTATCTCTATCTGGATGAACCTTGAAAACAGTACGCTAAGTGAAAGAAGCTAGTCACTAAGGATCAGATGTTACATGATTCTACTTACAAAAAAATGTCCAGAATAGGCAAATTCATAGACTGAAAGTAGATTAGTGGTTGTTTAGTGCTGGGAGGGTTGGGGTGAAATGGGGAACGGCTGCTAATGGGTATACCAGGTTTTTTACAAGGTGATGACAACATTCTAAAATTGACTATGATGACGGTTGAACAACTCTGTGAATATACCAAAAACATAAATTGTATACTCCAAGTGGATAAATTGCATAGTATGTGTATCATATCTCAACAAAGCTGTTGCAACTCACTCCACTCTCAAATGCTTATTCTTTCGAGTTCCTTAATTAAGAACCCAAATGTAAGCTCACCAAGTCTCCTAGTCAACTCCGGTAGAAACCTCCAGGTCTGCACAACTTCCCCTTGTTCCATCACCATAGGTTGTGCTCATTCTACCTCTCAACTCTGAAGTTCATCAACTCGTCTCCATTCTCTCTGCTACTTCTGTAATTCAGGCTTTCACTGTTTCTTGTTTGATAACAATCTGTCTGCCTTCAGTCTGGACACTTTACAGTTAGTTCACAGCCCTTGCTATTGCTGGAGTAGTATTTCTAAAGCACAGACTCTTATTGGAGACTCACATGTTTAAAACCTTCCTTGGCTGTCTATGAACTAACAGATAAAGTCAGCATTACTTCATAATGTCATTCAAGGCTGTTCAAAATCTGGCCCAACCAACATTTCCACTATCGTCACCCAGCTTCCTTCTGCCCCTCCTCACAGAGACACCATATGAATTCAGCTTCAACATTTCTTCCACACACCTCACTCATGAAAAGAGTTCAGTGCAACAGCTGGCAGCATTAACTATTCACTGTAGTTTAGTGCTCTGTGATGACAAGATCAACGGCAGTGTTACTCAACAGAACCTTCTGCAGTGATTAAAATGTTCTGTATTTGTGCTGTTCAGTTTAATAGTCACTAGCCACAAGTGGCTAATGAACATCTGAAATATGACTAGCATGACTGAGGAACTTATTTAAAATTTTTTAATTTTAACACAATTATTTTAATATTTAAAATTTTTAAAAACATCAAGCAATTTCACTTTTTAAGGTCACTCCTCAAGCTCTATTTCTCACCATTTGTTAAACAAAAGCAAAATCCCACATCTCCCTCTAGCTACCACCTCCCCTCACATTGTTTTCAGAGAGGAGCTTTTTGAAAATTGGCTATACCTTAACCTTTCATCCACTCCTGCAAGCCAGCTTCCTTCCTCTCACTGCACCAAACTTCTCTCTCACAGATCTCCAATGACCACATTACTACTCTAGTTTTGTTGTACAGAACTTCTCTGGAGGCCAGGTGCAGTGGCTCACGCCTGTAATCCTAGCACTTTGGGAGGCCGAGGAGGGTGGATCACCTGAGGTTAGGGGTTCGAGACCAGCCTGGTCAATATGTTGAAACCCTGTGTCTACTGAAAATACAAAAATTAGCCGGGCATGGTGGCGCATGCCTGTAATCCTAGCTACTCAGGAGGCTGAGGCAGCAGAATCGCTTCAAGGCAGAGATTGCAATGAGCCAAGATCGCACCACTGCACTCCAGCCTGGGTGACAGAGCGAGACTCTTAAAATAAATAAATAAATAAATACAAAACATTTCTCTGGAGCACCTGTTTCCCTGTTGCTGCTACAGAAACATTTCTCTCTGCGTACTTTAGATAGTCTATATGGAAGAAAACATTACTTTCTGGGCCTTTGCACTTTCCCCTCTCTAACCAAAGGCTCTTTGAAGACTTGAACCTAGCTAAGTCTCCTACTCCAATCAGGTCTTGTCACGATCCTGAGCATTCTTCAATGTATATATGCACAATTGATCTGATGCTCTGGTCTCTCAGTTTCTTGATTTGTTGAATGACTCAAATGAACTACATTGCTATTCTCCGTCAGTCATTTCCTATGACAAAAACCCTACACCCACACTGTCCAATACAATAGCCATTGGCCACATACTGGGTATTTAAGTTCTAATTAAAGTTAAGCAAAAATTTAAAATAAGTCCCTCAGGCTGGGTGCGATTACGCCTGTAATCCCACCACTTTGGGAGGCCAAGGCTGGCAGATCACCTGAGGTCGGGAGTTCAAGACCAGTCTGACCAACATGGAGAAACCCCCATCTCTACTAAAAATACAAAATTAGCTGGGCATGGTGGCGCATGCCTATAATCCCAGCTACTTGGGAGACTGAGGCAGGAGAATCGCTTGAACCCAGGAGTTGGAGGTTGCTGTGAACCGAGACTGCGCCATTGCACTCCAGCCTGGGAAACAAGAGCGAAACTCTCTCTCAAAAATAAATAAATAAATCAAATAAGTCCCTCAGTCACACTAGTCATATTTCAAATGTTCAACAGCCACTTGTGGCTGACTGTGAAACTGAACAGCACAAATACAGAACATTTTAATCACTGCAGAAAGTTCTGTTGGATAACACTGCCGTGAATCTTATCATCACAGAGCACTAAACCACAGTAAATAGTTAATGCTGCCAGCTATTGAACTGAACTCATTTTCATGAGTAAAGCATTATACTAAGCATTTTACACATACTATCTCATCTGAAAATAACACTACACTGAAATGTAACATATATACAAATCATAAGTGTACAAGCTCAATGAACAGAAAAGCTCCCCTTGTAACACTTCCTAATCATTAACCCAACCCTCCATTCCAAAGATAAATACTATCCTTAGCTCTAATATATTAAATTAGTTTAGTCTTTGAACTTATTTACTTATTTATTTATTTATTTATTTTTGAGACAGAGTCTCACTCTGTCGCAAAGGATGGACTGCAGTGGCGTGATCTCAGCTCACTGCAACCTCTGCCTCCCAGGCTCAAGGGATATTTGTGCCTCAGCTTCCCAAGTAACTGGGATTACAGGCATGCACCACCACACACCCAGTTAATTTTTGTATTTTCAGTAGAGACAGCATTCACCATGTTGACCAAGCTGGTCTCAAACTCCTGGCCTCAAGTGATCCACCCATCCCAGCCTCTCAAAGTGCTGAGATTACAGGTGTGAGTCATCATGCCTGGCCCTGTCTGAATTTTATACAAACGGACTCATACCACTTATTTTTCTTTGTGTCTGGCTTCTTTCATGCACCATGTTTGTAAGATTCATCCATATTGTTGCATGAAACAGTAGTTTGTTCATTTTTATTGCTATATATATCATTCTTCTTAAAGATCCACAATTATCAATTCCATTGTGGATGGACATTTATGTTCTTTTCCGTTTTACATTATTAGAATAAAGCTCCTATGAATATTCTTATTCATATCTGTTGTTATACATGTATTTATATTAAATACAGATCTAGGAGAGTAAATTTCCTTGGTCAGAGGATACGCATATATCAGTTTTAGGAGATACTATCAAATGGTCCTCAAAAGTGGTTGTGTCAACTATACTCCCATCAGCGGTATACGACAGTTTCAACTGTTCCACTAATTCACTAACACTTTTTCACCTTAGTTATTCTCGGCAAGTAAACAGTGACATTTCATACTGGTTTTAATTTCCACTTCCCTAATAACTGACAAGGTTATCTTTTCATGGTTTTTGACCATTTGAATATCCTCTTTTGTGAAATAGTTTGTTTCTTATCCATTGACAAGACTGGACTATCTTTTTCTCATTACTTGTAGGAGTTCTTTCTATATCATGGGTAGGAGCCCTTCAATGGTTATAAATTAAGCAAGTATCTACTTCTACTCTGTTGCCTGCTTTTGCACTCACATAATGATATCTTTTGATAGGCCGGGCGCGGTGGCTCAAGCCTGTAATCCCAGCACTTTGGGAGGCCGAGACGGGCGGATCACGAGGTCAGGAGATCGAGACCATCCTGGCTAACACGGTGAAACCCCGTCTCTACTAAAAAATACAAAAACTAGCCGGGCGAGGTGGCGGGCGCCTGTAGTCCCAGCTACTTCGGAGGCTGAGGCAGGAGAATGGCGTGAACCCGGGAGGCGGAGCTTGCAGTGAGCTGAGATCCGGCCACAGTACTCCATCCCAGTCGACAGAGTGAGACTCTGCCTCAAAAAAAAAAAAAAAAAAAAAGAAATATCATTGATTTTTATATAATAACTTTGTATCCGGTTATCTTGCTAGATTCAACTCTCAATTCTAATAGCTATATCTGTAGATTCTTTTGGATTTTCCATATGCTCAATTAAGTTGCTGTGAATAATAGTCTTATTACTTCTACTCCAAGCCTTATACCTTGTATGTCTTTTATTGCTTTATTCATTGGCTAGGACTCCCAACAACAAAAGCAGTCATTGGGTAAAAATTCTAAACCTTCCTGCTATGCCCTCCCACCTGAAGACTCACTTGCATCTAAACCCAGCGTGCTTCCTTTCCACTTATCATAATGAAAAAGGCATCCATTCTTCTATCTAAAACCCAGTCCTTCCACACTCATGCTCCATATCCCTGACAATTTTCAATCTCTGTCTCTCTCTTCTTGGTCTCTATTTCTCTTCTCCTCTCTCTCTCTTTCTCTCTTTTTCCCAACTGCATTTACACATACTCAAGACTCAAGTCTTTACACTCTTTAGCAACAGCCCTTCTCAATTCCATGTCCTCATCTAGCAATTGGCTAGCCTCTCTCACTCCCTTTTAGTCAAGATTATTCAGCTGTCCAATCCTTAGTTTATAATTTATTTTAATCTTCCATTCCTTGAAGGATATGTTACCACATCAAGGTGACCTTTACACAAGGTGACCATACGACCTGGTTTGCCTGGAACAATCCTGGATTATTCCTGTTGTCCTGACTCAATAATGAATAGATTCCCCTTTCATTCTCAAGCACTTCTGGTTTAAGGGATGTGGTCACTCTCCGCCACAGCCTAGCCTACAAGGTCCTTAGTGATTTGCTCCATGCCTACCTCTCTATTCTACACTTAAATAGCTTCAGGTTTACCAATTGCCCCAAGTTCTCTCCTACCACCATTTTTTGCACATGTTCCCTCTGCCTGAGACATCCTTCCTCTCCCTTTATCTGGGTCTAGAGTACTTTTTTGTTTATATCTGGTACAGCAAAAATCCCTTTGATAATATATATATGAAATGGTGTTCTGTTGTTAAGAAAAGTTATTTGTTATACTAACCCACAAAAATATCAATGTTTTTCTTTCAACTCCACTTTTATGACCCCCATTATGCCAACATAATAAACATATATATCTTTCAGTGACCTCTCATGATTTTTTTCTGAAGGTTTCCGATGGTCAACTTCTTAAAGTTCTATCAGTACATGAGGTCACCAAGGTGCCTATTGCTCCTGGGTCACACTATCAAGGCACCAAACAGAAACTAGAGCTACACAATCTTGTCCCACTGGAAGAATATGCTGACTTTCCCTCTTTTCCTTTTTTTTTTTTTTTCTATACACACAGACATACTTCAGACATGAATCATCATTCTGATGCCAAAGACAGAAAGATAGTTTTGCTCTCATGGCTTGAGGGGGAAAAAAAAAGGAAAGAAACAGAATTCTGGCTATTTTGGGGCCAATCTCCCTTTGCAAAAAGAAGAGAAAAGTAGGCTGGTGAATTGGTTCCAAAGATAATTAAAAAGAATGATGACTCCTCTGGGACACAGATTGCTCATAGGCTCCTAAAAGGAATGTAGACAGTGCTAAGAATACACAGCATAGCTATTCCCATTATAACTCCACAACCACATACTTTTCATCACTGCTTAAATGACACTGGAAGTCTTCTTACTTTCACATGGTGCAATTAAATATGGTCCCTGAGATTTAGGCAGAACAGGTCATTACTCTTCTTTAGAGATTAAGAAACTGGGACTCAAGTTTAAAAAAAAAATTTTTAAGTTTGCCAAAGGTCCAACAACTAAAAGGGAGAAGAATACTAGGTCTTGCAAACCCTGATTTAAAGCCTGTTCTTAACAGGACATGGTGACAGTAAACAATATTCACTAATTACTTCAACAAACTTATTAAATACCTATTCTGGGCCAAGAACAGTAACAGCCAGGGGATACAAAACATGTCTATGCCCTGGAGGAACATATGGTCTAGAGAGGAGTGAGAGAATCAATAATATAGAAGGGAGCAGAATGGCTTGAGGTTCAACCTGCTCACTAAAGAAGACGCTGCATGGAGGACCTACTTTAGCATCATTCATTCATTGATTCAACAAGTATTTATTGAATTTTTAGGCACTGTCCTAGGTGTCAGTAACAGATTGGTAAACAATTTGCTTTGCTTTCGCATTCAACATTTTACCTTCTTGTTCCCCCTTACACGAATTGAAAGTACGTAACTTGTCTACATTTTGAGTATTCTTTTGTCTTTTTTAGTGATTTGTATGCATTTGGGGGGATTTTTTTGTCTTCTTTATTAATATGCAGGAGTTATTTATATATACATGGAATATTAATCCTTTGCCAATTAATGTAAGTATTTTCTCTTCTGTCCGTGAGTTGTCTTTTCTCTTTTACTGTGGTATCTTTTTTTGTTCAAAGGTTTTAAATTCTGAATGTTGTCAAATCCACAAATATTTGCCATTGTGGTTTATGCTTTCTGCTCTATCTTGACATCATAAAGATATCACCTATGCTTTTTTCCTAAGTTTAAAATTTCATTTTATACCTCTTATACATCTGAAATTTGTTTTTGTGTATCACATTGAGTAAACAGTAATATTCTTTTTTTCATATGGACACCCAAT
The DNA here is from genome assembly GCF_002776525.5 of Piliocolobus tephrosceles. Lineage (NCBI taxonomy): Eukaryota > Metazoa > Chordata > Mammalia > Primates > Cercopithecidae > Piliocolobus > Piliocolobus tephrosceles. The sequence goes on from NC_045434.1 coordinate 170,605,841, forward strand.
TGATCCAGCTTCATTTACAAAGTGATAATGTCTGATTTGTAATGCTCTACCATATACCAAATTTCCAGCTTATTCCAAGACCCAAATCCAAATGGTTCTGTTTTTTCAGCTTTCTCTTCCATTCCACTAATCTATTTCTTTCTCTTATAACACCACCATACCATTTTAACTACCATAGTTCCATTTAAAAACCTAAATATCTGGAGCGGCAAGTCCACCAACACCTTATTTTTTAAAAGTATCTCTCCCCTTTCCCAAATTTTAAATGACTTTTAGAATCACCTTGTCAAGTTCTTTGATAGCCTAATTTTGTTGATGTATACTTTTTTGAGAAATTATCCATTTTTCATGTAAGCTTTCAAATTTATTGGCAACATATATTTGCAGTAGCTTCCTGCCAATTTTTCATCTCTACTATTATGTACTTTTCTCTCTTTTTTCCATTCTTAATATTATTTTTTTCCTCCCAATCTAACTGGGGTTTATTTTATTACTGTTCTGTTCTCACAGAATCACAGTTCAGTTTGTTTATGCTCTCTACTGTTTATTTCCCACTTCATTAGTGTATTCTTTTTGTTATTTTCTTCTTTCTATTTCCTTTGCTATTACTTTTCTTTTCCTAATTTTAAAAATGTGATGCTTAGATCATTAATTCTCAATCTGTCTTGTAATATATTCATTTAAGATTATAAATCATAGGCTTCCATAGATGCAGTTTTAACATGTGGTTTTCTCATTATTGTTCAGATTTAGATATTTCACGATTTCTATTATGATTTCTACTTTCACCAGTGAATCATTCAGAAGTATGTGTCTGAGGTGGGTGGCTACTGTTTCGTCAAGGGCCCTTTAGAATTTCTAATTTATTCCATTGTTGTCAAAGAATGTTATCTATGTGATACTGTGTCTTTGGTATTCTCTTTTTCCATAATAATTTAATTTATTTTCTTAGTATGCTATGTCTGACATTAATTCTGTTTCCCAGCTTTCTTATGGTTAGCACTTGCCTGGAACATATTCTTGCATCACTTTCTCTTTCATTTAATTTTTAATTTGTAATTATGAAACAGTATAAACATTCATAAAATACAACACTAATGACATCTACGTACCAATCACAGAGGTTAAATAGATGTTTACATCTTGCCCAAGGGAGGATATTTTCAATATTAAATTCATAGAGAAGGGAAAGAGCTTACAAAAAGGCTACTGAATTAACAAGAAAAGCCAGAATGAACAGAGTGACTTTTCACAGTGAAATGAGAAGACAATTGATAAAAGTTCTTACAGGATACAGATCCGAGGGAAAAAGGAAGACATTCTTAAGGTTATACAGTAACCTAAAACTAACACCTTATAGAATTGTGAAAAAAAAAAAAAAAGTCATGGTATCAATGAAATAGGGCACTAACAGAAGTCATCACTGAAAATATTAATATTCTGTCATGGTGCACCACTGACCTCTCTCGTGATAGACTAAAAGAAAAGAGAACAGATAATGCACCCCTCAGGAAATCACATTCAATTCTGATACCTAGTACAACAGGTAAATGGAATACTCAGTTTCATTGGATGGAGTAAAAGAGGGTTACTTTAAATCATATGTGGATTAATAGTTTTCAAAGATGTATAATACATTTACCATTAAAACTTTGTTTAATAAAATTCATTTTTCCTTGGTGATTCCTAAGGCCCTTTAGAATTCTTCAGCATCTGGGATTCATCTGTATTAACAGAAATTATGAATTACAAAAAAAACTACCATTCATTTAGATCCTATCAAGCTCCAAACACTGTGTTTCAAACTTTACTAACTAAATTTGGTACTCACAATACTACGAGTAAATGGCATGATGCCTAGCCCACAGATATGGAAAGTAGGGCTCAGAGCTGAAAAGTTGCCTCAAGTCACAATGCCAGAATATGGCAGAATCCAAATCTGAATTTCATTATATACATGCCCTGTATTTGTTTTTGCCACTACACTCTACTTTTTTTTTTTTTTTCTTTGAGACAGGGTCTTCCTCTGTTACCTAGGCTGGAGTGCAGCAGTATGATCTCAGCTCACTGCAGCCCTGACCTTCTGCACTCAAGTGATCCTCCCACCTCAGCCTCCCAAGTAGCTGGGACTAGAGGTGTAAGCCACTACAGCCAGCTAATTTTGTTCATTTTTTTTTGTAGAGAAGAGGTCTCATTATGTTGCCCAGGCTGGTCTCAAACTGCTGAACTCAAGTGATCCTCCTGCCTCAGCCTCCCAAAGTGCTGGATTACAGGTATGAGCCACCAAGCCCGGGCCACACTGCCTCAAATGTTGTCATGTCTCCATTTTCCAGATATTATCTGAAAATGCCAATGTTTTCTTTTTGACTAGCATGGGAAGGGATCAGACCACAGGACCCAATCAGCATTTTACTTCTTCATCAAGGAAAGGGCACCATCTAGTGGCACACACTTCGTAACCAACACAAAGAAAGTTTTTCACTTTTCTGCTTTCCTCCACTGGTTTTACACTGCCTTACAATAACTTAGGATATCTGAATTCACTCTTCTAGTCCAGAGGAATGGGAGCCTAGTAACATTAAGAATTGAACAGGGCTTTGAAATAAGACCCAAGTCCAATCTCAGATTCACCATTTCTATGTGACCTTAATAAGTTACTAAGAGTAGTTTGAGTCTCAGTCTCATCATCTGTAAAATGAAATACAAGCATTTACCTACCAGGGTTATGATGGGAATGTGTATGAAAATCATCTAGCACAGCACTTGATCTGGGTTTCCTCTATGGTTCCTTTCTCCATTCTCTTTTTATGTACCCTGTATTCACATAGGTGTTTTGCTTTGTTTTTTTAGAAAACATATCATACCACTGGCTCATATTATGTTTAAGATAAGTAACTCCCATAGTTCTTTTGTATGCAAACCATAGTAAAGGCAAATTTCCCAACATTTACTGATTATTTTTATAAATACATAAAATTAACAATAAGCATTTTTGAGTATTTATTATGTGCCAGGCAATTGTGACAGTGAATAAGAACTTATTATCCAAGTGGAGAAAACAGAAAAATTAACATGTAATACAATGTAACAAGTAATTTCACAGCTCTAAATTACAAATACAAAAAAATAGGCCAGGCATGGTCGCTGGTGCCTGTAATTCCAATGCTTTGGGAGACTGGGTTAGGAGGACTGCCTGAGGCCGGGAGTTAGGAGACTGAGTTAGGAAGACTGCCTAGGCAACACAGTGAGATCTCATCTCTTAAAAAAAAAAAAAAATTTTTTTAATTAGCTGGGTGTGGTGGTGCACACCTGTAATCCTAGCTACTCAGGAAGTTGAGGCAGGAGGATTGCTTGAGGCCAGGAATTTGGGGATGTAGTGAGCTATAATTGCACTCCAGCCTGGGTGACAGAGCAAGATCCTGTCAAAAGTTGGGGGGAGAGCAAGGAGGGGGAGGAGAAGCAGGAGAGGGAGAAGAAGGAAAAACAAAGTAGAGGATGGGGAAGAATTAAACCTGTTAGAAGTATGTGGATCAAAAAGGCTTCACAGATGAGGTAGCATTTGAAAAGTCTCTTAAGCAATGAGCTCATCAGATAGGGAGTGCAGAACTTCCATGATATAAGAAAAAAAAAAGTCAGAAGCAATAAGGAATGAAGAAGCACAGTGAGGGAACAGGAAGAAACATAGCATGATTCAAATATAGGATGGGATGGATGGGGCACGGGCAAGATCAGTAGTGCAGTCAATGATAGCTCATTAAGCTCATTTGGAATCTAGATGCAGTGTCTATCACCACCATATTCATCATCATCATTGTCATCATCGTTGTCATCCATAGCAGTTACCATTTCCTATACCTACATAATTGCTAAGCCTCACAACAACCCTACCAGTTATATCATGGTATCCTCATAAAAGTTAAGAAATTTGCCCAATGTCAGAGTCAGTAAGGGAAGAGCTGAGTAAAATTCAGCCCCAGGTCTCTCTGATTGTTTCTACACCAGTAGTCCCTCTTGGTTACACAACATAATTACCTGGATAATCTGTTTAAAAATAAAGATTCGAGAACACTGCACTAAAGCAGCCTATCTAGAAGGCTGACTTGGTAACTGTATTGTAAACAAACCTTCCAGATATTTCTTGACGAAGAAGCCTCGGCAGTCTAATTTTTGGAAAATACCACAAAGCCTAGTAAAATGCACGTCTGCGCACACAGTGGGACAAACACACACATACATGCTTCTATGTAATAAGTTCCATCTACGTGCCAGGACCTAATCCTCACAAAATTCTGCAAGAAGAGTATTATCTCCACCTTAAAGAAGAGGAAACTCAAGCTCAGGAAGCTTATGATAGCTTCCCTTTTCCAGTCAACAAAGCAATGGGATTCAAACATAGGTATATTGGTTCTTCTCTGTCATGCTGTGTAGTAGGCAGAATTTTAAGAATGACTCTCACAGACCCTTGCCCCTGTATAATCTCCTCCCCTTTAAATATGGATGAAAACTGAATATGATGATATCGCAGGAGTAATTATGTTATATTACATGGCAAAAGGGAGATTATCTGGTGGACCTAATCTGATATTATCACATGAGGTCTTTTAAAAGCAGAGCATTTTCTGTAGCTGATAGCAGAATGGGAAGTCAGAAAGATTCAGAGCACAAGAAGGATTCAATGCACATCACTGACATGAAGATGGAGGGGTCTAGGCCACGTGACCAAGAATATGTGTAGCCACTAGAAGCTGAAAGCAGAACACAACTGACAGCCAACAACAACAACAACAACAACAACAAAAAACAGGGCCTCAGTTCTACAACCACAAGGAATTGAATTCTGCAAATGCCCTGAATGAACCTGGACGAGGACTCCTGGATGGGTGCTTTTATGTGTATGGTAAAACATACTAACATGAAATTTATTATTTTAACCATTTTTAAGTGTACAGTTCAGTGGCATTAAGGACATTCACATTGTTCATGATGTGATGATCACCATCATCACCATCCATCTCCAGAGTTTTTTCATCTTTCCAAACTGAAAACTCCATACTCATTAAACACTAAGTCCCCATCTCCCCTACTCCTGAACCCTGGAAACCACCATTCTACTTCCTGTCTCTGATTTTGGCTACTCTAGGTATCCCACATAAGTGGAATCATACCATTTTTGTCTTTTTGTAACTGGCTTATTTCACTTAGTCTAGTGTCCTTAAGGTTCATCTATGTTGCAGCATGTGTCAGAATCTCCTTCCTTTATAAGACTGAATAATAATAATACTAATAGACTGTATTTATATACCACATTTTTTATCCATTCATCAGTGGATGGACACTTGGATCCTTTCCACCTCTTGGCTGCTGTGAATATTGCAAATAATGCTTCTATGAACATGGATATATAAGCATCTGTTTCAGTCCCTGCTTCCAATTCTTTTGGAAATATATATATAAACACATATATAAGTGGTTGTTTTTGAAGCCAATTCATTACCTTTAAAATTTGGTAAATAAAAGGAAATAATCAAGCACTCATCTTGCCTATTTTAACTACACCACTGGGAAACCAAGTAATAGACGAAATGTCTCCTTATAAAATTATTTCTGATACAAATTAAAACAAAATGATAGACTGTCATCATTTTGCAACCCTCAATGAGTTAATGGGTGTAGGCACTGAACGTCAATAGCTGCTAATATCAACAAAGGGCAAAAACTAGACATTATGTTCTTCCTACTAAAAGAACACACCACCACCTACAATCTTGCCAAAGGGATCAAACCTAAGTCTGATCCAGTCTCTGGATTCAGCTGCCAATTTGCAGCAAAAACAATGGACAGAGGAATATAGCGAACTGCACCACTGTTGCAATCAGTAAAATCTATACTATGGAAAATTCTTACAGGTCAAAGGGTCTGGATTCTTTTGTTTTTTTCTTTTCTTTTTTTCAGACAGGGTCTCAGGGTCTCACTCTGTCCCCCAGGCTGGAAGGCAGTGGCACAATTACGGCTCACTACAACCTTGACTTCCTGGGCTCAAGCAATCCTCCTGCCTCAGCCTCTCAAGTAGCTGGGACTATAAGCATGTGTCACCACATCCAGATAATTTTTTTAAATTTTTTGTAGAGATGGGGATCTCACTATGTTTCCCAGGCTGGTCTCAAACTACTGGGCTCAAATGATCCTCTGCCTCGCTTGGCCTCCCAGTGTTGGGATTAAAGGCGTGAGCTACAGCACCCAGTTGCTCCAGATTCTTCAAAAGACAAATTGTAAACAAAAGACATCAAGTTAAATAAATAGGTAAGAAAACTATAGGACTTAGGGATGCACATTTGGGTAAAAAAGTTATAACCAAATACAGGAAGTGATCACTTTAGGAGACACATAAGGGATGTAATTTATTTAACTGGGGCATGTGGACAGGCTTCAGGTACAGCTGGCAAAATTCTATTTCTTAAGGTGGTAGTTAGAAGGGTTAACAATTAATTAAGCTATATTTAAAAGCAAAAACAAAAAAAGACAGACAAAACCAGTGGATTAACAGTGGCCTAAATCCAGATGGAATTCAACTGCAGTGCTCTCTCAAGACAGTTCTGCCAAAGTCTCACTACTGAACCTATCTCAAGCCAAAAGAGCAGTTAATACCAGACTGACTGGTGACTGAGGTCAACAGCAAGTGCTTAGAAAAGTAATTACACGAAGCAGACAAAAGAGAAACCAAAGGAAAATTTTAGGGAAAAATCTTTGTGCTATCACATATATACCATCTGTTTGAAACAGGCCTATCTCACTTCCATCCAGAGTAGGTATGCAAATCTCCCATACCTACTCCTATCTCAGTGCCACGATTTTTCTATTACAATTTGGTGTCTTTCTCAGCATTATTTCCCAATTCTATCAAGGACTGTTAATAATGGCAATAATATGTTTACCAAATATATTCACATCTTCAAAAGCAAGGATGCAGAAAAAAAGGATGGAAGAAAGAAGTCAACAGGGTCCTGAAGAAAAGGCTCCTAGAAGCTGATTAACCTAGTTATCATAGAAGCGACTTTTCTTCATATACAATGGAATATTAGAAACTGTATCCCTAGCCATGCATTCTTGCCTTTACTTATTTGAACAATGGTGGAAATTGAAAGCAGCATGAAGCTATAGGTACGCACTGTAAGGCAGCCACTAGCCACGTGTGGCTATTGATCCCCTTCTCTGAAGTACAGCTAGTCCTAATTGAGATGTACCCTTTGTGTAAAAGACACACTGGATTTTGAATAGTTAGTATGGAAAAAAAGATTGTAAAATATCTTAATATTTTTTATTAATTATATGTTCAAATAATAATATTTCAGATATATTGACCTAGACAAAACATTAATTTTGCCTGTTTCTTTTTTCTTTTGAAATGTGGCTTACTAGAAAATCTTAAATTATAGATGCAGCTAACATTGTATTTCTACTGGACAGCACTGCTATATATACGATGATTAAATGTGCTGAATAGGAAAAACAAAGCAGCAGCAGCTAACAGTTGGGATTTTTCCATTTTTTCTACTGTTAATATACCACCAACACTATAACTCATTTAATTTCCAGCCCTTGTCTCTTGTCTGTAAAGTAGAGGTTTAAGAAAATCAGTACATGCATTAAGTCATAAACACAACATTGAATCATGGGCCAAAATAACTGATTTCTAGTCCTGGTTCTGATATTGACTAGCAGTTAGTTGGAGAAATCACATTTTCTCTCTGAGACTTAGATACCTGCCCCTACAATTACGTAAGGAAGCTAAACTAAATTTAGACTTCCATAATTCTATCAGAATACAATTTTCTTCTTTCTGTCAAAATTGATTTTCATAAAAATGAATAAATACTCACTCTGAGTCTAACACATCCTCTGCGAGAGCCTCTCATCATTTTGTCCTTGGACTAAAAGAAAAACAAAGCATTCAATGAATAAAACATTAACAGACTGGTAAATTGTTTTTAGAATCATCTGGGGAATAAAAGGACAAGATTTACAGTAATACCCATCCCTTCTGCCAACTCCCCTTCCAAAAAGAAATTACTTATGGGCAGGAAAATACACAGATTTTAAATGAAAATGTCATACAGTCTATATAAATTAACCTAATCACAGAACTTTACACATACCTTTAATGTAACATATATTGCATCATTATTTTCATTCCTTCTTCATTCCCTTAAGTACGAGTGTTTCTCATACTTTAGGGAGTCAGAGAATCACCTAGAAGGCTAAGAATCACCTGGAGGTTTAAGAATCACTCCCAGATGATTATTTTTGTTTGTTTGTTTTGTTTTGAGATGGAGTCTCGCTCTGTTGCCCGGACTGGAGTGCAATGGTACAATCTTGGCTCACTGCAACCTCCGCCTCCTGGGTTCAAGCGATTCTCCTGCCTCAGCCTCCAGAGTAGCTGGGAATACAGGCGCCCGCCACCACGCTCAGCTAATTTTTGTGTTTTTAGTAGCAACGGGGTTTCACCATGTTGGCCAGGCTGGTCTCGAACTCCTGACCTCAGGTGATCCACCCACCTTGGCTTCCCAAAGTGCTAGAATTACAAGCGTGAGCCACTGCACCCGGCTGCCCCCAGATAATTCTGACAAAGGCAAACAGAAGACCATACCTCAAGAAGTATTGCTTTAGCTTTACCTCTGCAATTCCCTGGGTAACATTTTTGCTTCTGTGACTTCTCATCCAATGTCCCTCAGTTTGGAATTTTCTTGACCCAAATGCTCTGCCTCATTGTCATTCCAATTACCTTAGCTCTGTCTGATTTAGATTTCCACCCTGGGCTCCCAGAGTTTCTGTGTGTTCCCCTGTTGTGGTATGCATCACCCTGTGTTATAATCACTGGTTTACTTCACCCACAAGACTACACACTCCTTAGGGGGTAGGAACTGTATCTGACTTATGCCTCAGAACAGTGTCTGGTACATATCAGGTCCTCAAAAAACATTTACTGATGAAATGCAACTTAACCTTTCTGTGTCCCTTACTAAACTGAGCCAAGCAAAGCCTGTGTTATATAAAAGTGCTATGTTTACATTCAGTAAATATTCCTAACAGTAAATTAGTCATGTGCAATACAACAAAGTAACACCTCAAATAATGGAAGTTGAACAAATACTTAATACTTGAACAACTGGTATTTTCCTGTACTCCACCTGTGTGAGAAAGCAGCAAAACAAGATAATATTGTATGATTATGTTTTAAAGATGATTATCCCGCTTGAAACCATAGATGCCCTATATCCAAAGTCTTGAGCCGTAAAATTCATGTTCAGAAGTGATTACTGAGATACTAAAGAGAGTATTCTTTTTGTTCTACCTATAAATATCAGGACTCATATATTTTAGGAAAAAAATTTCTCAACACTAAGCAGAACTGAAAACAGTTCTTTACTAATAACAGTTAGTGAAAGAAAACAGTTGATGAAAACATTCCTTAAGCATTTAGTAGCCCTTTTACTGTACCCTATACTTATCTTCCCTTCAAACGTGTAAAGGAAATACACAAAAATAATAATTAGATCTGAAAATCCCTGATGAGGTTAGAATGCAAAATTAACCCAAAAAAGGTAAGAACTAATATATTCATCCTTGATCCTCTTCTACTATAACACAATTTTTAAAATAAAATTACAGTCAACAGAAAAAAGGCAAGACAGGTCCCAGTGTAATACAACTATTAGGGTTACAAATTTAAAAACACTAAGAGGGCCAATTATAATCCTAATCGTTTCCTAATTTCCTAACCTAGCACTTTCGGAGTCCGAAGCAAGAGGGTCGCTTGGGCTCAGGAGTTCAAGATCAGCCTGGGCAACATGACAAAACTCTATCTCTACAAAAACTACAAAATATTAGCTAGGTGTGTTAGTACACACCTATAGTCCCAGCTCTCAGGAAGCTGAGAGGTGGGAGGACTGCTTGAGCCCAGGAGGTCAAGGCTGCAGTGAGCCATGACAACACCATTGCACTCTAACCTGGGCAACAGAGCAAGACCCTTTTTCCAACAACAAAAAAGAAAACACTAAGAGAGATAACTGAAAATAATTAAAACAAATACAACTAGAAAATCATCACACAAATCCAGAATGTGTGACATTCTACAAAACAATTGGCTTAGATTCTTGCAAAATATAAAAAAGACTAACACGTAAACAATTGTAATAGAGCAAAAATAAGTGTGGACTCCAGAAGGTTCCTTCCTGTCAAGGAAAAAGGTGAGGGAAGGAAGCCAAACTGAAATGATCAGGTTTCAAGTTTCAACCTGGGGCTTTAAAAAAGAAAGAAAGAAAAAAGAAATCTGATAAAAAGAGAGGGAAGGTAGTGGGGGGAAAGGCCATTCCAAGACAAGGGAATAGCATCAGCAAAGGCACAGATGTAGAAAACTTTACTTTCCTATTCATAGGAGAGTAGATGTATAGACAAGAGCACAGGGTGCAGAGAGGAACTTACAGATAAGACTGAAGCCCAGGAACAGTGGCTCACGCCTGTAATCTCAACACTTTGGGAGGCCGAGGTGGGCAGGAGTTCAAGGCCAGCCTGGCAAACATGGTGAAACTCTATCTCTACTAAAAAAACAAAAATTAGCTGGGCATGGTGGTGCACGCCTGTAATCCCAGCTACTTGGGAGGCTGAAGTAGGAGAATCCCTCCCTTGAGCCTGGGAGGCGGAGGTTGCAGTGAGCCGAGATGGCGCCGCTGCACTCCATCCTGGGCAACAAAGTAAGACTGTTTCAAAAAAGTTAAAATTAAACATTTAAAAAAACGAGGCTGAAAAGAAGATTACGGGCACCAGATCCTGAAGGGTCTGAAAAAAACATGGAGTTAAGGAAATTTAACTTTATTCAATAGTTAATGGGGAGCTACTAAAGAGGGCAATAGCATTCTTAAAGGTGTGTTTTAGAAAAATAACACTGTTAAATATGAGGACTTGGAGAAAGGGGTAATAGCAACATTAATAATAACAGTAACAGAAGCAGCAGATTCTCACTCATTGCTCCCCCTTATGTAACAGGCACTTTATATACAGTAAACCTTACAAGCTTTTGCATGGTAAGAATAATTCCTATATTACAAATGAAAGTACACTAGGGATATCAAGTAAGTTACCCAGTGTTACATATATAAAATGTGGCTGAGTTGCACAGTTGGAAATGCCTGTCCTGCAAATCATTCTCCCAGACCTTAACTGAGCTCTAATAGCATCAAATTCTCCTCTTTCACAATAGCACAGGGCCCTTTCCCTCACTCTCCCCACTCAGCTTTAATGTGGGGCTATAGGGAAGCTGGTGTGACTGCTTCCACCAGACACAGGCTTTTCTGACAAAGGAAGCTGACCAATCACAGGACCCACTACCCCACAGGGCAGGTAAGAGTCATCTCCCATGAAGTTTTTCAACCAGGGTGAAGGGAAGAGCTCCTTCTATCTGCTCTTGAAGCTGTGAGGTACAGAAGCCACTGGTCCTGGGCCTTCTATGTGAAGAAAGCAAGCCTACACAGCAAGAGAAGCAGAGAGATGAGGAGGAAAGTCCCAGCTGCCAGCGATCTTCAGCTACATCCTAGTCTAAAGCAAATCTGTCTAAGCCAATGCCATTCACCAAATATTAGGTTATTTCTGATGAATCCTAGCAGCTTCTGGTAATGACAGGAAGGTAGCTGACATAACGCCAGCAATCTTCCTAGTGAGTGTTACCTTACCAATGTTCTGAAACCTGCTAACAAATGTCCTTTTTTAAGCAAATTGGCACAAATAGGTATGTGGTCTACAGCCCAGTAACTGTCACTCTCTCTGCCTCCAGCTACAAGGCCCAGTACCTTAAAAAAGGACCACTCTGAAATGAATGCTACAGTCTTTTCAGCTGGATGACAAAACAGGATTACCCCCATGAAGTAGAAATATCGAACTCATATGTTCTACTCCGAAGGGGTTCTTGGGCTACTCCTGAGCTCAAGCAATCCACCTGCCTCGGCCTCCCAAAGTGCTGGGATTACAGGTACGTGCCACTGTGAATGGCCAAAAGTTGGTTCTTTAAAAAATCAGCAAAATTGATAAATCATTAGCTAGACTGACCAAGGAAAAAGAAGGGGATTCAAAGTACTAAAATCAGGAATGAAAGAAAAAAACATTATTACCAATCTTACAAAAACAAAAAATACTCTAAGGAAATACAATGAACAACAAATTAGATGAAACCAACAAATTCCAAGAAAGATATAAACTGTCAACACTGACTAAACAAAAAACAGAAAATCTGCATAGACATAAAATAAGTAAAAAGACTGAATTAGTAATCAAAAAACTTCTCACAAAGAAAAGTCCAGGCCCAGATAGTGAGTTCTAACAAATATTTAAAGAATTAACGACACACCTTCACAAACTCTTCCAAAATATAGAAGAGGGAACACTTTCCAATTTTTTCTATAAAGTTAGTATTATTCTAATACCAAAACCAGAAAAAAAAAATCATAGGGAAAAAACAGTATCTATTTCTAATACAGATGTAAAAATTCTCAACAAAATACTAGCGAACAAAATCCAGCAACATATAAAAAGGATTATATACTATGACCAAGTGGGATTTATCCCAAGAATACAAGGTTGAGTCAATGTATAAGAAACAATCAATATAATAAACCATATTAATAAAATAAAGAACAAAAATCACACGATCATCTCAAAAGACACAGAAAAGGTACTTTTAAAAAATCTAACACCACTTCATGATTAAAAAACCACTCAACAAACTAGAAACAGAAGGGAACTTCTTCAACTTAATAAGGAGCATCTATGTAAAGCCCACAGGTAACCTCATACGTAATGAAGAAGAATTAAAAGCTTTATACCTAAGAACAAGACAAAAATGTCTTATCTTGCCACTCCTACTCAACACTGTACTAGAGGTACTAGCCAGAGAAATCAGGCAAGAAAAAGAAATAAAGGCATCTAGATTAGAAAGGAAGAGCTTAAAGTATCTCTATTTGAAGAAGACATAACCTTACATATAAAAAAGCCTTACATATAGAAAGACAGAACCTTACATATAGAAAATCCTAGGGGGCTGGGCACAGTAGATCACACCTGTAATTCTAGCACTTTGGGAGGCTGAGGCAGGTGGATCACTTGAGGTCAGGAGTTCAAGACCAGCCTGGCCAACACGGTGAAACCCCATGTCTACTAAAAACACAAAAATTAGCTGGGAGTGCTGGGTGCCTGTAGTCCCAGCTACTCGGGAGGCTGAGACTAGAGAATCGCTTGAACCCAGGAGGTTGTAGTGAGCCGAAACTGCGCCAGTGCACTCCAGCCTAGGCCACACAGCAAAACTCCATCTCAAAAACAAAAAACAACAACAAAAAAGAAAATCCTAAGGAATCCACACCAAAAACAAACTATTAGAGTTAATAAATGGGCTCGCCAAAGTTTCAAACACAAATTCAACAACAAAAATTAACTGTATTTCTATACTTTTAGATTTAAAAAATTTGGAGATATAACTAAGAAAATTCCATTTATAATAGCATCAAAAGGTAAAATACTTAGTAATAAATTTAATAAAAGAAGCGTAAGACTTGTACACTTAAAACTACAAAACACCATAAGGAAATTAAAGAAGACCTAAATAAACAGAAAGACACCTCATGCTCTTAGATTGAAAGACTTAATGTTGTTAAGATAGCAGTACTCCCAAAATTGATTTACAGATTGAATATAATCCCTATCAAAATCCCAGCTACCATTTTCTGTTGTAGAAATTGATAAGGTGATGCTAAAATTCAGTGCTTATGCAAGGGACCCAGAAGAGCCAGAACAATCTTCAAAAAAAGAACAAAATTGGAGGACTCACCCTTCTCAATTCCAAAATGTAATACAAAACCATAGTAATAATAGACACTGTGGTACTGACATTAGGATATGCATAGGATCGATGGAATAGAGTTGGAAGTATAGAAATAAACCCATACATACAAAATCAAGTGATTTTTTTTTATAAGAGTGCCAAGACTATCCAACAGGGAATAGTCTTTCCAACAAATGATGCTTAAATCATATATAAAAGAATGAAGCTGGATACCTACCCTATGCAATATAAAAAAGTTAACTCAAAATGGGTCCAACACCTAAATTTAAAGGGTAAAACTATTAAGTTCTTAGATAAAAATGTAGGTACAAATCTTCGTGACCTTGGAATCAGCAATTATCACATGATACCAAAAGCACAAGCAATAAAAGAAATATTAATAAACTGGGCATCATGAAAATTAAAAACATTTGTACTTCAAAGAACACTATCACGCTGAGGCAGGAGGATCCCCTGAGCCCAAGAGTTTGAGGTTATGAAGAGCTATAATCGTGCCACTGCACCACAGCCTGGGCAACAGAATAAGACCCTGTCTTTAAAAAACAAACAAACAAAAAACACTATCAAGACAGTGAAAAGACAAACCAAAGAATGGGAGAAAATATTTGCAAATCATATATATCTGGGTATGGGTGTAGTATCGAGAATATATAGAGAACTCATACAACTCAACAATAAAAAGACAACCCAATTTAAAAATGGGCAAAGGATATGAACAGATATTTTGCCTAAGAAAACCAAGTTAAGAAGATAGTTTCAGCTGGTGATAAGTGTTAAGAAAATAAAGGAGGGTGGTTGTCTTAGTGCATCTTGTGCTACTATAACAGAATACCAGAGACTGCATAATTTATAACAGAAATTTATTTTCTCACAGTTTTAAGGGGCTGGGAATTCCAAAATCCAAGCACCAGCATCTGGTGAGAGTCTTCTTATTTATCACAGAGCACAGGGTGGAAAGGCAAAGAGCACAAGTGAGCGAGTCCTTTTGGTGATGGTGTTGATCTGTTCACGAGGGGACTGCCTAAACACTTTCCATTAGCCCCCACTTCCCAACACTGTCGCAGTGTTGCGGTTAAGTTTCCAACACAGGAATGCCAGGGGACACATTTAAATTAGAGCAGTGACAATGAGAAAGTTATTTTTGGGAAAGGAGGTTCTACTTTAACTTAAGTAGCTTGAAAAAACTCTTCAAGGAGTTGATACAAGAACTGAGATTTGAATTAGAGGACCCAGTGAAGTGAAGAATCTGGGGGCAAAGTCCCAGGCAGAGGGAAGAGCAGGAAATGATTCCTCAGTAGACTTGCTCTCCCATCTCAGCAAGGGCTATTTCACATTTTCTCCACTCTCTCCCTCAGCGCATCTCCAACCTGGCTTTCTTACAAGCATTTAAAACTCAACATGGGCTGGGCGCGGTGGCTCACGCCTATAATCCCTGCACTCTGGGAGGTCAAGGCGGATGGATGACATGAGGTCGGGAGTTCGAGACCAGCCTGGCCAACACGGTGAAACCCCATCTCTACTAAATATACCAAAATTAGCTGGGTGTGGTGGCACACGCCTGTAATCCCAGCTACTAGGGAGGCTGAGGCAGCAAGAATTGCTTGAACCTGGGAGGCAGAGGTTGCAGTGAGCCAAGATTGCACCACTACACTCCAGCCTGGGCAAACAGAGCGAGACTCTGTCTCAAAAACAAAACAAAACTCAACATGTATAAAACTAACTCATGATCCTGCCTCTCTTCCATCCAATCAATCAAAGTGCCCTCATTTCTGTCTCATAACTCTCAAATCTTCTTTCATGAGGTCATAATTGAAAAAGAAAACAAACTCTCAAAGCCTTCCATTTAACCTCATCTCTACTATCAACCACCCCAATCCAGCCCTCTACAATACATCCCAATATTGTATCACCTTCTTTTTTTTTTTTTTAGACAAGGTCTCACTCTGTTGCCCAGGCTGGAGTGCACTGGCACAATTTTGGGTCACTGTAACCTCTGCCTCCCAGGCTCAAGTGTTCCTCCCACCTCAGCCTCCTGAATAGCTGGGACTACAGGCACGTGCCACCACACCCAGCTAATTTTTTTTTTCCTTGTAGAGAAGGTGTTTCACCTTGTTGCCCAAGCTGGTCTCAAACACCTGGGCTCAAGCAATCCACCCACCTCAGCCTCCCAAAGTGCTGGGATTACAGGAGTGAGCCACCGTACCCAGCCTATATCATCTTCTAATTCTTCTCTATCTCTTCTTCCTCTCCTCCAATCCTTTCTCCACACAGGAGCCAGGAGTCTTTTCTTTTTTTTTTTTTTTTTTTT
>NC_045434.1:170622130-170630526 GCF_002776525.5 Piliocolobus tephrosceles
TTTTTTTTTTTTTTTTTTTTTTTTTTTCTTTTTTGAGACGGAGTCTCGCTCTGTGGCCCAGGCTGGAGTGCAGTGGCCGGATCTCAGCTCACTGCAAGCTCCGCCTCCCGGGTTTACGCCATTCTCCTGCCTCAGCCTCCATTCTCCTGCCTCAGCTTCCCGAGTAGCTGGGACTACAGGCGCCGCCACCTCACCCGGCTAGTTTTTTTTTTTTTTTTGGTATTTTTTAGTAGAGACGGGGTTTCACCGTGTTAGCCAGGATGGTCTCGATCTCCTGACCTCGTGATCCGCCCGTCTCGGCCTCCCAAAGTGCTGGGATTACAGGCTTGAGCCACCGCGCCCAGCTGCCAGGAGTCTTTTCAAACCATGAATCTGATCAGGTTACTTCTTCGATTGAAAAACAAAACAAGCAAGCAAGCAAAAAAAAAAACAAAAAACAAAAAACAAAAAAAAAAAACAGAAGTACTTCATGGTTCTATATTGCACTTAAAACAAAATGCACATTTATTAATTTGCTCTCTACAGAGACCCTGCTTGGCCTGGCTCTAGCCTACCTCAAAAGACCCCATCATCCCTGGACCCCAGCCACACTAATCTTTCAGTTCCCTGAACCAGCCGATCACTTTCTCTCCTAAGGACTTTTACACGGATTGTTCTCATTGCCTGAAGTGCCTTTACTCATCTACCCTCACTCCTTTTACTGGCTGATTCCTACTTAACCTCAGTTCCCTAAGAAGGGAAGCTTTACCTGAACCTCTAGAGCAGATTACCCTTCACTTCTAACAAGGGTATAATAAAACACTTTTTTTCCCATAATACTGTGGGAAAATAAAATCCTATGAGTTTGAGTGTGTCCCCCAAAAGTTCATGTGTTAGAAATCTAATCCCTCCGTCCTCATGAATAGATTAACGAAGACTGTCCTCCTTGATGGATTAATGTCACTATCACAGGAGTGTGCTCTTTATTGATGGAATGACTTTGTTGTAAAAGCAATTTCCCTCACCTCTCCTGCTCTAGCTCTCTCACCACGTGATGCCCTCCACCATGTTATGAAGCAGCAAGAAGACACTATGCTCTTCCAGCTGCTAGAACCATGAGCCAAAATAAACTTCTTTCCTTTATAAATTATCCAGTCTGTGGTATTTGTTATAGCAACAGAAAACAGACTAAGACATAAAATGTCCATGGATTTCTCAGTTTTCTTCTAAAAAACTCTAGGGTCCTGGCAACATTTCTGCATGCCATAAGGATTAGATCTTTTGGTTTCAACTGGTCTGGAAGGATAATAAAACCCTCTCTAATTTCCCAGAGAAGTTTGAAAAGTTACAGCCTGGAGCAGTTCCCCAGGCTAAGCTTCCAAGGTGCTAAGAAAAGAGGTACAGCTATCTCCCTAGATATTTGCGTGTAAAAAGAGATAAAACTCCAGATAAGCCAAAGGGTTGGAGTTAGGATTTAGGCTTATTACCTTTCCTAAGTGACCCTTTCATGAGGGGAGTGGGACAGTTGCCTATTTCCCCTTCATAGGAGAGAAAAATAATTTTTCCTTGTCCCCCACCTACAGAGTGTCTGGCTACTCATGTAGGACAACTGACCTGGCTTTTATAGCGTCACCCTAGGGATAAGGACTAGGGAAAAAGCAGGCCAACACATTTATTATTATGAAATGTCTCTGACCCAGAATACCTTGTGTGCATTCATAAAATTAATAAAGATGAACAATTAAGAGCCTGCCAAGTACTTAATCTATAAATCTATAAATAAACAATTCTGAAATTACTTAATTTCATCATCCCTATTAGCCTTAAATTCTAGGAGAATATTGACCTATTACATGAGGAAACTCAAAAAATATTGAATAAATGATAGGAAGGAGACATGTAAGTACAACTAGCCATTTAAAGTTTCATTAACTTGATCTACTATGCCTCAACAGCCAGTAATTTGAAGCTTCTATTATTATTCTGATTATGTTGGTCAGAAAACTAAAATTGGCTCCCCAAAGACAAATTAAACTTCATAGATTTTAGTGTGTAGTGTCTGTTAGACCTGCCTCAAAGGAAAAAAAAAAAAAACCTTTGGCCTTTACGCTAGCTACCATCTTTATACCCACTTGACACTTACCTTTTTTAAAACTCAGTACTTTTTCTGTAAAGAAACATCTAAGGAATGCTGATTCCAAACATTCTAATCAATACTGTGTGCCTAGCTCTAAGCAGCAAACACCTTAAGATATCTAGATTCTCTTCGGTATACTGTCAGTGTGAAAATCAATTTATTCTGTAGATCTAAACAGATATTTATCTTGGCATTGACTGGTGCTCCCAGGAAGCTGAGAAACAGATTCTAACCTCCAACTGTTACATTATCAAAATAGTTGATGATATAATCAACACATTTGTAAGCCCGTGCTAGAAGTAATCTAGGATGGGGTTAAGCAACCAAAAGCAGCTTTTTGCTGGCTATACAATAAAGAACCTTCTGGAAATCAGTAAATTAATAAAATCAGAAACAATTTTTATTTTCCCAGGGTAAGAAATTTCTGAAAGAGTCACCTAAGTCTATCAGAAAGTAAAACTTACCTTGCCAAAATTAATTTCACAAACTGTTCTAGAAAATATCCTTCTAGGGATTACTTAATGTGAGAAACATGTATTTATAGGAATACATACTGCAATGGACTGAATGTTTATATCCACCCAAAGTTCATATGTTGAAATCTTAACCCGCAAGGTGATGGTATTAGGAGGTGGACCTTTGGGAAGTGATTAGATCACAAGGGCAGAGCCCTCATGAATGGGATTAATTCCCTTATAAAAGAGGCCCCAGTCAGAGCAAGGTAATGACCAACAATGAGATGACCTGCATTCTCAAGAGAATAGCTCATAATAATCTCAAATCACACAGCAGTCTGCCTGCTCAGTCCATTTCTTAAATCCTTAGGAAAAAAGTAATTGTAAGAACGTACTAAGAACTATTTAGCTAAATGTCAGTCTTAAATCTGCTTTAATATGGCAATGCACAGTGGCTCACACCTGTAATTTCAGCACTATGGAGGCTGAGGCAGGGGTATCACTTCAGGCCAGGAGTTGGAGACCAGCCTGGGCAACATAGTGAGAACCCATCTCTAAAAAAGAAAGTTTTTTAATTAGCCAAGTATGGTGGCACACACCTATAATCCTAGGTACTCAGGAGACTGCGGTGGAAGGATCCTGTTAGTCCAGGAGTTAGAGGTTACAGTGTACTGCACTCCAGCCTGGGCATCAGAGTGAAAGCTTGTCTCAAAAAAAAAAAAAATTATCTTTACATTACTATTATTCCCACCCTATCTTTCAGAACCTAATTAATGCCTGGGACCTGGAAGGTATTATTAATAGATAAATGTCTACTCAATGAATGGTCCCAGCCCACTTTCTCAGGTATCTCACTCATTCAACAAACATAATTCACTCGAAATATGCCCATTCAATCCCAATTCAAGCTATTCAACATTCCCAAGTAACACAGGGGAAACCTTTTCCCCCTGTTCTGTTAACTTTCAATTCTCTTCAATCAAATTTTTACAATTGCATTTTAAATTATTACGATAAAACAATTAGAGATTAATAATATCTAATAATAAGCACTAAACTAAATCAAAAACACAAAAGTATCTACTTGATTATATCTTAATTGTAACTACTTAATTGTATCTCCAACAGGACTGCAAGCTTTTAGAAGATTAGTTCAGTTTATTCCTAGCATATACTAAGTACTAAAAATATCTTATTAAGTTTACAAATTAACTCATAAAATCTAGCTTGGTGCCAGTTTATAGTGCCATCAATAAAAACCTGTTTAATTGGAAATACAAATATGAATTTACAAAGTAAATGTGTCTGAAAAAGTTTTATGCAAACATATTGAAAACTTAGTAAGGAAGATTTCCTTGCCGTTTAAATTAATTATACAATCCTTTTATAAAGCAAAGTAAATGTGTCTGAAAAAGTTTGCATGAACATATCTAAAACTCAGTAAGGAAGATTTCCTTGCCATTTAAATTAGTTCTACAACCCTTTTATAAAGCAAAGAATGGCCGAGTATGGTGGCTCATGCCATAATCTCAGCACTTTGGGAGGCAGAGGTGAGCTCAGGAATTTGAGACCAGCTTGGGCAACAGAGTGAGACTTCCTCTTTACTAAAAAAAAAAAAAAAAAAAAATTAGCCAGACATGGTGGTTTGTGCCTGTTGTAGTCCCAGCTGGAGGGCTGAGGCAGGAATATTGCTTGAGCCCAGGAGGTCAAGGCTGCAATGACAACTGATCGTGCCACTGCACTCCAGCCTGGACGACAGAGTGAGACTCTATCTCAAAAAAAAAAAAGAAAAAAGAAACTAAGAATGCCTCCCCAAATCTGTTATATAAAGACACTTAAATTTATTTGAATGTTAGTTTTACTTTGCTTAAAGTACACTGTGTTAAAGATCAAGCAAGAAACTCACTGACTTGCGATGAATGTCTCACAGCTAAAAGTGAGGTCTCCTTCTGAATTTATTAGTACATAGCATGCCGTATTACTTTTCTTAAGGCACTTATTATTGCTATCTTATATGATAATAATATATGTGCATGTCTCATCACTTCTCCCGGAAGGTAGTTTCTGACTCATCCTTGTCCCCACCTCCCCCTACTCAACATGCTACCCTTGCTACACTGTACTTTGCAAAGAACATTTAATAAGTTGATGGTAGAAGACATGAGGACAAAGAATGTAAACAAATGTCACAACAGTTCCTCTCCTTTTCACATAAATGTAAACACTGTTTCCACATTGAGAGACATATTAGGCCGGGCGCGGTGGCTCAAGCCTGTAATCCTAGCACTTTGGGAGGCCGAGACGGGCGGATCACGAGGTCAGGAGATCGAGACCACCCTGGCTAATACGGTGAAACCCCGTCTCTACTAAAGAATACAAAAAACTAGCCGGGCAACGAGGCGGGCGTCTGTAGTCCCAGCTACTTGGGAGGCGGAGGCAGGAGAATGGCGTAAACCTGGGAGGCGGAGCTTGCAGTGAGCTGAGATCCGGCCACCGCACTCCAGCCTGGGCGACAGAGCCAGACTCCGTCTCAAAAAAAAAAAAAAAAAAAAGAGAGACATATTAGTTCATTTCCAAGTGCATATGAGGTTGCACACATAGCTAGTGTTGCACCTTGGACCATCTACTGCTGGCACACAGAAGGAAAACTTGACAGGCAAACTAACCCATGAAGACAGGAACTGAGATGCTGGTTCTTGGGCATGGGAAACACAGGAAAGGGACAGGAGGAAATTTTGCAGGAAGACAGCAATGCTTCATATTTTGATTGTGATATTAGTGACAAGGCTATAAATAAATGCAAAGACTCATCTAATTATACACTTAAAATCTGTGTTTTTTACTGGAAGAAAATTAAGTCAATAAAAGTAAATTAATAAATAGTACTTGCCAAAATCCTACACAGATACACTAATTACAACAATTACAAAATAGGAAATGATAGCACCAACACCCACTCACTCCTGTAGTTTTTTTTTAAAGGCGTTCTTGCTATGTTGGCCAGGCTGGTCTTGAACTCCTGGCCTCAAGCAATCCTCTGGACTTGGCCTCCCAAAGTGCTAAGATTACAGGTGTGAGCCACTGCACCTGGTCTGATTTTTATTTTTATTTTTTTGAGACAGGGTCTTACTCTGTCACCTAGGCTGGAGTGCAGTGGTACAATCACAGCTCATTACAGGGGCACACCACCACACCCAGCTAGTATTTTTTATTTTTTGTAGTGACACGGTTTCACCATGTTGCCCAGCCTGGTCTCGAATTCCTGAACTCAAGGGATCTGCCTGCCTCAGCCTCTCAAAGTGATGGGATTACAAGTATGAGCCACCGTGCCCGGACTTTTTTTTCTTTTAAAAAAAGTTTTTTTTATACAGGCAGGGTCTCACTATGTTGATCAGGCTGGTCTCAAACTCCTGGCCTCAAGCAATCCTCCTGCCTTGGCCTCCCAGAGTACTGGGATTACAGGTGTGAACCACCACACCCAGAATGTAGTCTCCTTTCTATTTAAGAGAGCACAGACTCTTAAAGCCATCCTGATAGCATTTAATGTAGTAGAGAGCCTTCCCTAGTTACTGCCTTGTAACACTCAATAGCCCCAAATGTCATTATGCTTCCAAAAAGCTACACCAGCAAAGACTCTGAGTAGTCACAGACTCACAATAATGGAGAAATTTTCCCCATCACTCATCCTTCAAGTTATCATAGATAACTCTCTCATCCTTCCCTCCTTTCCCCATCAGTTACAGATGGTCTCATTTTGAGCATCAGATTTAATGTCTCTTGATTCAATATACAAAAATATATCAGTAAACAAGGTAACGGTGATTTTGGGGGTCTCTCCAAGATCCTGGGAACAAGGCTGCCTTCCCTTAAAGAAAAGAGACATATATCAGAACAGAGATGTATACAAGATCAATTTTAAGAGATAGAACAGCCTGGAGATCATCATACCAAGTATTTTAGAACTGAAGAAGGCCAGAACTATATCAGAAGGCAAGCATAGAAGTTTTTTGACCCAAAGATTAAATCTGTTCCATTCTGGTAATAGGTATGTCTCTAATATGGAGATACTGCATCTTGATGTCAATAGCTAATGCCACTAAATACCTATAACATATAACTTTAGTCTGCTGCTGCTTATAATTTGGCAGCCCAAAGAGTTTGCATTCAGAGAATAAATGTATCAGTTAGCCTAAATGTAGAGTCTTCTTAAGTTATATTTCTTGTTGTGAATTAATAAATTGGAATACTGATTCATATAATGGTGATCACAGTGTACATTTAGTGAATATTACTATGTCAAACACCTCCATAAACTTTAGCTTTCTGTTATCATTTACTGAGCGCTTATGTGCCAGACACTGTGCTAGTGCTTTAAACACTATTTTAATTAATTCTCACAATGATCTTATGATACTGGTTCTTTCATCATACCCATTTTATCTTTTTTTTTTTTTTTTTTGAGATGGAGTTTCACTCTTGTTGCCCAGGCTGGAGTGCAGTCGTGTGATCTCAGCTCACTGCAACCTCTGATTCTCCTGCCTCAGCCTCCTGAGTAGCTGGAATTAAAGGCATGTGCCATCACGCCCGGCTAATGTTGTATTTTTAGTAGAGATGGGGATTCACCATGTTGGTCAGGCTGTTCTTGAACTTCTGACCTCATGTGATCCACCCGCCTCAGCCTCCCAAAGTGCTGGATTACAGGTGGTAAGCCACCATGCCCGGCGTGTTATACTCATTTTATAACTGAGGAATCCATGACTCAGAAAGGTTTGAGTAATGTCCATAGACTCACAGATGGCAAGTGGGAGAAACAGGATTTGAACCCAGGTATGGATCCAAAGGTACATTTGTACCACGGTCACTATAAACCTGGTTAATTTAAGTCTTCCTTAAAGGTTTTTCTCAACCACAAAGGTTGGGTGTAAAATCAGTGATCTTTCTGAATTCAGAGGAGTACGTCACCCTATAAAGCCTCTCAGCAGTGCCTCAGGGCGGTAACCCTGACTTCTGAGCCATCTCTAGTACGTACATTCCTAGGTCACTAGATTACATGTCCACATCCCTTATCCCAAGAACTTTGGATCAGATGTGTTTTGGAAACGACAATTTTATTTACTTATTTATTTTTATTTTTATTATTTTAAAGTAGAGATGGAGTGTTACTCTGTTGCCCAGCCTGGTCTTGAACTCCTGGCCTCAAGTGATCCTCTCACCTTGGCCTCCCAAAATGCTAAGATTACATGCATGATCCACTGTGCCCAGCCTTCACAATTTTAGAAAGGTAACTCAATTTGGGCTAGGCGTGGCGGTTCATACCTGCAATCCCAGCACTTTGGGAGGCCGAGCCAGGAGGATTACTTGGGCTCACAAGTTCAAGACCAGCCTGGGCAACATGGTGAAATCCCACCTCTACCAAAAATACAAAACTGAGCCTAGTGTGGCAGTGTGCACCTGTAATCCCAGCTACTTGGAAGGCTGAGGTGGGAGGATGGTTTGAGCCTAGGAGGCAGAGGATACAGTGAGCTGAATCATGCCACTGCACTCCAGCCTGGGTGATAGAGCCAGACTTTGTCTCAAAGGGAGGAAAAAAAAAGAATGAAGTGGCATCCAGGAGAGGTGGCACATGCCTATATTCCTAGTTGCTGGGGAGGCTGAGATGGGAGGATTACTTGAGCCTAGGAGTTAGAGGGTACAGTGAACTATGATCATGCCATTAAATTCCAGCCTAGATATTGGAGCAAGACTTTGTCTCAAAAAAAAAAAAAGAGAGAGCGAAAGAGGAAGGAAGGAAGGAAGGAAGGAAGGAAGGAAGGAAGGAAGGAAGG
>NC_045434.1:170630536-170660918 GCF_002776525.5 Piliocolobus tephrosceles
AGGAAGGAAGGAAGGAAGGAAGGAAGGAAGGAAGGAAGGAAGGAAGGAAGGAAGGACACAAGGAAAGAAGGAAAGAAGGAAGGAAGGAACAATTTAGAAAGCATATATACACACACACACACACACACACACGCATACATATACATACAGTACATAAACTGTGTCACCTGCAGTGAGGTCTAGGGTAGCCAAGGATATTAATTCCACAACCAAGCATATTAATATATCTATAGTACAATATGCACATATTTACACCAAGCATGATAGAGATTATAAATAGCCACACATCAGTTCAAGATAGGCTTTACTTCCAAATGAGTATATCATAAATTTAGGGGGAAAAATCTTTTTAATTCAGAGCTGTAGGGATTTTGAAACTGCAGGCAAAGGACTGTGGACTTACAGACTTTGATCTAGTGGACTATTACATTGTCAAGTCTCAGGTTTTTCACTATTTTTAAAAAAGGACAATTTTATCTTCAAGTCAGAATTTCAGGCCAACAGATCAGTGGAGAGAACCACTTTCATGGGGCTCAATTAAGCACAGCCATGATGACTTAGGGTTTTTGCATCCTTTATAAAGTTAAATATTAAATACTAAATAGTAGATCAAGTTCTGCAAACTATTGATAGCATGTTAGTAATATATTCTAGACCTTGAAGGAAACCAAAATATACCACCCCAAAATATATTTCTTTGGCATATTTTGAGATAGCTGTTCAGAGGGGTTACAGACACAAGAATAACTCTGAAAAGCTGTCCTTTGGTAGGGGAGACTTGTATCTGTAGAGGCAATCTACATTAGTGGAGTAATAGCAAGGTGCAAACACCTTTTTCTGAGACCTCCTTATCTGCCTTACCTAATCTAGGAAGATTACCTCACAGGAAAAGGAGACTAAAGTTCTGACTTTTTTTTTTTTAAAAAAATGAGATGGGGTCTATCTATGTTGCACAGGCTGGACTCAAACTTCTGGGCTCAAGGGATCTTCCTAACTCAGCCTCTTGGAACTATAGGTATGACCCAGCACACTCTGCTCTTGACACACTTTTCAAAGTCTGACAGAGAAACTTTTCCCACAGATAAAATGATTTACTGAGAGATTTCTCCTGCATAACAAGGCGGCCCAGCCTTGCTGGCCATATGATATGGTTTGGCTGTGTCTCCAACCAAATCTCATCTTGAACTGTAGCTCCCGTAATTCCTACGTGTTGTAGGAGAGATCCGGTGGGAGATAACTGAATCGTGGGGTCAGTTTCCCCCACACTGTTTCTTGTGGTAGTGAAAAAGCCTCATGAGATCTGATGGTTTTATAAGGGGTTTCCCTCTTCCCTTGGTTCTTATTCTCTCTTTGCGTGCCCCACTCTTATTCTCTCTTTGACTGCCCCAGTGTAAGACATGCCTTTCGCATTCTACCACGATTGTGAGGCCACCCCAGCCATGTGGAACTGTGAGTCCATTAAACCTTTTTCTTGATAAATTACCCAGTCTCAGGTATGGCTTTGTCAGCAGTGTGAGAACAGACTAATACACCATGTTTCCTCCCCTCACTCTCTCATACCCTGCAGCAACCCCCTCCCCCACAACTCCAGGATCCCCCTAACCCTCTATTCCTTTCTGTATGGTATAAAACTTCAATTGGCGCTTCTTTGAGTCTCATATTTTGTGTAGCTCCCATGCTTATGCACGTGAATAAATTTGAATACCTTTGCTCCTGTTAATCTGGCGACTGTCCACTTGCTTCAGTAGACTTGGATTCAAACCTTCAGAGGGAAAGTTTCAACTTCCCTACAACCTCAAGGCAGATTTTCTATTTTTGTTTTGTTTGTCAGATACCACCCAAAATACTAAATATTGACTCATGTTTATTCACAGAGTTGATTAAAAGAAATAATGAGGGAGTGTTATGTTAAACTCTGTTTTATGCTCCTCCACTATCAGTACTTCTCCCACCAAACTGTGAAATGACAACACATTATTAATACTCAAGTTCACTCCTCGATCAAAAATTGCCCAAGGACCTTTTTCCCTAATTAGCAAAGACTAACAGAGGGCTCAGAATAGTAAGATTATAAAAAGGGAACAACAAGAAGGGCACTACAAAACTTTATAGAAAACAGAAAAATTTGTGCAACACACAAAAATGTGGTTAGCAAGAACAACAGCCAGACTCATGAAATTTCAGATGCTTAGTCCTGATTCCAAGCCTCATCCTATAGACTCCAATTTAGAATGGGGCTATGCTCCAAAAGCTCCTTGTTCAAATCTGGAGCTTGGGACTCAGGAAAAATGTTTGCAACAAAAAACTGTTAAAAATTATTTCCAAGCCAGGTAAGGTGGTTCATACCTGTAATCCCAGCACTTTGGGAGGCTGAGGTGGAAAGATCACTTGAGCCCCAAAGTTTGAGACCAATCTGGGCAACACAGCGAGGCCCCATCTCTACAAAATGATTTTTTTTTTTTAATTAGCTAGTGTGGTGGTTCACACCTGTGGTCTCAAGGACTCTGAAAGCTTAAGTAAGAAGACTGCTAGAGCCCAGGAGGTTGAGGCTTCAGTGAACCATGATCATGCCACTGCACTCTAGCCCCCGTGACAGAGTGCAAGACTGTTTTTATTTTATTTTACTTACTTTATTTTATTTTTTGAGACAGGGTCTCGCTCTGTTGCCCAGGCTGGAGTGCAGTGGCAGGAACACAGCTCACTGCAGCCTCTACCTCCCAGGCTCATTGATTCTTCTACCTCACACCCATCCCCCATCCCCATCCAGTAGCTGGAACCATAGGCGTGCACCACCACACTTCGTTAATTTTTCATTTTTTTTTTGTAGGAGACGGGGATCTCCCTACATTGCCCAGGCTGGTTTTGAACACCAGGCTCAAGCAATCCTCCCGTCTTGGCCTCCAAAGTGCTGGGGTTACAGGTGTGAGCCACCTCACCTGGACTTACTTTACTTTTATAATAAAGATAAAAGTGGCCAGATGAGATGGCTGACACCTGTAATCCCAGCACTTTGGGAGGCTGAGGCAGGTGGATCACATGAGGTCAGGAGTTCGAGACCAGCCTGGCCAACAGGGCGAAACCTCGTCTCTACTAAAAGTACAAAAAAATCAGCCAGGCCGGGCGCGGTGGCTCAAGCCTGTAATCCCAGCACTTTGGGAGGCCGAGACGGGCGGATCACGAGGTCAGGAGATCGAGACCATCCTGGCTAACCCGGTGAAACCCCGTCTCTACTAAAAATACAAAAAACTAGCCAGGCGAGGTGGCGGGCGCCTGTAGTCCCAGCTACTCGGGAGGCTGAGGCAGGAGAATGGCGTAAACCCGGGAGGCGGAGCTTGCAGTGAGCTGAGATCCGGCCACTGCACTCCAGCCCGGGCGACAGAACAAGACTCCGTCTCAAAAAAAAAAAAAAAAAATCAGCCAGGCATGGTGGTGAACGCCTGTAATTCCAGCTACTTGGGAGGCTGAGGCAGGAGAATCACTTGAACCCGGGAGGCAGAGGTTGCAGTAAGCCGAGATCCAGCCTGGGTGACAGAGTGAGACTCCGTATCAAAAAAAAAAGACAAAAGTATCGTTTAAAAGGCAATTTACAAACTCTCATTTTTTTTTTATCAAGTGTAACTTTAGTTCAAAATGTATGGGTTTCCAAAAAGAAATGAAGGCAGAAGAGTTAAAATGACTTTCATTTTAACTAGTCACAGAGGATATTGCCTATCAGAAATTTAAACTTACTCTTCTTCCAGGTGATAAAATTCGAAGGTAGACCCTATCTTCTTTGAGAATTTGCCACTGCCTTTCTATACTTATGCCATGTAAATATAAAAAACCCATCACTCACAAACTCTGAGACTTCAGTATCTGCTCCCCACCACTTCTCCCCCCATGGTAGTCTTTCCATTGAGATAAGATTAAGAGTCCTTGCTTAACCTTAGCATTACAATAGATCACTGTAGTTCAGAAAGGCCTGTGCAGAAAGAAGTTTATTTAATTGTGATAATGATGTAAATTATTTATCACCTGCCAGCAAACTAGTGATAACAGGTTTATCATCATTTCAATCACTACTAATCTAGTATATCCCAGAAAGAACATTCTACTTGAAGTTAGACCTTGATCACACACATAGAAACTACTATGTGATCCTCTTAAATTCCAATGTCTTCGCTGTCCAAAGGAAATAATATCAACTACTTCACAGTACTGTTTGTAAGATCATAATGGAGCTGAAAATTTCTTATTGCCTAATGATGTTGTACTCATGTTTGTGGCAATGCTGTTGTAAACAAACCTACTGCGCTGCCAGACATATAAAATATAGCACATAAATTATGTACAGTACGTAATACTTGATAATAAGTACATTACCTTATATATTTACTATACTGTATTTTTATTTTAGAATGTATACCTTCTATTTATATATATGCATATATAGATATATTTAAAAGTTAATTGTAAAACAGCCTCAGGCAGGGCCTTCAGTAGGGATTCCAGAAGAAAGCATTGTTATCATAGGAGATGACAGCTCCATGTGAGTTACTGACCTAAAGACCTTCCAGTGGGACAAGATATACAGGTGGAAGACAGCGATATTGATGATATGGACCCTATGTAGACCTCTGTTAATGTGTTTGTATCTTACTTTTTGAAGCCATCTTTGCAAAAATTCTATCAGTGAGAAAATTATAGCTGTGGGGGAGATCTGATCTAGCCAACGCCCCTTTGCCTTTAGCTTTCAAGCTATTATTTATAGGCTTAAGCCAAGCTAACTTTGGGAGACATTTATAGTTTAAATGATAATAATCCTTCCCCAAAACTCAACTGCCTTTGTAAAGCTAATGAGAGACCACCAGGCTAGGAGATTAGAGGAGCCTGAATTCTGCTAATGATTGTCAGCCACTATTCTGGAGGTCACAATTACTTCTGCAGACAACATCACTATTGAAGAACCTAAGCTTGATCTTTTTTCTTTTTGAGACAGAGTCTTGCTCTGTCGCCCAGGTTGGAATGCAGTGGCATGATCATAGCTCACTGTAGCCTCAACCTGTTGGGCTCAAGCGATCTTCCTGCCTCAGCCCCCAACTAGCTGGGGCCACAGGTACACTCCACCATGCTTGGTTAATTTTTTAAATGTTTTGTAGAGATGGGGTCTCACTATGTTGCCCAGGATGGTCTCAAACTCCAGGGCTCAATGATCCTCCTGCTGTTACCTCCCAAAGCACTGGGATTACAGGCATACACCACCATGCCCAGCCAGACTGGCCTTTTTGAGATATCTTTTCAAGTTTTTTTTTTTTTTTTTTTTTTGAGACGGAGTCTTGCTCTGTCGCCTAGACTGGAGTGCAGTGGCCGGATCTCAGCTCACTGCAAGTTCCGCCTCCCAGGTTCATGCCATTCTCCTGCTCAGCCTCCCGAGTAGCTGGGACTACAGGCGCCCGCCACCTCGCCCGGCTAGTTTTTTGTATTTTTAGTAGAGACGGGGTTTCACCGTGTTAGCCAGGATGGTCTCGATCTCCTGACCTCGTGATCCGCCCGTCTCAGCCTCCCAAAGTGCTGGGATTACAGGCTTGAGCCACCGCGCCCGGCCTCAAGTTTTTTGTATGTCTGACAACTGATGGCTCCACATGGACACGACAATTGCTCCTGTGGCCTCACCTAGAAGCAACTCAGCACAAGAGGACAGCAACCAGTCAGCACTCCCCATACCGTAGGCCCCTGCACACCAAACTGTCTTTGAAAAACCCCTAACCTCAGAGTGAGGCCAGCCTCGTGTCAATTAAACTTTTTTTGCTGTAACGCCATGGTCTCCACGAATTGATTTTGTTTGCACAGTGGGCAGAAAGAACCCATTGCGCCGTTGTATTTTTAATAAGAAAAAGCTTAAAATGAAAAACATAAAATAAGAAAACATATAAATAGAAAAGAGCTTATAGAGTAAGGATATAAAGAAAGAAAATACTTTTGTACAGCTGTACAATGTGCTTGTGTTTTAAACCCAAGTGTCAACACAGAAGAGTCAAAAAGTTAAAAAAAAAATTAAAAGTTTATCAAGTAAAACACTACAGTAAGCTAAGGTTAATTTATTGAAGAAAGAAATATTTTTTGTAAGTTTAGTGTTACCTAAATGTACAGTGTTTATAAAGTCTACGGTAATGTATGGTAGTATCCCCAGCCTTCACATTCACTCACCACTCACTCATTGACTCATCAGAGCAATTTCCAGTCCTGCAAGCTCCTTTCATGGTAAGTGCCTTACACAGGTGTACTATTTTTTATCTTTTATACCATATTTTTATTTTTATCTTTTCTATGCTTAGATACATTCAGATATACAAATATTTACCATTATATTACAATTGCCTACAGTATTCAGTACAGTAATGTTGTAGTGCAGAAAATGACTTCCCCAGAAAATAAGACACTTAGGCATGGTGAGTGCTTTTGAAAACTGAAAGGCCTTAGAAATAAACCTTAGGATCAAGGTCCCTCTAACCTTGTCTTGTTTCTTCCTGACCCAGTGCCGGGAGGGACTCTCTGGCATTTCCTTATCTGACCAAAAAAGCATCTTACCAAAACAAAAAAAACACAATTGTCTTCTATCCCCTTTCTGAAATCTCATTATCTATCACAGAAAAGAAGATTGAGAAAAGCAACTACACCTGGATGGACTTTTCTGCCTCTCTGGTCCATTCATTCTCCCCAGTAAGCATTTAGTACCCTTTAAAAGAATTATCTACACTCCCCATCTCCCCTGTCCCCTGTGAAAAAGGGCATGTAAACTACTGTACTCCATTAGGGGATTGGGATAATCACTCCGTAACTTCCCCTCCCCCATGCACATTAATAATTTTTTTTTTTTTTTTTGAGACAGAATATGGCTCTGTCAACCAGGCTGGAGTACAGTGGCACAGTCTTGACTCACTGCAACCTCCAACTCCCAGTTTCAAGCAATTCTCCTGCCTCAGCCTCCCGAGTAGCTGGGACTAGAGGCACACATCACCGCACCCAGCCACATTAGTAAATTTGTATGCCTTTTCTCCTATGAATCTGCCTTTTGTCAGCTGCATTTCAGCGAACCTCTAAAGCCCAAAGTAGAAGTTTTCCCTTTGGCTTGCCCATACAGTTTCACACTGCACAGGGTTGCAGCCTACCACATGGACTGGGTATGTAGTAAACTGTATCATCTAAATTTGTGTAAGCACACTTTATGACATCCACAAAATGCAAAATCACCTAACAAATTTCTCAGAAGGTAACTCCCCACAATCCTGCCCCATTGTTAAGCGACCCATGACTATATTTACTGAAAAGCCACTAAGTGCTGGGCATTGCTCTAGATGCTGGAGATAAAATGATGAAGATAAATAGACTCTGTTCTAATGGAACTTACATTTTCTTCATACAAGACAGAAACAGACAATAAGCAAGAAAAACAAAATAAAGCAATAACAATGACATACGAATGAAAACCTGTATAAGAAGTAATCAACCACGCTAGACCTGTCCAAGAAGACAGAAAACATTCAGAGGCCCTGAGGCAAGAACAAGTTTGAAGAACTTCAAAGGAACAGAAGAAAAGCTAACGTGGATAGAGAGTGGCAAGCTAAGGTCAGACATGGTAGCTCACGCCTGTAATCCCAGCACTTTGGGAGGCCGAGGAGGGCGGATCACCTGAGGTCAGGAGACCAGCCTGGCCAACATGGGGAAACCCCGTCTATACTAAAAATACAAAAATTAGCCAGACGTGGTGGCATGCCCCTGTAATCCCAGCTACCCAGGAGGCTGAGGCAGGAGAATCGCTGGAACCCAGGAGGCAGAGGCTGTGGTGAGCTGAGATTGCACCACTGCACTCCAGCCTGGGCAACAGAGCAAGACTCCATCTCAAAAAAAAAGAAAGATAAATTGAAGTAGATCACAAAGTCATAGTAAAGTCATAACAAAAAAATCTAGATATTTTTTCCTTCTTCTTTCTCTTTTCTTCTTCTTTTTTTTTTTTTTTTGAGATGGAGTCTCGCTCTGTCACCCAGGCTGGAGTGCACTGGCGCAATCTCAGCTTACTGCAACCTTCGCCTCCTGGGTTCAAGCAATTCTCCCACCTCAGCCTCCCAAAGTATTGAAATTAGAGGCATGAGCTACTGCACCAGGCCAGCGTAGGAATTTAATCTCCCAAAGCCAGATGACTGAGATCTTACTTAATAAAGATGAAGAAAAAATGTTATCTTTTGTTCATTTGCATCTTGAAGAAATACAATACAAAATGGTACACTAAATTACACAGAAAAATTTTTAAATGCTTTTAGGTTGTAGAATATCATGTATAAAATGATTCCATTTTATATAAAGCATACAGATGTGTATTTGTGCATAAAGAGTTGTTAGGAAAGCTATTCTCCAAAACACAGATAAGTAGGATTTCAGGTGTGACTTTTCTTCCTTCTGCTATATAGTTTGACTCTTCTTTTAAAAATTTAGAGTAGTACTGCAATAGTCCTTTCCAAAAAAAATTAAGAGGAGGCCTTCATTAGTACAGTCATTGAAAAATAATTAAGAGTACAATGTCATCTCTTCAAGAACAGTAAAACAATTTTTAAAGCTGTAAAAGAGTAATTAACGTCATCAAACACTGTAGAGACAGTGCTAAGATTAAGAGCAAAAAAAGCACTCGTTGGGTTTAGCAACAAAGCTATCACTGGGGACCTCTGCTGGAATTTTCAGTGAAATGTGGAGGTAAAAAAGAGTGCTGTTGAGTAAATACAAGATGGACTAACAGAGACAGGGATTTCTTTTTTTTTTTTTTGAGACGGAGTCTCGCTCTGTCGCCCAGGCTGGAGTGCAGTGGCCGGATCTCAGCTCACTGCAAGCTCCGCCTCCCGGGTGTACGCCATTCTCCTGCCTCAGCCTCCCGAGTAGCTGGGACTACAGGCACCAGCCACCTTGCCCGGCTAGCTTTTTGTATTTTTTAGTAGAGACGGGGTTTCACCGTGTTAGCCAGGATGGTCTCGAACTCCTGACCTCGTGACCCACCCGTCTCGGCCTCCCAAAGTGCTGGGATTACAGGCTTGAGCCACCGTGCCCGGCCGAGACAGGGATTTCAATAGACAAATGTATATTGAGGAAGACAGGTTAGGAAGATATTTTCAGGAAAAAACAGAATTAGGAGAAACATTTTTCAGTGTAGGAGAGATGAACATGTTAATTCATTAATGAAAAAGCCAGTCCATCCTAAAATTCACATGTAAATTCAAAGGATCCAGAATAGCCAAAACTATCTTGAAAAAGAACAAAGAAAGTTAGAGGATTTACATTTCCCAATTTCAAAACTTACTACAAAGCTACAGTAATTGAGACAGTATAGTACTGGCGTAAGTACAAACAAATAAGTCAATGGAATAGAACTGACAGTCCAAATACAAATCTTCACATAATATGGTCAGTTAACTGTCAACAAGAATGCCAAAACAATTCAATGGAGAAAGAAGTCTTTCCAACAGATGATGCTCGGATAACTGGATATCCACATGCAAAAGAATAAAGATGGACCCTTACCTCATTCCAGTAAAAAAAAAAAAAAACTAGCCAGGTGTAGTGGCTCACACATATAATCCCAGTACTTTGGGAGGCTGAGACAGAAGGATCATTTCAGCCCAGGAGTTGGAGAACAGTGTGAGCAACATGGCAAGACCCCATCCTCTACAAATAAAAAAATTAGCCCACATGGTGGCACAAGCCTGTAGTCTCAGCTACTCAGAAGGCTGAAGTGGGAGGATCACTTGGCCTCGGAGGTTGAGACTGCTATAAGCTGTGATGGTGCCACTGCACTCCAGGACGGACAACAGAGAAAGACCCTGTCTCAAAATAAACAAAAAACACCATGACCAACAACAAAAATGGATCAGACCTACCCATTACAGCTAAAATATATAACTCTTAGAAGTAAACACAGATATGAAACTTTGTGACTTTAGATTAAGCAATGATTTCTCAGATATGA
This sequence comes from Piliocolobus tephrosceles, assembly GCF_002776525.5. Taxonomy (NCBI): domain Eukaryota; kingdom Metazoa; phylum Chordata; class Mammalia; order Primates; family Cercopithecidae; genus Piliocolobus; species Piliocolobus tephrosceles. Next base: position 170,640,525 of record NC_045434.1, read on the forward strand.
CACCAAAAGCCTAAGCAGCAGCAGAACAGATAAACTGGACATCATCAAAATTAAAGATGGCCAGGTGTCACGGCTCACACTTGTAATCCCAGCACTTTGGAAGGCCAAAGTGGGAGGATCACTTGAGTCCAGGAGTTCAAGACTAGCCTGGGCAACACAATGGGATCCTAACTCTACCAAAAAAAAAAAATACAAAAATTACCTGGTATGGTGGCACATGCCTGCAATCCCAACTACTCAGGAGGCTGAGGCAGGAGGATTGCTTAAGCCTGGGAGGTCAAGGCTGCAGTGAGCTGTGATAGCACACTATACTCCAGCCTGGGTGACAGAGTGAGATCTGGTCATAGGGGGGAAAAAAAGAACAAAAAGCAACAGGCTATCTAAAAATGTCTGTATAAAATGATTACAACTGTTTGTTATATTGCATAATAATAATATTCTTAAATAACAAAAATCTGTAGTGAGGAAGAAGTTAAATACAGAAAGGAGAGAAAGCAAATAGAGGAGAAAATCTATAGACTGAGATCCCGAAAAGTTTGTGAGCAAATGGAACCCAGAACACAGGATTACCTCTTCTACTATGATAGGGAAAGGTAAAAGCAAGAATAAAGAGGAAAACAGATATATTAAAATAGGTGGGAGAACAAGGAGTTGAGAGTGTTCCCACCAAATGGACCATTGTCTCTGGTAAGCATGGCATCTCCAATGAGTGATGGAGGAAAAAAGAGGATTGCGAGACAAGAGATAGCTGCCAGAACGACAGATCACATTTTTATCCAGTGTATTTTCACCCAGCTGTGCCATAACAATACTAAGATAAAATACAAGAAATAAGTAGACAATCTTATCATGGGGTCTCAGTGGAACAAAACTCCAGGAAATAGACAATCAACTTTTATAATAATTTTAACATTGTCATGTGAATAGAAAAAAATTAATTATGAATACCCGGAAATACTTCCCTTGAATATAATTCCATTTATATGATCCCATGTAATATGTAAACTTAACTTCTGCAAGAAAATTCCGTTTGTAAAATAATCCTGGGCTGGACGCAATGGCTCACAGTCATAATCACAGCACTTTGGGCAGCCGAGGAGGGTGGACTGCTTGAGCTCAGGAGTTTGAGACCAGCCTGGCCAACATGGTGAAACCCCGTATCTACCAAAAATACAAAAAGTTAGCCCATGTGGTGGTGCATGCCTATGGTCCCAGCTACTTAGGAGGCTGAGGTGAGGTGGGAGGATTTTTGAGTCTTGGAGCTGGAGGTTGCAGTGAGCCAAAATCACGCCACTGCACTCCAGCGTGGGTGACAGAGTAAGACCCTATTAAAAAAAAAAGAAGATAATCCTTTACAATTAAATAAATGAGAAGGAAAACAATTGATTGGGGTGGCCATTTCTTTGTCTGTATTTCTCTATAAAAGTAAAAGAAATTCAATCCTTAATCTAAATCGCTTGTACACTGTTATAGTTTTGATCAGGATTACCTAACTATTTGAAAATCTAATCCTTCCAACTGGCATGGTCTAGATTAGTTAAAAATAAATTAAATTACATTTAAAAAAATAAAATCTAATCATACAATTGCCACTTTTGGAGTGGCATATTTAAGAACAACTCTACATCATTCTACAAATTATTACCGCCAGGAAAACTGCTTGCTACAGAAGCAAGAATTGACTGCTTATCTGTTACAACACATGAAGCAAAAGATCACACACAGTTCCACAGGCTCTGGATGACTAAACAAAAAACCTCTCTTGTTAATATAAACTCAATCAGGTTTTACATAAACTGTGGAAACATACATATTTGTTATTAGTATATTCCGTAAAATTTACAAGGCTGTGTAAACAAGAATTCCAAACAGCCTTCTGCATCTCACTCACCTAAAATTCGAATTTGAAGGGCCATTCATTATTCTATGCACTAGGAGAATAATATGCCTCACTGTAGGGCTTGAAGATTATAATGTTCAGCACTGCCATCAAGGTTACAAGCTTGCTGTACAGATAGAGAATGTACTAGAGATATGTTTAGTTAATTGTAGCAGATGTAAAATGATTAATGCCCAAAAGAATTATATGAGAAAGGTTCAGAAGTCTTAGAAAAGGGAAAAATCAAGACTATCTAAAGTATTCAAGGAAAGTAAAAGATAAAAAATTTCCAAATAATTCTTCCCACTGATACTACTCACTATCTTAGGGAGTTTCTTTATGTCTTTTCAGGGCGTTTTGATTTATATTTATTTTTATTTATTTTTTTATTTTTATTTTTTTGAGACTCACTCTGTCCCCCAGGCTAGAGTGCAGTGGCGCAATCTTGGCTTATGGGTTCTGCCTTCCGGGTTCAAGCGATTCTCCTGCCTCAGCCTCCCAAGTAGCTGGTATTACAGAGGTGCACCACCATGCCCGGATAATTTTTTTTATTTTTAATAGAGACGAGGTTTCACATTTTGGTCAGGCTTGTCTCAAACTCCTGACCTCAAGGGATCCGCCTGCCTTGACCTCCCAAAGTGCTGGGGGATTACAGGCATGAGCCACCACACCCAGCCCATTTAGATTTAGATACAATTTTTCTTTTGTTCCTTTTATAATTCTAAAGCTACTCTATTAGATTTGGACTATTAGAAGGTACCATATAACCAGGTGAGGTGGCTCACACCTGTAATCTCAGCAGTTTGGGAGGCTGAGGCAGGTGAATCACCTGAGGTCAGGAGTTCAAGATCAGCCTGGTCAACATGGTGAAACCTCGTCTCTACTAAAAATACAAAAATTAGCCGGGCGTGGTGGTGGGCACCTTAACCCCAGCTACTCAGGTGGCTGAGACAGAAGAACTGCTTGAACCCACGAGGTGGAGGTGGCAGTGAGTGGAGATCCCGCCACTGCACTCCAGCCTGGGTGACGGAGAGAGACTCCGTCAAAAAAAAAAAAAAAAAAGTACCATATATAAGCTCAATAAAAATCATATTTGATATATTCTAGAATGGTTTACTTAGAAAAGAATAAATTTGCTTTTAAATATTTGAACGGAGTGGTGCTGATACCTTTCTAGGAGAATCTGAGACTACTTCTTTTACATGTTTGCAAGAGAAATATATACATTTAAGCCATTCAAAAATCTAAAATCCAAGAATTAGAGGGTAGATTTTTTTTTTTATAATCTGCTAAACATTGCTAAAGACTGCCAAATAACACTTAAATGTGTTTTGACTAGCAGTGGTTTTAAAATGCAAAGTCATCACAAGTCTCTTCCAGACAGTGTGTAACAGCAAAGAACATGATTTCTCTAACGACTCCTTTTACAAAGAATATCTTGAGTAGCCCAGGTAACTTACTAATTCAGTTTCTAACCCTCTCTCCAAAAGCAACACAAATCAAGAAAGAGGGTTAAACATTTGTGGGTAATGACTACACAAATCATATTTAGCTATTCCTTATCTATTCCTTTTTCCAATTCCCAGTGTCATAGTCCTAAATCTTTACTATATTCCTTGTGTCCTGACTGTATCCTCATTTTTAACATGGACCTTGCTTCCCATCCCTATACCATTTAAGCATATTCCTATTTTAGAAACTGTTCCCCTTCATTCCACATTCCATATCCTCTTTGCTCCTTCTACAATGAAACATCTTGAATAATCTCCATTCACTTCATATACTTCCTGCCTATTTACTCTTCAAGCCACTCCAACCTACATTCCATACCTACCACTCCATGGAAACTGCTCTTCCTAGGAACATCAACGATGTTGATCAATCCAATAGATATGCTTTAGACCTCATCTATTTAATCCTTACAGCAGTATTCAAGCCAATTTACTACTTCCACCTTGCCATCCATGACTGCCACATTCTTCTAGTTTTTCTCTTGCATCTCTGGCATCCCTTTTCACTCTCCTGTGCAGGCTTTTTTCCTCTGCCAATCCCTTAAATTGTGATTGTGGTGGTTTAAAATCTGTCCATAAATTCTTTTCAAAAGGTAAAGCCTAATTCCCCTCCTCATGCCTGAAATTCTCATCCCCAGGAGCATGAGTGGAACTTAATGGCTTGTTTCTAATGAACAGAATAAGGCAGAAGTGGTGGTCTCTGACTAGGTCATAAAAGGCATTGAGGCTTCCTCTTTGCTCTCACTTGGATCAGAGCCAGCTGCTCTGTCATGATGACACTTAAGCAGCTCAATGGGGAGGCTACCTGGTGAGGAACTGAGGCCACCTTCCAACAGCCAGCAAGGAACTGCGGCTTTCTGATCACAGCCATGTGAGTCATCGTGGAAGCTGATCCTCCTGCTCCAGTCAAGCCTTTCAGATGACTGCAGCACTGGCTAATATATTGATTACAACTTCATAAGAGACCCTGAGCCAGAACACAAAGTTCTGACCCATGGAAACTATGAGGTAACAAACGGTTGTTTTAAGTTGCTACGTTTTGGAGTAATCTGTCATAACGCAATAGATAACTAAATCCAGTTGTATTTTCCAGAGTCCTATCCAAAGATCTCTATTCTATTGACTCTCTCAACTCTCCATAAAAGAAAAACTAATATTTATCTGCAGCCCAGATTTATTTTATGTTTTACTGACTGATAAGAGGCTATGCAGCCCAGATTTTTGTCCTAAGCTCCAGGCTATAACACATCTTAATGTCAATTTCAACATGCCCCAAAGCAACCACTTCTCTCCCCCAACCTGTTCTTCCTATCTTCCTTTTTATCATTCATCCAGCTCAAGCTGAAAACCTACATGTCTTCAGACTCTTCCCCTTTCACTCACATCCAGTCACTAAATTCCATCAAAAGCGACCTCTTGATTACTTCTCTGCAACCATATTTAAAAACACACACACACACATTTCACCTGAATCTATTGATCAATTTTAACACGACAGAGAGACAAGCTAACATCAAATGCCTCTTGATTTGATAGGCTCCACCTATATAGTATTCTTGCCCAAAAGAAACAAAATAAATTTGATTAAGCTTTCAGCTCAAATTATCAATTTATATAGGAAATACAGAGGACAAAGGAACATGTTTAAACATACCAAAATGATGCTTCCAACAAAATCCAAAATGTGGAAAATTCTACAGAGTAAATGACCTGGTGTCTTACAGAAATAAATTGCCAAGAAAAAAAGAGGGAGAACTAGAGATTAAAAGAGACTCTATAATTTTATATGCAGATCTTGTTTGGAATTCTGACTCAAAACAACTGGTAAGGAAGGAATGTTTGCGATATTCTAGGAAATTGAACAGACTGGATATTTGATATTAATAAATACTACTATTTAGCTGTAATAAAAGTATTTTGATAACATTCTTTAAAATAGAGGTACCTTAACTTTCTTTTTTTTTGAGACAGAATCTCGCTCTGTCACCCAGGCTGGAGTACAGTGGCACCATCTCGGCTCACTGCAAACTCCACCTTCTGTTTCAAGTGATTCTCCTTGAACAGAGAGGCTGAATTCTCCGTCTCCCAAGTAGCTGGGATTACTGGCTCCAGCCACTGCCCCCAGCAAATTTTTGTATTTTTAGCAGAGATAGTGCTGGCCAGGCTAGTCTTGAAATCCTGACCTCAGGTGATCTCCCTGCCTCGGCCTCCCAAAGTGCTGGGATTACAGGCGTGAACCACCATGCCTGGTCACATACTGAAATATTCACAAAGAAATAATACAGTGTCGCTGGGCGCGGTGGCTCACGCCTGTAATGCCAGCACTCTGGGAGGCCGAGGCAGGTGGATCACGAGGTCAGGAAATCGAGACCATCCTGGCTAACACGGTGAAACCCCATCTCTATTAAAAATACAAAAAAATTAGCCGGGCGTAGTGGCGGGCGCCTGTAGTCCCAGCTACTCCGGAGGCTGAGACAGGAGAATGGCGTGAACCCGGGAGGCGAAGCTTGCAGTGAGCCGAGATGGTGCCGCTGCACTCCAGCCTGGGCGCAGAGTGAGACTCCGTCTCAAAAAAAAAAAAGAAAAAGAAAAAGAAATAATACAGTGTCTGGGATCCGCTCTAAAAATAATTCAATAGAGGAGGAAGGAGTTAATGGGAGTACTAATAAAGCAAGACTGGCCATTTGTTGGTATTTGTATAAGCTGGATGAAATGAATTCATTTTACTGTGCTCTTTACTTTTATGAATGTTAAAAATTTTCTGTAATAGGCTGGGCACAGGGACTCATGCCTGTAATTCCAACATTCGGGGAGGCTGAGGCAAGTGGACTGCTTGAGCCCAAAAGTTCAGCAACATGGTGAAACACCATCTCTACCAAAAATACAAAATTAGCCCATCTTATAACTTGGTTTCAAAATAAATGAATAAATAAAATAGATTTAAATTTTTTTAAATTTCTATAAAAGTTTTTTCAATAATAATAAAAAGTGCTTACAACACTAAAATAACTCTCCACTGCCCTGGGGATAAAGTTTAAATTCCTTAACATGGTTTGCCAAGAAAGCCTTTCATTATCTGTCCTCCTGCTCAGCTCTCCAGTTCATCTCTCACTACTACCTACCTCACAGCCCAACCTCCAGAAATGACAAGCTGCTTAATCTTATCTCCTCCAAAAAATTTTTATTCCCTTTGTCTCAAGCACTTTTCCCTTTTTGCTCACATGGCTAATCTCTACTCATCATTCAAGTCATAACAAACCTGCTTCTCCAAGAAACCTTTCCTAACCCTCCAAGACTGAGTCAAGTAGCCAGCCCACCTATGTATCCCCCTGTGCTTCCTCTATCACAGCTCTTATATGGTATGTCCCCCAACATTTTATAGGTACCATGAGAGCATGAACAATCTCCATCTTATTTGCCACTTTAACCCCACTTCCTAACAAAGTGCCCGGCACACAGTAGGTACTCAGTAACCTTTCGTAAATTAACAAAAGGCACAAACTCCTCTAACTTTCTAAACTTTCAACTCCTCATGGATCTATACCTCCCCCAATTTTCCTTCCTTCCACATCTTCTTTTGTGATTATGAGCCACATAAACAATTGGCTGCTCACATAGTGTTCCCAAATTTATATCCTTAGCTCTCCCTGGCCATTTCATCTAATAAAAATTCAACTAATAAATTATGTGCTATATTCCAGCAGATCTTCATCTCCAGGCCTGACCTCATGGCTCCAAATACCTTCTGGACATAATCTCCTGTTACCTTCCACACACACCTTAATACTAGAGCTGCTTAGAAATTCTCAATATTCTCTTAATGCACCTTTTGTTCTCAACCTTCCCAATATGTGCATATCCTTTCCCATTACCTGAAATGTCCTTCATCTCTTCTACTTTATCCTTTTAGTCTCAGCCCAAATGTCTCTCTGGCCTTTTCCAGGCAATGTTCCCACAGTACTCGGTTCTGTTTTCTATTGCAGAATTTGGCATATTGTTTTGAAATGATGTTTAGGTATTTGCTCTGCTAGGCTGTGAGTTCCTACATGGGAGAATTACTTCCCCTTCATGCTTGCCCATTGTACATATATAGTACAATGCCTGTTATAGTCAGCCCTAAATAAATGCTTGCTGAAAGAATTATAGCATATTAGATTTCTAATAAATAAGAGAGAGCAAGCTAGAGATGAAAAGAGTGCCCAAAACTACTTTCCTAAAGGAAATAATCAGTTTCCCTGTTCCTGTATTGGGCAGAATAAAAATATAACAAGCTCTTTTTTCAAAAACTAAAGACTCACAGATTATTAAAACAAAAGAAATTATGAAACAAAAGAAAAGAATAAAGACCATTCCATCCCGATAGCAAGTCTGGTGAGGACACAGGCTGAAGTGAGGTTTGTGTAAATCTATTCAGTTCACAGCAATCGCAATGATCCTAACCCAATCCTGAGATTATCTCAATAACAATTCTCAGTAAGGCCAACTCTAAAACAAGGTCACTCTAGTTTAGTTCAGGGTTTTCAGGACCACCCTAGAATATATTAACAACCACAGAGACAGACTACAAGTCAAGCGATTTTGGAAACAAGAAATAAAGGTATGCTATTTACTGCCTTGCTTGAAAGGCTACACAATTAATTCACATATTCTTCCTGGTAGATGTAGCTCCAAGTTATTAGCCACATGCAAATCAATAATATGTACCTTCAAATCCTTTAGAATCCGAATGGACTGAAATAATGTCATGTGTGTAGAATTCACTGCCAATATCCAATGTGTCTCCTACCTTCCGTTTTAAATAAATATCTAACCTTTTCCCATCTTTACTAGACCTCCTCTAATTTGAGATTGGGTATCATTTTATTTTCACAAGATGATACAACAATTGTCTGTTGTTTCTCTGTAAGCAAATACTTTAATATCAAAGAACTAGAAAAGAAAAAAAATATTCTAAACAGTCATTAGTGAGAAATACAATACTTCCCTCCTCTGGCAAGGATAATGTTTTAGGGAATCTAGTCCCAAAAAGAAGGATAAGTATTGAGGGGGGAAAAGTATTTTTTTTAAACCCTATATTTAGCCACTACGAAAGGAGATATTTGTCCAAGTATTCAAAAACTAAAAGGGCAACAAAGCAGAAAAAGGATACATGAAAGGAAGAAAAAGAGGAAAAAGGAAGATTCTTTCTAGGCTAGGCATTCCCAAGAACCTCAGCTTGGGGGCCTCTCCAGTATGGTCCTAGATTCAGATCCACACAAATTTGGGATTTGTAAAGTAACTTAACTGCATAGTGCCACTCACTGAAATCACTCTATCTTGAATAAGGTTTATGGGATTTTGTGATTATCACATCTACTGAAACCCCATTATTACTTTTCCTTTATCTAAACCATGGCTTTCATTAATTTCAGAGTTTTCAGGATATAATATTCAGTTGTCTCTCTTTCATGTCTACCGAAAGACAATCTTGAACAATGTGTTTAAGACTCATTAAGGTTTAGTCTTTTTTTCCCTTTAAAAACTATGTAAAGAAAGAAAGCTGACAGTTGAAGGATGATGAAAGTAATACTTTCACTTTTGCAAGCCTGCCTTTAGTAACTCACAACTTACACCTTTCTCCTTCCTGTAGTGAAAGTGAAGTTTAGTAGAAAAAGTCAATAATTTGGTAACCTGATTCGGTCACTTAGTGCTATGTGATGTTGGGCAAATTGTTTTAAAAGCCTGGAGCCTCAGATTTCAAAACTCTTACTGGGGATATTAAATGGAGATAATGAATAACCACCTTGCAGAGTCATTAGGAATGAAATGAATTAAAGGACTCACTAAGCTACTATATAAGCTCCAGAGAAGAGGAACAGTAAATGTCTTTATTACTGTTGATTCTTGCTGGCATGAAAACGTACATAGCAGCTCAATGGTATTTTTTAAATGAACAAAAAATTCAGTGTCCCCTTCCTCTCATCAACGTTAACCCTTCTTCCATAATCATGTTTTTCTTTCTGTCTTCTATTATTTTCTGAAGCTTTGTGGGCATTCTATTTTGTCCTTTTAAGTATTTTCTTCCCTCATATCATCTATCGTTAACTACACACCATTTGGAGAAAGTACCTTTCTAAGTAAGTTACCTCCCTAATACCACCCACCCTCCATATCGAATGCGATGAGGGTGGAGGTGATAGTCAAAACAAAAGATTCAAGGCCGGACGCGGTGGCTCACGTCTGTAATCCCAGCACTTTGGGAGGCCGAGGCAGGCGCAACACCTGAGGTCAGGAATTCAAGACCAGCCTGGCCAACATGGTGAAACCCCGTTTCTACTAAAAATACAAGAATTAGCCGGGTGTGGTGGCGCATGCCTGTGATCCCAGCTACTCGGGAGGCAGAGGCAGGAGAATCGCTTGAACCCGGGAGGCAGAGGTTGCAGCGAGCTGAGATTATGCCACTGCACGCCACCCTGGGCGACAGGGCTAGACTCCGTCTCAAAAACAAAAAACCACACACACACACACACACACACACACACACACACAACAAAGCAAAACAAAAAACCACATAAGATTCATAGCAATTCATCTACTTGTCCATAGCCACCAACTCATGTTAACAGTGAAGCCCTGAACCCAGAATATAACTATAAGAGGACACTGCACTATCCCTTGTCTCTCTCTTCGCCGACAAGAGACTCGCGTGTAGGAAATGCTCGGCTCTCAAAAGTTAAGGCGTCGTGTGAGCTCGCCTCCCGCTAAATAGAGGGGTGCGTCCCTTGAATGAGACACACAACCTGAACCGACTGGAGGGATTTCGGACCCCCTGCTGTTGCCCGAGGGCCGGTCACCTTTGGACCTGTCCCGGCTCCTCCGGTCACTCTTCCGAGGACGCAGAGCTCTTCAATCCCTGGAGGGAAGGTAAGGGGTGCGGCCGGCTACCGGGCCTGGTGGGACAGTGTAAAGTCCACGACAACATAGGAAGACGGCATGAATCGCACGACTGGACCTTTTAAGCCATGACTACAACCACCCTTACCCACTCACAACCATGCCGGACCCCACTATCGCTTAACAGCGGACCCTAAAAGAGAAACTTGGCTCACCCCCAAACCATAAATCAGACAGTTAGTTTCTATTTATTGGCTGCGCCCCTCTCTCCCTCACCCTCATTGGCTATCCGAGACGTAAAACCCTCCCCAACAAGGGAGCCCTCTCGTACGGCGGCACCCCCAGACTAGCAATCTCAACTCAGCCACCTAAAACCCCGGTCCCCCACCTCCACCCAGGAAACGCGGCCCCGAGGCGCCTGGAGCTGTGCCCTCCAAGGACTCACCGTGTAGTAGGAGAGCAGTCCCGCATTGTAGTCCAGCACGAACCAACGGTACTGCCAGCCCTTCATCACGTTAGTCCATTTGCTCAGCGGCCCTTCCATGATGGACGCCATCTTGGGAGCCGCCAATGACAACAAACGGCCTGACGTCACTCGCCTATATGGCATTCAGCATGCGGGGGGCGGGGCTACAGGGGGCGGGGCGGGCCCGGGGCGGGTCCTGGGCGCTGCCGGCGGATGCTCCAGCGATCAAGTCAAACACGCTTTCTTTGGGCGCCTATTGTGTGTACGACTCCATGCCAGGGATGCGAGAATGCAAACGTGAATATTGCTATTATTTATAATCTATCATGGGATTAGAGTAAAGAAAAAAGATTATGAACGTATTAATAAATAATTTTACTGGCCGTGATACCTTCCACTTCCAAAAGATTTCATATCTGATATTAATTTATGCATTCATTCCACAAATCCATTCATTTAATAAATATTCGCTGTTTTGTGCTAGGCATTCTTCTAGGCATTGGGGATACAACAGAGCCTTCATGACAGGTGAGAGGAATGGTAAAAAAAATAGTAAATTACATCATACATTAAAAAATCATAAATGCTATGGAGAAAAACATAAGCAAGGAAGGAGAGAGCGTTGGGACTGCTATTTTAAATTCCCAAACAGGGAAGGCCTGAATGAAAAGGTAACTTTTAAGCAAAGAGCTGAAGAAAGTGAAGGAGGGAGCCTGGTGGAAGGGCCTTCCAAGAAGAAGGAATAGCAAATGCAAAGACCAGATTTTAGGAGTGAGCGTGGCATGTTAAGGGATCAGCAAGGAGGTCAGTGTGCGTGGAGCAGTGAGCCAAGGAGGAAGTGGTGGGAGACAAGGTCAAAGAAGTAGGGATAGATCACTAACACCCAACGAGGGCAATTTAAGTATTTATTGGCCAGGCATGTGGCTCGCGCCTGTAATCCCAGCACTTTGGGGGGCCGAGGCAGGCAGATCACTTGAGGTCAGGCATAAGAGACCAGCCTGGCCAACGTGTTAAAACCCCGTCTCTACTAAATATACAAAAATTATCAGGGTGTGGGGGTGCACCCTGTAGTCCTAGCTGAGGCACAAGAATCTCTTGAACCTGGGAGGCAGAGGTTGCAGTGAGCCGAGATTGTACCACTGCACTGCAGCCTGGGTGACAGAACCAGATTCTATCTCACACACACAAAAAAAGGATTTATTGACCACCTACTATATCTAGGCACTGTTGGAGGTCCTGGGAATACAGCAGTGAATAAGCTGTCTCAGAGCTTAAATTCTGTGATGAAAGCAAACACTAAACAAGTAAACAAGAAAAATATCCAATACTGATTAACACTGCAAATAATTTAATAAATTATTTTAATAGGAAGTCAATGGGTAGCTGATTTATACTGGGTGGTCAGGGCAGGCCTCTTAGGAAGTGGCTTTAAATTTAGATATGGAGGATAAGAAAAAGCCAGCCCTGGCCGGGCGCGGTGGCTCAAGCCTGTAATCCCAGCACTTTGGGAGGCCGAGACGGGCGGATCACGAGGTCAGGAGATCGAGACCATCCTGGCTAACACGGTGAAACCCCGTCTCTACTAAAAAAATACAAAAATTTAGCCGGGCGAGGTGGCTGGCGCCTGTAGTCCCAGCTACCCGGAGGCTGAGGCAGGAGAATGGCGTAAACCCGGGAGGCGGAGCTTGCAGTGAGCTGAGATCCGGCCACTGCACTCCAGCCTGGGTGACAGAGCGAGACTCCGTCTCAAAAAAAAAAAAAAAGAAAAAACAAAGAAAAAGCCAGCCCTGCAAATATCAAGAGAAAGAGCTAAAAAGGAAACTAAAAGATGAAGCACTAACTGGAAACGGAGGTGTGGTCAAGGGAAGGGCTTTCTTTGTCCTCTTTTAAAATTATTATTTAGATTGAAGACACTAGAGAATATTATTTTCCTGATTTTCAAGAGAGGGAAAAACTGGGGACATCCTAGAGAAAAGAGAGAATAGCAGCAGTGAAGCCCTTCATAAGATTGAGACCACTTTTTGTGTTGGCAAAACATTGGAATAAAATACAAAAAAAGAAAGAAAGGAAAAGACTGACACCCCAAGCCCAAGTGCAAAGGTTGACTTTTGATAGTAGCAGAGATACTTCATCCAGAGTAACAAGAAGGAAGAGCAGAGAGTATGGGTTCAGATACCAGTGGGTCAGTAGTTAGATGGTATAGAAAAGAATGAGTTTGTTTCTTTTCTTTTCTTTTGTGTGTGTGTGTGTGTCTGTATGTGTGTGTGTTTTTGAGACAGAGTTTCACTCTTATCGCCCAGGCTAGAGAGGAGTGGCGCGATCTCAGCCCACTGCAATCTCCACCTCCCGGTTCAAGTGATTCTCTTGCCTCAGCCTCCCAAGTAGCTGGGATTACAGGCACTCACCACCATGCCTGGCTAACTTTTGTATTTTTAGTAGAGACAGGGTTTCACCATGTTGGCCAGGCTGGTCTTGAACTCCTGACCTCAGGTGATCCACCCATCTCGGCCTCCCAAAGTGTTGGGATTACAGGTGTGAGCTACTGAGCTGGGCTGAGTTTCTATTTCTAGTTGAGAAGAGGTTCAAAGCTTAAGAATGTGGATCCTGGTGCCATAGTACCAGAGTTTTAATATCCAGATTCATCAGTTCGTAGTTATATGGCCTTAGGCAAGTTTGCTAACTTTTCTATGCCTCGGTGTCCCCTTTTTTAAAATGTGAGTAACAACAGTAGCTGTCTACGAAAGTTGTTTCAAGGATTAAGTGAGCTCCTATGGGTAAAGACCTTAGATGAGAGCCTGGTAGATAGTAAGCACTCTGTTAATATTAGCTCTTATTCTGCAGTTATACAGGCAACAGATGAAGACCCTGTCTCGAAAAAAAAAAAAAAAGAAAAAAAAGAGAAGAAAAGGCAAGGCTTGGTTTAAGAGACGTGGTTCCTATTCAGGAGCTAACCAGGACGTGAAACATGCATATAACTGAGTGTGGTACAAAGTCATTTCTCTTTCCTTTTGGATATATTTTTTTCTTATTAATTCCACCATTTATTATCTACCCTATGCCAGGGACTGCGCCAGGAATGTGATATACCTTATCACATTTAATCATCACAATAACCCTGTGAGTATTTTAATCTCCACATTTTACAAATAAGGAAATGAGATTCAAAGAAATGAACAAACTTACCCAGGTACCTTAGGTATTAATTAGCGAATTAACGAGTATCTGAGTCCATATAAACACATATCTGTCTTTTCATCATGCTACATGGCCTCCTCAAAACACACTATACACTTCCTATAGAAACTTGATGTTCCAGACTAATCAGCAGAATGGCTCATGTTGCTGATGTCTTCTGGGATAAGCAAACTGTGGGGATCTTGAAACATCATGACTCAGATTGAGTTAAAACATTCATATAGTGTTCATTAGTATCCCTCCATTAGCTTCTTAACAGCGGGAACCAGGCTTTATCTTTGTAGCCCTAGAAACTAGCCCAGTTCATGGCACACAGAAGGTGCTTAATAATTAATGTTTGATCTGAATTATGTGTTCCATTGAAACCGACCAAAAAGTTTCAAGGATTCTGCTAAACTCCATCAGTTACATTGTCTCCTCTATTCCCCTCAACAATCCTTCAAGATTTGTACTATCACACCTGTTTCACATATGAGGACACTGGGACACAGAGTTATTTAGTGGCTTGCCCAAAGTCACACAACTAGTAAACAGCAGAACCAGAATTAGAATCTAGGTCTTTTCATGCCAGATCCATTTCACCCCAGCAGCAAGCTTATCTGCATTGTCTATGTGTAAATGTCTTGATCACTTCTCAGTCTTTTGGCTAAGATTAAGTGTAGTAAATAAATGTCTTGGACGTGACACAGGCAACGTCATCAACTTCTAAATCAGTTTTAACTTTCATCAGGGTCACCAGGCATCAGCAGGCTCTACTTAGCTTCAAATGTCAAAACACAGGTGATCAGGGAGAGCCAGGATCAAGTGCCATTCTTGACTCCTAAAACCATGTCCAATTCCACAGCACTTTTTCTACGTTCTACACAAAGTGTCAAACTACATGCTTTAGATAATTAGCTAAAGTTACACATGGTGGAGACACACTGGCTGTAGTTCCTACATTCGTCAGTGACTGGCATCTTGTGGAACTGATGTGGCAGCTGATGCATAGCAGAAAAAGAGGATTAGACTCAGAACTGAAAGGTAGAGTCAATGTTAACCATAAAACATCAAAAACTCACCAAGGACAGGAGCTGGGACAGATTCATCCCGGCATTCAGAATATCAATAAATATTAAACTAAAGACATGATTTTTGAAAGACCATTCTGGCAGCAAAATCGAGGACAAAATGGAGAGGAGCAAGGAGCAAGATGAGAGAAGAAGACAGACAGAGTTTTAAAAAGCTAATTAGGCAATAGAGAGTTTCAGTTTGGACAATGACAGCATGGATGAAGAATAGGAAAGATACTATTCTGTATATTTACTGAGAAACATTTTGGAGATAAGATTTTAAAACTCACTAAGCAATGGAATTAAATGAGGAGGGAGTAAGGAGAATCAGAGATAATACCAAGGTTTCTTACTTTTGTAACTGAATAATCACTTAGCCAAGCTTTGTTTTGTATGTATGCATTTATTCATTTATTTATTTAGAGACAGAGTCCCACTCTGTCACCCAGGCTAGAGTACAGTAGCACCATCTCAGCTCACTGCAACCTCCGTCTCCCAGGTTCAAGCAATTCTCCTGCCTCAGCCTCCTGAGTAGCTGGGACTACAGATGCCTACCACCACGCCCGGCTAATTTTTGTATTTTTAGTAGAGATGGGGTTTCACCATGTTGACCAGGCTGGTATCGAACCCCTACCTCAGGTGATCCAGCCCCCGCACCCCCTTAACCTCTCAGAGTGCTGGGATTACAGGCACAAGCCACTGGGCCTGGACTGTTTTGTTTTTAAAAAGAAAGAACAACAGTGGCTTGTGTTTCTCAATAGGAAGTTTCCTTCCTTTACACAGCTATTTAGACCATTAATTTTTTCCCTTAGTTTCTAGCAAAAATGATTTGCAACTTTTCCACAGCCAAGAGTTTAGGTACAAATTACTTCATAATGTATTCTGTTGTTGTTGGTTTGCTGTCTTCTCTTCCTAAACTTCACACCAACTGCTTTTTGTTATTGTTGTCATGTTTCTTAATTGGTATTTGTTGAGCATCAAATAAAACAACATTTCTAGAATGCTGCTTTATTAAGGGAAAACACAGAAACCTACAAGACCTTGACTGTCCTTTGCTGGATGTAGAGGAAACAAGATCATGCTTATATTTGGGAGAAGCAAAATAAGGCATAGCCTGTTTTGTTCACAGACAGCAAGTCCTGTTTTGGTTTTTTTTTTGTTGTTGTTGTTGTTGTTTTGTTTTTCACCCTTTGTGATGTGCTACAGAGCAAGAAAGTGAAACATCAAGTTTAGGAAAGGCTATGATTTTCAGGCAAAAGGGAGTTGAGAAAGGGAGAGAAAATATTTTAGGAGATTTAGGCTCTGTAAGTGTTCTAAGGAAAGAAAAGAGGAATGAACTGATCTTTTGTCTTCTCCTTCTAGTGTCCCCTTGGAGACCCACATCTCAGCTACCTTGGGCTTTAAACATTTTGCAAACACCCTCCTTCACAGATGGAAGTGACCTTTCATTCTTTACAGCCCCATCTACACCCTGAACAAACATGTAACAGTGTCTGGGACAACCTATTGCACCTACTCGTTGAGCGCCTGGTTCTCCTATCTCTTGAGTTCTTGAAAGACTCAGTTATGTGTGCATCCACAAGCTTAGCACAGTGCCTTACGCAGACAACATGGAACAGAAAGCAGCAGGCAATCCGCTTAGCAGCAGCAGGCAATCTGAATAAGAGGGTCAGGGAAGGCTAGGGAAGCTGGATTGCCAGAAACAGTTTTTACTTACACTTTGTACTTATTTGGGTTGGCTGAGAGGAGCTCATAGAGATTAAGGAGCTAATTCTCCCAAGTCACTCTCTTGAATAAATAATAGTCAAGAAAAAGTAGCTTCTCTAGCTAAAATCTCATTGAGGTCAGTGACTTATTCACCTCTATATCTCCAATATAACAATACTGCCTGGGGCATAGCAGTCTATGTTGAATGTTTGTGAAAATGATCTGAATTAAGGTTAGGAGTTCAAAATCAGCCTGGCCAACATTGTGAAACCCCGTTTCTACCAAAAATACAAAATTAGCCAGGCATGGTAGCGCGTGCCTATAATCCCAGCTACTCAGGAGGCTGAGGCAGGAGAATCGTTGAACCTGGGAGGCAGAGATTGCAGTGAGCAGAGATTGTGCCACCGCAGTCCAGTCGGGGAAACAGAGCAAGACTCTGTCTCAAAAACAACAACAACAACAACAACAAATATCAGTTCCGTTTTGAGAGTTTCTTTAGACACCCACACCTGTGCCAACCCCCAGATAGAGCTAATCTTACCTTTACTATGTTCCACAGCAAATAACACATTCTAATTCAGGTAACAATTATCTCACAGCATCCTTAATGAGTTCATCCACAGTGTATTGTGACAAGAATATTCTACATTGTAAGATATATGTGTGTGGCTGGGTGTGGTGGCTCACACCTGTAATCCCAGCACTTTGAGAGGCTGAGGCCGACAGATCATGAGGTCAGGAGTTCAAGACCAGCCTGGCCAACATGGTGAAACCCCATCTCTACTAAAGATACAAAAATTAGCTGGGCATGGTGGCGCATGCCTGTAATCCCAGCTACTCGGGAGACTGAGGCAGGAGAATCGCTTGAACCCAGGAGGTGGAGGTTGTGGTGAGCTGAGATTGCACCACTGGACTCCAGCCTGGGCAACAAGAGTGAAACTCCATCTCAAAAAAGAAAAAAAAATGACTTTCAGCAGGCAAGTGGATATCCTAATTGGGAGCTCAAGAAAGAAACCAGTGCTGGAATTACACATTTGAGTTTTAATCCATAGGCAGTAGCTGGCTGAGAGTGGTGTTTCATACCTATAATTCCAGCACTTTGGGAGGTTGAGGCATGAGGCAGGAGGATCACTTGAAGCCAGGAGTTCGAGACCAGCCTGGGCAACATAGCCAGACCCTGTCTCTCCAAAAAAAAAAAAAAAACCGCCAGGCATGGTGGCACATACCTGTAGTTCCAACTACTCAGGAAGCTGAAATTGAAATTGGAGGAGCTCTTGAGCCCAGGTGGTCGAGGCTGCAGTGAGCCATGATGGTGCCACTGCACTCCAGCCTGGGTGACAGAGTGACACTCTATCTCTAAAAAAAAAAAAAAAAAAAAAGAGAGAGAGAGAGAGAGAGAGAAGGTAACTGAAGGCATGGGAAGCATTGAGATCAGGGAATGTGGATAGGTTCAGGATGGAACCCTAGAGGACAGCAAAATTTAAAGACGAGGAAAAAGAAGAGAAGCCAGGAAAAAAGATTAACAATCAATAATTAGAATGGGGAAGAATGAGAGAGGCTTGAGAAAGCCAAGGCCTAGGGAAAATACTTCAAGATCAAATGCAGGAAATTAAGAGGCATTCTCCTTAGTGAACTCTATTTCCATGTGAATTAGGTCATTAACAGATAGGTAGGGGGAAGGGGAGGTCATGTGATTAGGTAGTAAACTTTAAGAAGGTGATGAAATGTAAAAGGCAAGAGGGAAGGGCTCTGTGAAGTGAGAAAAAAGGGATGGAAGTAGCAATAAGGGCCCAGCTGAGTTTAAACATAAAAGCTATTGGTAGCACTGGCTTATTTTGTTTTGAATGGTAGAGGGATTTTTTTCCCCCAGCAATTCTCAGCAACCCATGTCTTGGAACACAGGAGGTACATCACTGGAATTACCCAAGGTGAGAAAGATTTATAAGGTAGGTGGAGCAAAAACACTGGGAAGAAAGGAGTTGAGAGTAGCTGGTTAGCCTATATGTTAAAGTAGGTAGTTAGGCGGACATGAACAGGGCAGGAAAGCCTCCGCACCCAGGAATGTCAGGTGACCATCAGATGATAGTCAGGCGATTGTTAAACTCTCTCTCTAAAATAATCATTGAAGGCCAGGTGCAGTGGCTTATGCCTGTAATCCTAGCACTTTGGGAGGCTGAGGTGGGTGGATCACTACTTGAGGTCAGGAGTTTAAGACCAGCCTGGCCAACATGGTAAAACCCTTTCTCTACTAGAAATACAAAAAAAAAAAAAAAAAAAAAAGCTGGGTATTGTGGCATATGCCTGTAATCCCAGCTACTGGGGAGGCTGAGGCAAGAGAATCACTTGAACCCAGGAGTCAGAACTTGCAGTGAGCTGAGATTGCACCACTGCACTCTAGTCCGGGTGACAGACTGAGACTCCATCTCAAAAAGTTAATTAATTAAACAAAATAATCATTGGTCACTGCTGGTGCCGGGGAAAGGCAGTCTCCCAATAGACAGAAGACACTGGAAGCTGATGATCAGCAGCTTCCTGAGAAGATCTCAGGAGTCAGATGAGTGGGCTCAAGCATGTGCACTAAGAGGAAAAATGGTAGAGTTTAACTTGTATATGACCTTCCTCTAGGAACACTAGACTGGTAAGGGAAAAACGCCTTAAATAAGGATATGCACAACTTCAGTAAATACAGTGTATGCGGCCCGCTCAAGTGCTGGCAGGCCAGTGTGCATGTGGACAGCCTGCCCCAAGGAAAATCAAGAGAGGAGAGATGCAAGTCCTGGAACCATGCCAATGTGTAAAACCCAAAGTCAGGGGTCAGATGGGGCACTTGAATTTCTCAAGTCATCCACTTGGCCCTCTTCCAAGTGTACTTTCTTTCATTCCTCCTCTAACATTTTTTAATAAACTTTCACTCCTGCTCTAAAACTTGACTCAGTCTATCACTCTGCCTTATGCCCCTTGGCCAAATTCTTTCCTCCAAGGAGGCGAGAATTGAGCTTGCTGCAAACTTGTGTGGATTCACTGCTGCTAACAGATAGACATAGCTCATGAGATCTAGGCTGATTATGGCAGGAAAGGAGAACAGACTAGGAGGAAGAAGCCAAGAGATTGGATTGGATCTCCTATGAGGTTAAAGAGAGATTTAGTGGGAATAAGAGAGCTGGGAGGATGGAAAGTTGTGTGCATATATACACACACAGTATGATTCCAATTTTATTAAAAATATACCTATCTACCCAGAAGATTATATATACTATAGAAAAACATCTGAAGGCCAGGTATTGTGGCTCACGCCTGTAATCCTAGCTCTTTGAGAGGCTGAGCCAGGTGGATCACTTCAGGTCAGGAGTTTGAGACCAGCCTGGCCAACATGGTGAAACCCCGTCTCTACTAAAAGTACAAAAATTAGCTGGGTGTGGTGGTGCACGCCTGTACTCCCAGCTACTCAGGAGGCTGAGGCAGGAGAATCACTTGAATCCAGGAGAGGGAGGTTGCAGTGAGCCGAGATTGCGCCAGTGCACTCCAGCCTGGGTGACAGAACATGACAAAGAAAGAAAGAAAGAAAGAAAGAAAGAAAGAGAGAGAGAGAGAGAGAAAGAAAGGAGGGAGGGAGGGAGGGAGGGAAAGAAAGAAAAAGAAAGAGAAAGAAAGAAAGAAAGAAAGAAAGAAAGAAAGAAAGAAAGAAAGAAAGAAAGAAAGAAAGAAAGAAAG
>NC_045434.1:170661018-170703473 GCF_002776525.5 Piliocolobus tephrosceles
AAAGAAAGAAAGAAAGAAAGAAAGGAAAAGAAAGAAAGAAAGAAAGAGAAAGAAAGAAAGAAAGAAAAGAAAAAAACATCTGTAGTCAGTTTGTGGGATTATGGTTGGTTTTATTTTTTTCCTTTACACTTTTGTGTTTTCCAAATTTTCTACAAGTAACAGACATTGTACTTGTAACTACTTAAAAAGCCATTTTGTAAAGGATAAAAAATATATTTTAAAAAAGTACCACCAGGTAATTATGTCAGCTCTGAATTTGCCAGGCATTTGCCATTTATGATCATATGCCTGCCTCCTTAAGGAGCTGAAATAAGCAAGCATTATAGTTCAAACAGGGACATCCTGTCAGATTGCAACAGCCTTCTGTGCGAACCAGAAGTCTTACAGAATTCCCATGCCCTCTTCCTCATTCTATATTCACTTAGGTCCCCATAACTTAAAGACAAATCATCACAGCCATAAATTTGCAGTGTATTAATTCACTACATTTTTCCAAGCAAGTAGCCTTCACTGAACAGCAATTCTGTGCTGAATCCTGAAGTGCTAAAGATAGTGCTGAAGATACAGAGATCAGTTTCACGTAGTTCCTGTCCTCAAGGATCTCAGAGTCTGTGTTGCCACACAGGGCAACACATGCCACGCCAGGGGTAAATGTGCTCTGGGCAAAGAGGGGTGCCTAAACCAGCCTGCACTGGAATCACATAGCCTTTCCTTTCCACGTCCACTGCTACTAACTGGTCTCAAACCTGCACCATTTAATGCTTGGATTGCTGCAGTAGCTTAGCGTTATCCATTCCACTATTGCTACCTTAAACCTAGTCTCCACACTGACTGTGAGAGACAGTCACATTACTTTCTTTCTTTTTTTTTGAGACGGAGTCTAGCACTGTGCAGTGGCATGATCTTGGCTCACTGCAACCTCCACCTCCCAAGTTCAAGTGATTCTCCTGCCTCAGCCTGCCGAGTAGCTGGAATTACAGGCACCTGCCACCAGGCCCAGCTAATTTTTGTATTTTTAGTAGAGACAGTGTTTCACTGTGTTGACCAGGCTGGTCTCAAACTCCTGACCTTGTGATCCGTCTGCCTCAGCCTCCCAAAGTGCTGGGATTACAAGCGTGAGCCACCGTGCCCAGCTGATAGTCAGTTATATTTCTAAGGAAAAGATAAAATTTAATTCTTTACTTCCAGATTGACTTTTTGTGTCATTTATCTCCCCACCTCCAAATATGATACCAGTTCCCTAAATTCATGTCATTATTGATCCTCGGGACATTTTTGCGATTTCTGTCTTCTCTGTGTTGAGTGTCTTTACTCCTCTATGTTTGTCTGGAAAATACCTACTCATCTTTCAGGACTCTATTAAAGTGTCTGTCATCTCTTCTATGAAGATTTTCTTTTTTATCTTCTTTTTTGCTTTTTGGAATGGGGTCTCACTATGTTGCCCAGGCTGGTCTCAAATTCCTGGGCTCAAGCTATCCTCCTGCCTCTGCCTCCCTAAGTGCTGGGATTGCAGGTGTGAGCCACTGCTCCCGGCTGATTTTCTTGATGTATCTCTCCAACTAGTTAGAAATCCCAGTTCCCTTATTTAAATGGCTTTTGTAGCACTTGTAATAATTTCCTGCCTTTATTGGCTTGCACATTAATCTTGTTCATTAGATTAAAAGCTCTTTAAGGACAGGGGAATAATCTTATTCATCTCAGTATCCCAAATACCTAACGCAGGAGTTGGCAAACATTTTCTATAAAATGTCAGATAGTAAAATATTTTAGGCTTTGAGGGCCAGATGTCCTTTATCAGAAACACCCAACTCTGCCATGGTAGTAGGGCAAAAGCGTAGTGAATGGGCATGGCTGTATTCCAGTAAAACTTTATTTACAAAAACATGAAGCTAGCTAGGCTAGGCGCAGTGGCTCACACCTGTAATCCCAGCACTTTGGGAGGCTGAGGTGGGTGGATCACCTGAGGATAGGAGTTCAAGATTAGCCTGACCCCATGTCTACTAAAAATTCAAAAATTAGCCAGGCTTGGTGGCAGGCACCCGTAATTCCAGCTACTTGGGAGGCTGAGGCAGGGGAATCACTTGAACCCAGGAGGCCGAGGTTGCAGTGAGCTGAGATCACACCACTGCACTCCTGCCTGGGAGACAGAGGGAGACTCCATCTCAAAAACAAAGAAACTATGAAGCTAACCATATTTGGTCTTCAAAACCAGTTTGCTAATACGTTTAGTGTATGATGGACTTACAATAAATACCTAATGAATTTTTTTTTTTTTTTCTTGAGACAGAGTCTCACTCTGTCACCCGGGTGGGAGTGTAATGGCGGGATCTTGGCTCACTGCAACCTCCGCCTCCCGGGTTCAAGTGATTCTCCTGCCTTAGCCTCTCAAGCTGCTGGGATCACAGGCGCCCACCACCATGCCTGGCTAATTTTTGTATTTTTAGTAGAGACGAGATTTCTTCATGTTGGTCAGGCTGGCCTTGAACTCCTGACCTCAGGTGATCCACCCACCTAGGCCTCCCAAAGTGCTGGGATTACAGGTGTGAGCCACCGCACCCAGCCCTAATGAATTTTTTTTTAATGTAAAATGAAGTGATAGAGGCAGGATTTGCATCCCATTACATTCTGTAGCAGATGCTATTGGTTTCCTGTCTATATTCTCCTGGTGTTCACTTCTAGACACTGAAGGCTATTATAGGAAACACATGCAGCTCATTGCCTGAAGATTTTGGTTTTCTTTCTTTCCTTCCGACCAGGGAACATGCTTGGCCTGTGCACAGAGCAAGCTGGGAGTTTCGGAGACTTAATGTTTTCAGAACCAATGATGTGTGGGGAGTTGAATAATACCCCAATTTTCTCACCTCTCCATTGGAATACCCTGAATGTGCCCTGCACTGTCTCCCAGAGTTCCGCAGCATAACTGAGGTCCATTTGCCCACTATGGTAACTAGCTTAATTATGTATACATTATTGACTATCTTCACTTCCTGTCTTACTACCCAACTCCTACCCAGGTTTACTGATACCACATCCTAAATAATTTTCCTGCACTCCAACCCAAACCAAGACACATAGTTTTTCTATTACATACACCACAGGGCTTAGCCAGAAGACCCCTGCTGGAATGTTTTTGTTGCCTATAAAGAGAAACATATTAATTACTAGTATCTCCTGAAATATTGGCACAGAATAACACAACTACAATAAAAAAAGAAGAGGACTCTCAGAGACTAGAACATGGAAGAGGCTCTGCCATAACCCGGCTGTGTGACTTAGGGCAAATCACTTAACCTCTTTAAGATTTTGTCCACTTTCTAGGAAAGAGAGGCAGTATCATGCACCTCACTGGGTTTTTGTTAGGATGAAATAACATAAGGTATTTAAGATGTCCCATCCAGTTCCCTAAATAGAGCTATAAGATCATTTTCTCTCCAAATCTAAAAATCTTGTTCTCAGTTCTCATTCTCTTTGGCCTCAGTAAATTTACTTTATCTGTATACAGTACTGTTATTCCTGATACTGTTTTGTGCATTTTTGTTTCACCAGCACATAACTTGTTTTCTTGTTTATATTGCTATTAAAAAAGTGGGAACTTTATCTTATGCTTATTCATACTTAAGTGAAATCATATATCTGAAAATGGTTTGCAAACTGCAAAGTGTTTTTTTGTTTTTGTTTTTAGACAGGGTCTCACTCTGTAGCCCAGGCTGGAGTACAGTGGCGCGATCATGGCTCACTGCAGCCTCAACCTCCTGAGCTCAAGTGATTCTCCCATCTCACCCTCCCTGTAGCTCAGACTACAGGCACACGCCATCATGCCCAGCTAATTTTTGTATTTTTTGCAGAGAAAGGGTTTTGCGATGTTTCTCAGGCTGACATTGAACTCCTAAGATCAAGCGATCCTCCTGCCTTGGCCTCCCAAAGTGCTGGGATTGCAGCTGTGAGTCACCACCCCAGGCCTAGTGTTTTGTTATTATTTACCTTATTCCATCAACATATTTTGAGCACCCACTGCATGCTAGTCTTTGTGCCAGGCATTAAGGATACAGAAGAAGTAAGATTTGCTCTCTGATTCAAGAGTTTAGTTGGCTGGGTACAGTGGCTCATGCCTGTAATCCCACCACTTTGGGAGGCAGAGGCAGAAGAATGCCTTGAGCCCAGGAGTTTGAGACCAACTAGGGCAACATAGTGAGAAACCCCTCCACACACACACCCTCGTCTCTACAAAAAAAAGATTTTTTTAATCAGCTGGGTGTGGTGACTTGTGCCTGTAGTCTCAGCTACTCGGGAGGCTGAGGTGGGAGGATCCCTTAGGCCCAGGAGGTTGGGGCTTCAAAGGGCTGTGATCGTGCCATGGCACTTCAGCCTGGGCAACAAAGTAAGACCCCGTCTCAAAAAATAAAATAAAATAAAATAATTTTTTAAAAAAGAGCTTCATGAACGAGACAGATTATGAAAGTATACGAATAAAATCACCATACAGTGAGACATGTGTTAGGGTAGAGGCATGATGAAAGAATTTTAAGAGCCCCAAGAATGGAACTACTGACTTGCCTGAGGCAGGCAGCCAGGCAGACCAGATTCCATTTCCACCTCTGCTGTTTACTAGCAGAGAGATTTTGTCCAAGTTACTTAATCATTTAGACAGCAAGTTCTTGATGTAGGTACCGAGGATAAGAATACCTTCTGCACAAGATTGCCCTGAGGATTAAATAAGATGATAAATGCAAAGGACCCAGCAAAGTGCTTTAACATAATTGGTGTCCAATACAGGTGCATTTAGTTTCTTTTCTTCTTCCCAGGAAGGTAGGAAATGCTTCACAAGGAAAAGTATTTGAGCTGAGCTTATTACATGAAACCTTTGTCTTCTTACTCAGGGAGAAGAAACTAATGCTTGTAGAGTAGCTACTAGAAATAGGCACTAACTTTGGGGTTTCCCAGAATGAAGAGGGGAAGAATATTCCATCAAAGAGAACAGTATAGGAAAAGGCAAAAGGCTTGATACTATTTATTGTGCATCTTCCAGATGTGACAGGACAAGTGAACCCATGGGAGAGACGAAGCTGAAGTGGGAGACCTGAGCAGGATTGGATAACTGCAGTTCTTCTCCTCCCAATAGCTGGTGTTTGGAGTTTAAATGTTCAGCTAGCCCTGCAGAACCACAGACAAACTGTCTTTAGACCAAAGTTCTCACTGATCCGCAGGGTTTCAACCCTTAAGTGGAAGTATATCAATTACAAAGATCTAACCTCTTATCTAATTCCCAGGACTACACAGTAATTTCCCAAACATGGGCCTTAGTGCATAATTTATGCACTCACTTTGTAGCTTTGTAATTAAATCTGCAGAGGATTTGGAGCTATAGGGCAATGCTGGTACAACTCCCTGCATATGTAAATATACCAGGCTGGAGTGTAGAATTGATGGTTTTGAACACATCCTTTTCATACGTACACTGCTAATGACAGCATTATGGCTGCAGTTAAGTGGGATGGATGCACTGAACAAATAAAAAATTAAAAAGCATGCGAACCAACCAATCCACACAATCCTTCCTGATCTGAATTCCTGTGACATTCAGGGTCTGTACCATCCCCGACAGCTTTCTGATATCTATTATGTATGTCCTGAACTGTCCCTTGGGAGGTCTGGTGAACTAAATCTGATATTTATCAAGTGTTTACTGTACCCTGACACTATGTTAGTAATTTCACATTCATCTTATTGAGTGCTTATTCTGTGCCAAGTGCTCTAGGTACACTGTGGAAAACAAATCGGACTTGGTTTCTGACCTTATGCAGCTTCTAAGTACCTTAGGTAATCCTTATAATAGCCCTTCAAGACCAAGTTTTTACAGAGAGGGAAATGAGAACTAGATGAGGTTAATACTTGGCCCCAAAGCTGACTTACCATTAGGCACAGTAGGCACAGTGCTTAGGGCCCATAATACTTACAGGAGCCTAAGAACATGTTTTAATTTTAATTTCTTTTAAAACCAGAAGAAAAAAATGAATATAATAATAATAAATATATAATAATGAATCCAGACTCTTTTGTGTTTGTCTTTATCCCAATACAGTCATAAATATATCTTTAAATATTTTTTTGTGGAAGAAGAGGTCCATAAAGGCAAAAATGCCTAGAGCCCACCAAAATCATGGTATGGCCTCAATGAACTCAGGATCACACAGTTGGTAAGAGACAGAACAAGGTGAGGCAGACCCTGTAAGCCTGACGTCCCTTTCAATTGGACATATCTAGAGGATAACTACTGTGCGTTTATGTCTCTCCTAGTGCTAGGTTCATAGGGGTAGCTCCATAGTTATTGAGTTAAATCACATTGAGTTAACCCAAAGTGCTTTATACAGTGGTGCTATGATTTGAATGCATGTGCCCCTCCAAAATTCATATGTTGGAGCTTAAACCCCAAGGTGATGGTTTTGAGATGAAATGGGGCCTTTGGGAGGTGATTAAGCCATAAGGGCCCTGCTCTAATAGGTGGGATTAATGCCCTTATAAAAGAAGCTTCAGAGGGCAGCCTGGTCCTTCCATCTATTCTGCCATGTGAAGACACAATGTTCATCCTTCTTTGCCTCCTTCTTCCAGGTGAGGACACAGCAAGAGGCACCACCCTGGAAGCAGACAGCAGTTTTCAGAGATCAGTTGACACCTTGATCTTGGACTTCCCAACCTCCAGAACTGTGAGAAATAAATTTCTGTTCTTTATAAATTTCCCAGTCTTAGCTACTTTGTTATAGTAGCACAAATGGACTAAGACAAGTGAATAATTAATAATATATTCTTACAGATTGAAGAAAACCCTGTGGATGCTACAAATATCACATGGATTTTTTTCATCTGGAAAATAGACCTGAAAATAAAGTCTACACATTTTATCAACTTGTAGAATTTTTGGATCAAAAGATTAAAACAGATATTGTTGCTTACAAATAACGATGCTTATTTTTTACTACATATTAGACTTATGACAAATCTCTGATCTAAGCATGATATTCTAAAAATTAATATAAATATGTGTATGATACATTTTTAAAAAATGCATCTATTCATTTAACATTCACTGTGCCAGGAACTTAGAATATAAAAACAAAGAAGCCACTGTACTCACTGCCCTTGAGGAGCACATGGTAAACTCAATCTATCCTTTCACAGAAAATGAACGGACTCCATGGGAATGTAACCAAAGTAGTACACGCAATTCCAACTTACCAGAATTGAAACATAATACAATTTCTCACAAAGGCTAATACATAATGAACATAACAGTGCTTGTTATAACAGAAGTCACTGGTGTTTTGTTTTTTGTTTTAGAGATGAGGTCTCAGTCTGTCACTGAGCCTGGAGTGCAGTGGCGTAATCATAGCTCACTGCAGCCTTGACCTTCTGGGCTGAAGTGATCCTCCAGCCTCATCCTCTTGAGTAGCTAGGACTACAGTCATGCAGCATCATGCTGAGCTAAGTTGCTAGTGCTAAAAGAGCATTCCTAATGTTCTAATGTTCATCATGTCACACTTCTTCTTCTTTTTTTTTTTTTTTTTTTTTTGAGACAGAGTCTCACGTGTTGCCCAGGCTAGAGTGCAATGGCACAGTCTTGGCTCACTGCAACCTCCATCTCCCGGGTTCAAGTGATTCTCCTGCCTCAGCCTCCTGAGTAGCTGGGATTACAGGAGTGTGCCACCACACCCGGCTAAGTTTTGTATTCTTAACAGAGACTGGGTTTCGCCATGTTGACCAGGCGGGTCTCGAACTCCTGACCTCAGGTGATCTGCCCGCCTCAGCCTCTCAAAGTGCTAGAATTATAGGTGTGAGCCACCGTGCCCAGCCCATGTCACACTCTTTTTAAAACTGCACCCAACTAGTGGCTAGAGCAACCATTCCCAACTAGTGGTCGATTTAGCACATGCATGCATACACACACAATCCCACACCCACATACACACACACACACACCCAGGAGAGATTTGGTAATGTCTGGAGACATTTTTAGTTATCACGACTGTCAGGGGTTGGGGAATGCTACTTACATCTAATGAGTCAAAGCCAGGCACACTGCTAAGCATCCTACAATCCAGTGGACAGCCCTCTACCCCCACCGCACTACCACTACACACAGAATTATCAAGCCCCAAATGTCAATAGTGCTGATATTGAAAAACTCTGGCCCAGAGGAACTAAATCCAAACTCTTCCAGCTGGCATTCAAGGCCTGGGCAAATTCGGCCTTGTTCCCTCTTTTCTCTTTATCTCCCTCTGCCTTGTTCTTTGGACGCTCCATCTTTCCAGGAACCTTATGTTCCAGCTCTATCAGACCGTCACAAAATGTAAGAGTGATTAAGCACTTGGGCTCTGAAGTCAGGCAGACCTGGCTGTGTATCCAGACTTTACTACTTGCCAGTTGTATATCTTCCATCTTAGAGACTCAGTTCCTTCTTCTGTAAAATGAGGAAAACACTAGTTATTTATATTGAGAGAACTGTATTAGGTGATACAGGTAAAGTCATTTCACAACATCTGGTACATCTCTCTGCCCCTGTGCTCTTGCTGTTCTTGCCTTTATTAGGGCACCAAAACCAGGCTTCCTTGGTCCTAAATTAGTTGCCTGAAGGTCCATGTCTCTAACTGGCCTGAGAATTCCTGGAGAGCAAGGATTGGGTCCTATCTGTTTTTGTTTCCCCAGAACTTGGCATAGCACCCTGCACATAGTAGGTCATTAGTAAATTTTTTTTTTTTTTTTTTGAGACAGAGTCTCGCTCTGTCGCCCAGGCTAGAGTGCAGTGGCCGGATCTCAGCTCACTGCAAGCTCCGTCTCCCGGGTTTACACCATTCTCCTGCCTCAGCCTCCCGAGTAGCTGGGATTACAGGCGCCCGCCACCTCGCCCGTCTAGTTTTTTGCATTTTTTAGTAGAGACGGAGTTTCACCGTGTTAGCCAGGATGGTCTCGATCTCCTGACCTCGTGATCCACCCATCTCGGCCTCCCAAAGTGCTGGGATTACAGGCTTGAGCCACCGCGCCCGGCCATTAGTAAATATTAGTTGAATTGCAATTTTGACACTCCCTTTAAGAGACCACCCTGCCAATGGGCAAACAGTCTAGAATTCTAAAGGAGGCTCTTATTTTTACAACCAGTCATTGTTTTCCTTGCTGCTTCCATTTTCTCTGTCCAACTCTTAGGGCTGGGGTTCTCTTCTTCCGTGCTGGGTACTTGGCATGGTTCTTAGCCAATTGCTCCTCTCTCTTAACGACCTCGTCTAGCTATGTGACTTAAAATACCACTTATATACCTCTAAATTTATATTTGTATCCAAGACCTCTTCTGTGGGATTATATGTGTGTGTATGTGCGTATATATATACACACATATACATATATATACACACTATATATATACATATATACACACACACATATACATATATGTATATTCCATGGGACTCTGATTGATGCAGGTTGATATATTTTAACTGTGTACTTGACATCCTGATTGATTATACATTGACATCCCAAGTTAGCACACAGCAGTTAGACCTTTTAAAAATATAATTCTGATGACATCACTCCCTTTAAAGGTTTCCCACTACACCAGTTATAAATCCTTCCCATGGCTTATATCATGAAAAGTCTTGACTCCATCCTTTCTCTAGCCTCACCTCCTGACATCGTTCTCCTTCCTCACTATGCTTGAGTCACATTGGCTTTCTTTCTGATGCTCAAATGAGACAAACTCATCCTCCTTCTCAGAGCCTTTGCACTTGTTGTGTCTTCTTGGAACACTTGCCCCAGATGAATACATGGCGACCAAAGTGTCACCTCAGGGAGGACTTCCCTGACCCCCTTTCCTCTCTCAGCATGAAAGCTTTCTCCATCTCTCTCTAAGTCTCTAAGTCATTGCCTTGTTTTAGTACTTCCTTTATGACACTCTGTGCACCCTACTGGAAAGGGAGCTCCATGGGAGCAGGAGAATTTCCAGTCTTATTCTCCACTGTATCTTCAGTACCTAGCCCAGTGCCTGGCACATAGGAGGACCTTAATAAATAGACATTGGATTTTTTTTTTCTTTTTTGAGGTGGAATCTCCCTGTGTCATCCAGGATGGAGTGCAGTGGCGCCATCTCAGCTCACTTGCAACCTCCGTCTCCCAGGTTCAAGCAATTCTCCTGCCTCAGTCTCTTGAGTAGCTGGGATTACAGGCACATGCCACCACACCCAGCTAAGTTTTGTATTTTTAGTAGAGATGGGGTTTCACCATGTTGGTCAGGCTGGTCTCTTTTTTTTTTTTGAGACAGGGTTTCACTCTTTTCACCTAGGCTGGAGTGCAGTGGCGTGATCTCAGCTCGCTGCAACCTCCACCTCCTGGGTTCAAGCGATTCTCCTGCCTCAGCCTCTCAAGTAGCTAGGACTACAGGCATGAGCCACCACACCTGGCTAATTTTGTGTTTTTAGTAGAGATAGGGTTTCACCATGTTGGTCAGGCTGGTGTTGAAATCCTTAGGTGGTGATCCACTTGCCTCAGTTACCCAAAGTGCTGGGATTACAGGCGTGAGCCACCATGCCTGGCCTTTTTTTTTTTTTTTTTTTTTTTTTGAGACAGAGTCTCACTCTGTCGCCCAGACTGGAGTGCAGTGGCTCACTCTGTCGCCCAGACTGGAGTGCAGTGGCGATATATCTCGGCTTACTGCAACATTCACCTCCCAGGCTCAAGAGATTCTCCTCCCTCAGCCTCCCGAGTAGTTGGGATTATAGGTACCCACCACCATGCCCAGTTAATTTTTGTATTTTTTAGTAGAGACGGGGTTTCACCATGTTGGCCAGGCTGATCTCAAACTCCTGACCTCAGGTGATCCACCCACTTCAGCCTCCCAAAGTGCTGGGATTACAGGCGCAAGCCACCATGCCTGGCCTGATAAGTAGGTATTGAATAAATGAATGAAGTTAAACGGAAGTGTAGTGAAGGCACTGGAATGAGAAGGCCTGGTTTCTAGCCCCTATTTCATCTTTGTGTGACCTCAGCAAGCCACTTTGTCTCTTAGAATCTCAGTTTGTTCATCTGTAAGGCGAGCATGACAACACTCTTCTTACACTAGTGTGAGGATTAAATGATATGTCTATTAAGAGTCTGGTGCAGTGCTTAGCATATAGTACAACAATCAACAAATGCTGGTGCTTTTATCCTCTTTGAGCCTCATTTTCCTCACAATAGGGTAAATAACATTGATTGTACGGTATAGAGTTGTTGTAGAAATGATATGAATTTACAAGTCTTTCCCTTCTCTGGACTTTGCCCATAGTATTCTCTTTGATCCTCCTCCTCCCTCCCCCATGTCTTCCTCCCTAGATAATCGCAGTTGTCACTTTCTTCAGGAAGCCTTCCCTGAGACCCCATGCTGGATCAGAGCCTCTTCTGGGCCCCCTCAGGCCCTGCATTTCTGTTAAAATAAACAGATATCATCGTGGTTTCTTCATAGGCCCAGTGGGTGGATGGATGAATGGAAGGATGGAAGGATGGAAGGATAGAAGGATAGAGGGAAGGAAGGATGGAGGGACAGAGAGATGACGAAAGGAATCATGTGAGAGCGACTTCAACCAGCTCCACCAAAGTCCAGCACCCCAGAGGCCAGCCTCAGCTGCCCATTCCACTCCCCAACTCCAAGAGACCCTCCCCTGCTGCTCCCTCAACGCCTGGTTGGCCCCCATTGGCTCCTCGGTCCTGCAGCGCTCTCAGCCGTGGTGCCCCGGGATTGACTGCGGTCCTCATTATTCTTACTGGCCCCAGGCCTCGGATGGAAGGCAGCCAGGTGCGGGGATGCAGGTGATCTCAGCCCCCGCACCTGGGTCAAGGTAGAGGTGGCGACAGTGGGGCGGAGCTCCTGGCGAGGGCAGGAGCGCTCCGAGGCTGGGACTCGAGGCTCCGAGGGATGAAGGGGCTGCGGCTGCTGCCACTGCTGCTGGTGACCTTCACCTTGGGAAAGCGCGCCCAGCGCCGGATTTACCTGCGCGAGGAGTTCGAAGACGGGGGTAAGCAGTTCGGTGCCTGGCAGCGACTATAGAACAGACTCTACGACCTTGCCTGTCACCTGTCCCAGCGGTCAGGCAGGCCGACTTTCCCGGTTTGGAGCCCGTTTAGAGACAGGAAGACTACAGCTGAAATCTCCACTTGCTACCTCCTAGCTGTGTGACACTGGGCAGGTAGCTTACTAAGTCTACATTTCAATTTTTCTCTATTAAATGAGGACAATACGAATCTTGCAAAATTGTTCAGAGCGTTAAATTAGGTAAGGTGGGCAAAGCATTGTCCCTAGCATATAGTTGGCATGCAGTAAATTTTTGTTCCTCCTCCTTCATCCCAAATGGGTGAACCTTGGAGGAAAAAGGGGATCATTGATTGTGATCGTGAAATTTTCTGTTTCTTCCTTTTCTTTTTTCTTTTTCGTTTTCTTCCTCCCTTCCTCTCTCTCTTTCTTTTCTCTCCCTTTCTTTCTTTCTTTCTTTTCTTTCTTTCTTTCTTTCTTCCTTCCTTCCTTGATGGAGTCTCGCTCTGTCGCCCAGGCTGGAGTGCAATGGCATGATCTTGGCTCACTGTAACCTCCGCCTCCCGGGTTCAAGTGATTCTCCTGCCTCGGCCTCTTGAGTAGCTGGTGCCCGCCACCACACCCGGCTAATTTTTTTATTTTTACTTGTAGTAGAGATGGGGTTTCACCATGTTGGTCAGGTTTGTCTCGAACTCCTGACCTCAGGTGATCCACCCACCTTGGCCTCCCAAAGTCCTGGAGTTACAGGCGTGAGCCACTGCGCCCAACCAGATTTTCTGTGTTTCATAAAATATCAGAGTTCAGAGGATCTTGGAGGTCATCTTGTCCAGTGTCTTCCCTAGAATGCCTCATGAACTTCAGAGAATTATGGAAGGGCTTACTTACCTAAGGACAAATGTTCCATAGTACTGTTTCAGCCCACAAACAAACGATGCTCTTAGTGTGTGTGTATGTGTGTGTGTGTATGCGTGTGTGTGAAATCTGATTAATTCTTTGAGGGTGCGGTAGATAGGGCATTTGCTGAGGAATTAGGATGTTTTGGATTTGAGTCCACATTCCACCATGAACACCTGGAGAAGCCCTTTCCCATTTCTGAGACTCAATTTCCCAGTCTTACTTACCTAAAGACAAATGTTCAATGGTACAGATACTTGTGATACTGTTTTGAGGGTGGCAAGGTATAGAAGTGCTACAGAGGAAGGTGGAAATAAGCCCAGGCAAATAGCCTGGACAGGAAAGCTTCAGGGAGAAGGTGAAACTTAAGCAATGTTTTGAAGGATTAATCAGTTTATTAGATTGGAAGAGAAGGGGAGAAGGGTATTCCAGGTAAGAAGAACAGTGTGTACAATGATACAGCCAGCAGTGGCATCTTCAGGGAACAGGAAAGTGTGAAGGGGAGGTGAGTTAGGGTGAGACTGGAGAGCAGGCGGGGCATATACCAAGGGGGTTAGGGAGCCTGGCCTTTTGCTGAAGGCAGTGGGAAGCTAGTGAAGGTGATAAGCTGGAGAAATAAGATCTGACCTGGGTATTAGAAAGAGTGCTTCAGAAAGTAAGTGGACCTGGATTGTGAAGCTGACTGAAGTTGAGTTTGGAGACAGAAAAACCATCCAGGAGGCTACTGTAATCTTTTTCCCCACTATTTATTTATTTCTATTTATTTCTCTCTCCTTCTGTCTCTCATTTTTCCCCTCAAGTGACTGTTGTAATCTTCATGGTGAAAAGTAGAGAGTCTGTACCAGAGTGGTAGTGAGAGGAATACAGGGGAGGGGGCAGACAGGAAAAATGTTCAGGAGTCGGCTGAAAAGTGGGATGTAACAGCTTCACTGTAACAAAGCACAATCTGTTTTCAAGGATAGGTTCAAGGTCCCCCACTTCCTAATGGATTTCAGGCATCCTTTGTAATGGGCCCTTTGAGGCTAAATCTTGTGACTGCTAGCTTGAGGGTTCATTTCCCTGCCTGGGCTGGCTTTTACTCACACTATAATTCCTCCCGGTAGAAGGCAGGGAGAACATGCACAGACACGCCATCGCTTCCCCAAGGACTGAACTCCACTTGTCCAGTGGGGGAGTAAATGCCCAAATGCCCAAGGGTATTATCAATAAATATTTATGAAATGCTCTGGAATCAGGAAAAGAGGGGCTTCAAGCCCCAAGACTTGAAGATTTTGGCCCGTTGATGAGGCCAAAATCATGAACACAATCCAGCACTATGTCCAGGAAGGTTTGGTCCGCATGGGAAGACTTGCCTAGGCTTCTCCTAGTTCTCTTAGCCCCTGTGCTTCTTGCATGTCAGCCCTGCTCACACCGTGACTATTTACCTTATTTTTTTTTTCTGTTTCCAGCTCAGTAAACAATTATTAAATGATTGAATTATTGGACTGAATCTTGACACATACACCAAAAAATAACACCCCAAAAAGAGAATTGTCATTACAAGAAATCTTCCTACATTAAGACTTAGCAACATGTAATTGTTGAGGTCAGGTGCCTACTTTGAAGACATCAACCCAAAATGCAATTATTATGTTGAGTGAAGAAAAGTCAGAGGGATGTGCTGAAGGGGTGATTCTGCTCACTGGTTGAGGAGGGTTGGCTAGTGGGGTCCAAGGTTCTGAGGCTTATCCTCAGCTTACAGCACCTAGAAATCCAATGTTAGGGTACTCAGAACTGGGAAGGTTTAGACACTGACTTGTTCTATCCAAACTCAAAAGAGGCATATATATTAGCGAGATACCAATATTTCTTTTTCTTTCTTTTTTTCTTTTTCTTTTTCTTTTTTTTTTTTTTTTTTTTGAGACAATCTTGCTCTGTTGCCCAGGCTGGAGTGCAGTGGCATGATCTCAGCTCACTGCAACCTCCACCTTCAGGATTCAAGCAATTCTTCTGCCTCAGTCTCCCAAGTAGCTGGGATTACAGGTGTGCACCACCTCACCTAATTTTTCTATTTTTGGTAGAGATGGGGTTTCGCCATGTTGGCTACGCTGGTCTTGAACTCCTAACCTCAAGTGATCTGCCCGCCTTGGCCTCCCAAAGTGCTGGGATTACAGGCATGAACCACTGTGCCCAGCAAGATACCAATATTTATCGAGCATCTGAGACTTAACATTTCTAAGACAAAATTTTTGTGTGCTCCTCCAGACTTATTCTATTCCCCCCTGGTGTTCTCTATCTTAGTAAATGGCCTAACCATTCATCTGTTTGTTTAGGTCAAAAATTAAAGAGTGGGCCGGGGTGGTGGCTCACGCCAGTAATCCTAGTGTTTTGGGAGGCTGAAGCGGGAGGATTGCCTGAAGGCAGGGATTTGAGACCAGCCTGAGCAACATTGTGAGAGAGGTGTCTCTACTAAAAATTAATTAATTAATTAAAAAATTAGCCAGGCATGGTGGTGCATGCCTGTAGTCCCAGCTACCTGGCAGGCTGAGACAAGAAGACTGTGTGAACCCAGAAGTTTGAAGTTACAGTGACCTATGATCATGCCACTGCACTTCAGCCTGTGCCACACAGAGAGACCCTATCTCAGAAAAAAAAATAATAAGAATCATCTTTGATTCTTTTATTTCCCTCAACTTCTTTGTTTAATCCATCAGCAAGTTTAACTGAGTGTACCTTCAAAACATAATCCTAAATGTGATTTTTTTACCTCCTATATTGCTACCCACCTAGTCCCAGCCACTATCACCTCTCACATGGACTACTGCAGTAACTTGAATAGCCTCTGCTTCTGTTCCTGCTTCCCCTTGGTCTTTTCTCAGATACATTTCAGAATGACTCTTTTGAAATGTCAGTCAGATTGTATCATTCTGGAACTTTAAAAGCCTCCACTGCCTTTCTATTAGATTTAAAATAAAACCCAACTTTCTTACCATGACCTACAAGAACTTCCATGATCTAGTCCCTGCCTACCTCTCTTATCTCCTGCTTGTTCATTATGTTCCAGCCACATTGGCTTTCTTGTTTCTCAGACACACAGACTTCAACCCCATCTCAAGGCATTTGCACTTGCTGTGATTTCTGCCTGGAATATTCTTCTCTTAGATCTTCACATGGTTTGCTCCTTCTCGTCATTCAGGTTTCTGCTTAAATGTTTTCTTCTTAGGGGGATTTTCTTGTTTGCCCTATCAAATATTATTCCCCTGTATATGGTTGTACTCTATCCCTTTATGTAACTTACTTTTAAAAAATCAACTTTTTAAGATAAAATGCCTGTAATCCCAGCAGGCTTTGGGAGGCCGAGACGGGCGGATCACGAGGTCAGGATATCGAGACCATCCTAGCTAACACGGTGAAACCCCGTCTCTACTAAAAAATACAAAAAACTAGCCGGGCGATGTGGCGGGCACCTGTAGTCCCAGCTACTCAGGAGGCTGAGGCAGGAGAATGGCGGGAACCCGGGAGGCGGAGCTTGCAATGAGCTGAGATCCAGCCACTGCACTCCAGCCTGGGCAACACAGCGAGACTCTGTCTCAAAAAAAAAAAAAAAAGATACAATGTACATGTAACAAAATGCACTCAATTAATGTGTATTATTCGTTGAATTTTGAAAAATGTAGGACAGGCGTGGTGGCTCATGCCTGTAATCCTAGCACTTTGGGAAACGGAGGCAAGCAGATCGCCTGAGCTCAGGAGTTCAAGACGAGCCTGGGCAACATGGCAAAACCCTGCTTCTACAAAAAATACAAAAATTAACTGGGCATGGTGGTGTACACCTGTGGTCTCAGCTACTTGGGAGGCTGAGGTGAGAGAATCACTTGAGCCTGGGAGTTCGAGGCTGCAGTGAGTCGAGATTGTGACACTGCACTCCAGCCTGGGTGACAGAGGGAGACCCTCCCTTAAAAGAAGAAAAAAAAAAAAAAAAAGAAAGAAAAGAAAAAGAAAAATGTATATACCTGTGTGGCCACTGCCACAATCAATATATAGAACACTTCCATCACTCCAAAATGTTCCCATGTGAGCCTTTGCATGCTTACTGTCTCTCTCTCTCTCTCCATTTCTCTCTCTCCTCACTGTTAGATTAACTTCCTGAGAGCACAGTGCTTCTCTGTTGTCTTCACTGCTGTAGCTTCAGAACCTAGAAAAGTGCCTGCGTCAGGCACATAGTAGGTGCTCGATAATTTTTTTGTTGACGAAGAATGAATTGCCCTGGGAAATTATCCTTTTCGGAGATCCAAATGCTCATATGAGCCAAGGCAAACCCTTCCTGGTTATCAGAGACTCAGGAACCCAAGTTCAATGAGTCTGAATTTCATCTTGTTGAATGCTTATTGTGTACCAGTGAGTCTTTTTCTTTTTTCTTTTGTTTTTGAAACAGGAATTCATCTGTCTCCCAGTGTAGTGATGCTATCATGGCTCACTGCAGCCTCCATCTCCTGAGCTCAAATAACCATCCCACCTTAGCCCCTGAGTAGTTAAAATCACAGGTGCACACCCAGCTAATTTTTTTAATTTTTAGTAGAGACCAGGGTCTTTCTATGTTGCCCACACTGGTCTTGAACTCCTGGGCTCAAGCAATTCTCCTGCTTTGGCTTCCCAATGTGCTGGGTTTATAGGCATAAGCCACTGTGCCTAGCTGATTTATTTATTTATTTATTTATTTAGAGACAGAGTTTTGCTCTTGTTGCCCAGGTTGGAGTGCAATGGTGTGATCTCTCAGCTCACTACAACTTCAGCCTCCAGGTTGAAGTGATTCTCCTGCCTCAACCTCCCGAGTAGCTGGGATTATAGCCATGCGCCGCCATGCCTGGCTAATTTTGTATTTTTAGTAGAAACAGGGTTTCTCCATGTTGGTCAGGCTGGTCTCGAACTCCCGACCCCAAGTGACCTGCTCGCCTTGGCCTCCCAATGTGCTGGGATTACAGGCATGAGCCACCGTGCTAGACGAATTTTTTTCCTTATACATCATTTTATTGAATTTCTCACCAGTTCTATAAGGAAGATGCTATTATTACTCTTTCACTGATGAGGAAACTGGGGTTCAAAGAGGTTGGGTGATTTTCCCAAGGTTGTACAGCTAATGTTGAAAGCAATTGGGAAGGCAAGGAAGGGAACATCTGGAAAGTATTCATTGCATTTGACAGTTAGGAAGACCGTTTGACAACTCAGTGGAGCGGTGGGGTGGAAGCCTAACTATACCTTAGGTTGAAGGATAGAGAGGAACTGAGGAAATGAATACAGCAGGGTTGGGTTACATTTTGGAGAATTCTGGCTGAGAGGGAAGTAGAGAAGAGCTCAAGTAAGTAATTTGGAATACAAAATGCACGTGGAAGGTTTGGTTGACACAAGGTGGGGGTTTTGCAAAAAGGCAAATGGGCAAGGGGGTTGAGAAGAATGAGCAAGTTGATTGATCTACACCTCTTTTCACTTTATAACCCCTGTGCCTAGCAAAGTACCTGGCACACAGAAAGTGTTACAAGTTTGAAGGAGGAAGGAAGGAAGGACTTGAGAGTTAGGCAGAAAGAAGCCAAGTGACTTAAAAGAAATGGGATGGGAAGTGTCAAAGAACAGATGCAGTTCAAGTAACACAGTGTGAGAACTGGAGGACAGGAGGCAATGGTCATGGAGGTGGGTGGACATGGGTGTTTGAGTTTGAGATTTCTTCTTCTTTTTTTTTATTTTGAGATGGAGGCTGGCTCTGTCACCCAGGCTGGAGTGCAGTGGTGTGATGTCAGCTCACTGCAACCTCCACCTTCTGGGTTCAAACAATTCTCCCACCTCAGCCTCCTGAGGAGCTGGAACCACAGGCACATGCCACCATGCCTAGCTAATTTTTGTATTTTTAGTAGAGATGGGGTTTCATCCTGTTGGCCAGGCTAGTCTCAAACTCCTGACCTCAAGTGATCCGCCCACCTCGGCCTCTCAAGGTGCTGGGATTACAGGCATGAGCCACTTTGGAGTTTGAGATTTCAAAGCAGTTTCTGCTGATGACAAGGCCCAGGGTGTGAATGTAGTGACAAATGGCTAACCTAGGGTAGAAGTAGAGATGAGGAAACTGAGAGGCTAGGGAGTTGGATGGGCTGTCCTATAGACATCACCTGGATGATGATGGACCTGAGTAGAGAGGAAAACTGTGACCCTGGTGCCAGTTTTCAGCAAGGCATGGGAGGGACTTGGATTGGTGACTGATCAGGGCAAGAAACCAATAACATGAGTGAGAGCATGGAGGATTCCACCGGTAGTCCCTTACCTGCAATCTCTAAGAGCTTCCCACTTGGCCGGGCGTGGTGGCTCAAGCCTGTAATCCCAGCACTTTGGGAGGCCGAGACGGGCGGATCACGAGGTCAGGAGATCGAGACCATCCTGGCTAACACGGTGAAACCCCGTCTCTACTAAAAAATACGAAAAGCTAGCCGGGCGAGGTGGCGGGCGCCTGTAGTCTCAGCTACTCGGGAGGCTGAGGCAGGAGAATGGCGTAAACCCGGGAGGCGGAGCTTGCAGTGAGCTGAGATCCGGCCACTGCACTCCAGCCCGGGCGACAGAGCAAGACTCTGTCTCAAAAAAAAAAAAAAAAAAAAGAGCATCCCACCACAGCCCTAGAACCAGCCACCCCAAGGGGCCTCAGCCTAGTGGATTGGGGCGAAGCATTAGCCTCTGCTACTTCCATTGTGACCCAGCACCTGGGGCCTGGCTGGTAGGATTGTGAGTACAGCCTTTCTAAGCCACAGTGCGCAATTCTGGCCAAAGTCTTAAAATTGTACATATCCTTTTCTTAGGTAACTCCCTTCCAGGATTTTTTTTTCCTCTCAAGAAATAATCAGAAATGTGAGCAATACTTTATGCACATGTAACATATAAATCATGTGAGCATTATTTGTAATTGGAAACATTTGGAGACAAACCTAAATGCCCAACAGTAAGGGCACAATTAAGTAAAGTATGATATATCCGTAGAATGTTTGGGAAGGTTTTAATGTCATGGGGAAATGTTTATGACCTAATGTCTTGAAAAATTTACAAAATTGTATATATATATATATACAATACAATTTACAAAATTGTATATATATGTGTATATATATATACACACACACACACACACACACATAGTCACTATGTAAAATATATTGGTGCATAAAAAAAAGAATAGAAGAAAATGGACCAAAATGTAAGCAGTAAATAATGGAATTTCAGATTAGTTTAATTTTTTCATTATTTTCTACAATGAACTTGTGTTACCTTTTAATGTATTATTATTATTGTTAATTTATTTCTTTGAAACACAATCTCACTCTGTTGTCCAGGCTGGAGTGCAGTGGGTTTAAGTGATTCTCATGCCTCAGCCTCCTGAGTACTGGGATTACAGGTGTGCACCACCTATGCCAAGCTAATTTTTGTATTATTAGTAGACACTGGGTTTTGCTATGTTGGCCAGGCTGGCCTTAAACTCCTGACCTCAAGTGATTCGCCTGCCTTGGCCTCCCAAAGTGCTGGGATTACAGGTGTGAGTCACTGTTCTTGGCCATTATCCTTTTAATAATAATAATAATAAACTATTAAAATTAAGAGAACTGTTTGCTGTTTCCAGTTCTTGGAGTTAAAATTTCTGCTTTTGAACTTTATTTATTTATTTATTTTTATTTTTTTTGAGACGGAGTCTCGCTCTGTTGCCTAGGCTGGAGTGCAGTGGCACGATCTCAGCTCACTGCAACCTCCACTTCCCGGTTTCAAGCAATTCTCCTGCCTCAGCCTCCTGAGTAGCTGGGATAACAGGCACCCACCACCGCACAGGGCCAACTTTTGTATTTTTAGTAGAGACAGGGTTTCACTACGTTGGTAAGGCTGGTCTCGAACTCCTGACCTCGTGATCTGCCCGCCTCGGCCTCCCAAAGTGCTGAGATTACATGCGTGAGCCACTGTGCCTGGCTGAACTTTATTTTTTATAGCTAAACTGTACCTGATGCCTTAATTAACCTTTTTTTTTTTTTTTTTTTTGAGGCGGAGTCTCGCTTTGTCGCCCAGGCTGGAGTGCAGTGGTGCAATCTCGGCTCACTGCAAGCTCCGCCTCCTGGGTTCACGCCATTCTCCTGCCTCAGCCTCCCGAGTAGCTGGGACTACAGGTGCCTGCCACCACGCCCGGCTAATTCTTTGTATTTTTAGTAGAGACGGGGTTTCACAGAGTTAGCCAGGATGGTCTCGATCTCCTGACCTCGTGATCCACCCGTCTTGGCCTCCCAAAGTGCTGGGATTACAGGCGTGAGCCACCGCACCCGGCTTAATTAACCTTTTTAAAGCACAGTCGTAGTCACTAAGCATGATGCTTTACACACTCCAATCCTCATCTCAGCTCTGCAAAGTAGTTATTATTTTCCCAATCTACAGATGGTAAAACTGAAGCCCAGAGAAGTCGACTAATTTGAGGTCACATAGCTGCTGAGTGGTAAAGGCAGGGTTTAAATCAGGACTGAATTTTTTTTCTTGCATTATTCCTGCTACCCACCTTACTGCCTCCCACGAGTCCAATAACTTGAAGGCCTTCTGACTCACTTTTTTTTTTTTTTTTAAAGAGACAGGGCCTTACTCTGTCACCCAGGCTTGGAGTGCAGTGGAACAATGATAGCTTATGGCAGCCTCGAACTCCTGGGCTGAAGTGATGCTCTCACCTCAGCCTCTTGAGTAGCTGAGACTATAGGTGTACGCCACTGCACATGGCTAGCTCACATAATAAGTAGTGCTTAGCACCCTTCAGAAAGGTAAATCTTAGATTCTTTGAATGTCAGAACTGAAAGGCTCCTGAGAGCTCATCTAAACCCACGTGCCCGCATTTTCCCCATTTACAGGTGAGCGGTCCTTCTGAGGTCCAGAAGGGAACATGACATGCGAGGGGCATTTAAGGGATTTGTGACAGAGATTGATTGAGGGTCCTTTCTGCTGTTTTCCCAGAGTACAGAGCAACACAGCAACCAGAGGATGTGCAAGGGCTTTATTTTTAAATTTTAATTTAATTTGATTTTGAGATGGAGTCTTGCTCTTATTGACCAGGCTTGAGTGCAATGGCGTGATCTCGGCTCACTGCAACCTCTGCCTCACAGGTTCAAGTGATTCTCCTGCCTCAGCCTCCCGAGAAGCTGGGATTACAGGCACCCACCACAATGCCTGGCTAATTTTGTGTATTTTCGGTAGAGATGGGGTTTCGCCACGTTGGTGAGTCTGGTCTCGAACTCCTGACCTCAGGCGATCCACCCGCCTTGGCCTCCCAAAATGGTGGGATTACAGCGTGAGCCACTGCACCCGGCCATGCAAGGCCTTTAGAATCCAACCCTGTCATTGTACAGATGGGGAAAATGAGACCCAGAGAGAAAAGATGGTTTTCCTAAAGTCACATGGTGAGTCCGTGGCAGAAATGTTTGTTGAACCCAGGTCTCATCCTTCATAAAAGATTCACTAGCCACTGCTACAAGCTGCCAAGCGTCAGGTGGCCAGCAGATGATAATATCAGCGGCCTCACGGACAACATGAGCTTTTGGAATCACAGACCTTGCATAGGGACTGGCGTATTAAAATATGCAGAAACTGGGCACAGTGGCTTGCACCTATAATCCCATCTACTTGCGGGGCTAAGGCAGAAGGATCACTGGAGTCTAGGAGTTCAAGCCTGAGTGATACAGCAAGACCCTGTCTCTAAAAAAAGTAAATAAATAAAGAAATAAAATGCAGAAATGTTGGTAGATTGAATTGTGGGATCATCAGTTCAGGTATGGGGGAGGGCTAATGGTGACAGCAGTGACTGTTGAAAAAGTACAAAATCAGGCAGAAAGAAACGGGAATTCAAATGAGGGAATGAATGATGCAGGAGTCACAAGGGGTGAGTGCGTGCGTATGTGTGTGTGTGTGTGTGTGTGTGTGTGTGTGTGTGTGAATGTTAATTCTGTCAACACTCAGACTTGACTATGAAAACTTGGCCAAAGAGACGTTCTGAGACAAAGGGCCTCTGTTCGCAGCTGGCTCAGACCCACTGAGGACAGCTCAGCAGGGCTGAGGAACACTCTGCTGCTCAGGCCCCCGACTGATAAGTGATTGAGACTGTCTGTGAATCGTGGCTACTTGGACATGCTG
This sequence comes from Piliocolobus tephrosceles, assembly GCF_002776525.5. Taxonomy (NCBI): domain Eukaryota; kingdom Metazoa; phylum Chordata; class Mammalia; order Primates; family Cercopithecidae; genus Piliocolobus; species Piliocolobus tephrosceles. Next base: position 170,684,111 of record NC_045434.1, read on the forward strand.
AGCCTGGAGAAGAATCACCCTGGACTGATGCCTGAACCGAATAGGCCTGATCCAGCTGGCCTTTCCAGGTCTCAAGTACAAACTGATGGCAAGGACTCCCGAATAGTCTCGAACTCCTGAACTCAAGTGATCCGCCTGCCCGCCTCAGCCTCCCAAAGTGCTAGGATTACAGGTATGAGCCACTGCACCCGGCCCTTTTATATGTTATTTTGTTTAAAGTTTGTCATCTTACCTGCCAATTGGGATATAAATTCCATGAAGGAAGGGATTCATTTTGTTCACTGCCTGGCACATAATGAACCCTTAATAAACAAGTGAGTATATAGAAGGAGGAAGGCAGGAAGAAAATCTATTGAAAAGACTGTTGGCCGGGTGCAGTGGCTCACACCTGTAATCCTGGCACTTTGGGAGGCTGAGGTAGGTGGATCACTTGAGGTCACGAGTTCGAAACCAGCCTGGCCAACCCCGTGAAACCCCGTCTCTACTAAAATTACAAAAAAAGTAGCCATGCATGGTGGTGCGTGCCTGTAATCCCAGCTAATCAGGAGGCTGAGGCAGGAGAATTGCTTGAACCCAGGAGGTGGAGGTTGCAGTGAGCCGGGATAGGGCCACTGCACTCCAGCCTGGGTAACAGAGTGAGACTTTGTCTCAAAAGAAAAGAAAAGACTGTTGAAGCTGCTTCTTCTCTTGTCAGATGTTACCACTCGGTTTTGGTAATTTTGTTCTGAAGGTATGAGAGGGGATGCGTGAGTTGGATGCAGTGAGACTTTGGAATTAATACATCCGTTAACAATTATAATTCCAGGTACCTGGAAAATTTGCCTTAAATTTCTCTTCTTAAAATTTCATTAAGCTATACACTTATGTTTTGAATAAATGTTATCTGAATAAATCTGAATAAATGTTATACTCCAATTAAAACGTTTACTTTAAAAAAGTAAATGACACCCAGAACCCATGTCATGGTTTATAATACCATTGTCCAATAAAAGGAACTAGGCCTCCTTAGAGAAATGGCTGATCTAGGGCTGAAGAAGGGAATATACAAGGTGAGCCTTGAGCATCTTATAGTTCTAGAAAGTAAGGAAGTGCTCAAAAATCAAAATGATAAGGGTGTGTCAAAGGGACACAGGAGCCAACTGAAAGAGCTCCCAATGGCTAAAGACATTTGAGCAACAAAAAGCCAGTTGTAGTGGCACATGCCCAGCTACTCAGGAAGCTGAGGTGGGAAGATCCCTTGAGCCTAGGAGTTCAAGGCTGTACTGAGCTATGACTGTGCCACTGCACTCCAGTCTGGGTGACAGGGTGAGACCCTATCTCTAAAAAAAAAAAAAAAAAAAAAAGTTATAAAATAAATATCCATGAATCCATACTGGTGTAAAGAAATGATTGAGTAAATAAACAGGGACAAATAGACAAATCTCCTGTACAGAAGAATTCCAAATAATTTTATGTAAATACTCTGCCCTCAAAGAGGTGGAGCATAACTCCCCACTGCTTAAGTGTAGACTGTACATATTGAGTGTCTTTTAAAAAGTGCAATATGGAAAGAAGGGGGAAAAAGAGTAACTTTGCAATGGAGAAACCTGACACATACCACCTCAGCCAGGTGATTGGTGTTAACACCATCAGTGATGTCATGTTAATAGCATGCACCATTAATGCGATGTCATGAGAATGGCCGTTTACCTCTGTGGCCTTCTTCCCCAAAGCCTATAACCTCTATCTAATCATGAGAAAAATGTCAGACAAACCCTAGTAGAAAGACATTCTGGCCAGGAGCAGTGGCTCACCTTATAATCCCAGCACTTTGGGAGGCTGAGGCAGGCAGATTGCTTAAGCCCAGGAGTTTGAGGCCAACCTGGGCAACATGGTGAAACTCCATCTCTACAAAAAACAAAAAAAAAAAAAGGCTAGAAGGAAATATAGTATATCAAAATGTTAACTATGGTCATCTCTGAGTGGTAGGTATCATGGATGTTTTTACTGCTTATTTGCTTCTTCTGGGCTTTCTACATTTTCTACAAGAAATTATTTTACTTTGAAAAATGAAGAAATATAAAATAAGAAAAGCAGATAATTTATTTGCCTGTCTCTCCCATTAGATTGTGAATTCCTTGAGGACTTAAGGCCTTGAGGAATTGTCTTGCTCACTTTAGCACCCTGGCATCTAGTACTCAGACTGGCACAACATAGGATCTCTGTAAATGTTTAAGTGAAAAGCTTATATTCTTTTCTGCTTTCAGCATAGAGGCTCTTATTTAATGCACACTTTCTTTTTTAGCAAATTTGGCCTGCTTTCTAGGGTATAGTTGATTAGAAATGACAGCCTCCAAGATAAATGGAGGACCTGTTAAAGACTCATTCAATGACAGCAGCAATAGTTATATTTATTATCTTAATTAATTTGGCCCTCATGCCAATCTGTTATTCCACAAACATTTATTGAGCACCTACTATGGGCACAGAATTCCTTTCTTTAAAGAGTTTAAATGTAATCCTTATTTATACATGAGGACACAGATTCAGAAAAGTGATTTACTCAGGTCATATACAGAAATCGGTGGAAAGGCTGAGATTCTTATCTCATGCTGTTCACCACCCCCCAAGGCTTTTTAACAGTTGATAAATATTTGAATGATTATGGTCTATGTGGCAGACATACAGGTAGACTGGCAGGAAGGAAGAAAGAAAAGGCAGTAGGCAGATAAATTGGCAGTCAGTTAAGCAGGGATGTAGGTCTACCAGTCTCATGAGAATTGGTTGGATTGCTAGAGGCAAACATGGATCTCAGAGAGAAGTGAGTGCTCACAGCAGAACAAGGACAGTGCAGATAGAAACATTACAAAACCAGACCCAAACCTCTGCTGTACATTATAGCCTAATACAGGCCTTGAGTCTTCAAGAACATTTAAATTATTATTCTTCTTATTAGTAGTAGTAGTAGTATTTTGGGACAGAGTCTCACTCTGTCACCCAGGCTGGAGTGCAGTGGCACAATCATGGCTTATTGCAGTCTTGACCTCTCTGGGCTCAGGTGACCCTCCCACCTCAACCTCCCAAGTAGCTGGGACTACAGGCACGCATCACCATGCCTGGCTAATTTTTCTATTTTTTGTAGAGACGAGGTTTCGCCATGTTGCCCAGGCTGGTCTCAAATTCCTGGGAAAGTTTAAATTTTGTTTAGGATTATATATATTAGAGGTCAGCGTCTTTTATTATGTCTAGAAAAATTTCTCATTGAAAATGTAGACAACATGTTGGCACCTGAAGAGAGAAGCTTTAACTTATCTAGCAAATTCTCTTTTGCAGAATACAATCTGATTATGTGGAATAAAGGCAGCAAATATGTATTTTTATTTAAATAAGCATTTCTTTTTTTTTTTTTTTTTTTTTTTGAGACGGAGTCTCGCTCTGTCGCCCAGGCTGGAGTGCAGTGGCCGGATCTCAGCTCACTGCAAGCTCCGCCTCCCAGGTTTACGCTATTCTCCTGCCTCAGCCTCCCGAGTAGCTGGGACTACAGGCGCCCGCCACCTCGCCCGGCTAGTTTTTTGTATTTTTTAGTAGAGATGGGGTTTCACCGTGTTAGCCAGGATGGTCTCGATCTCCTGACCTCGTGATCCGCCTGTCTCGGCCTCCCAAAGTGCTGGGATTACAGGCTTGAGCCACCACGCCCCGCCTTAAATAAGCATTTCTAATGAACCTATTCTGTCTGAGTCTAAGGACTAGGTACCTGGAAAGCACGGCTTTTACTTTCAAATCTAAAAATATTTACATTTGTTTACCTACGTATATCTTTGTATACATATACACATATGCACAGATTACGTATGTACACAAATACTCAAGTCGTATTTATTGATCACTTCTAGTGTGCCTAACATGGTATTGCATGCAGTTTCACTTAATTCTTCCAGAAGAAACTCTATACCTTAGGTAACCCCTTTCTACAGATGAAGAAACTGAATCTCAGAGAGGGTCAACATTCTGCTGAAGAGGCTGCAGTGAGCTGAAATCACACCACTGCACTCCAGTCTGGGCAACAGAGTGAGACTCCATCTAAAAAAAAAAAAAATGAAAAAAGATTCTGCTGAAGCTGGTGGCAGAAATGAGTCCCTAGCCAGGTCTTTTGATTTGAGCTTCATCACAAGCCAGACACTCTGGGAAGTACAGACACAGAGAGAAGTTCATGTGACATTCAGGCACGCCTACTCTGAAGTCTGCCTTGATGCCGAGGAGCAGTCAGTGTTTTTCTGAATTTTATTACCCTGTGCTTTCTATCACTACCCTTACCACACTGTTGTTCGACTTGTCTCTTTACTTGTTTACTGTTTAATTGTTTACTTGTCTGTCTCTTTCACCAGATTATAAATTCCCTAAAACTCACAGGTCCCTGAAAAGACCTTGTCAGATTCTCATTTCTGTGTGCCTGATGCCTGGCACAGAGTGAATGCTCAATAAGCGTTTCCTGAAGAAAGGCATTAATTAGCCCAAAACAAGGGTGCAGAACTGGGTTCTAGTCTCAGATCTGTAACTGACAACTCTGTGTGCATGGGCAAGTCACTTCCTTCTCTGGGTTTCAGTTTGCCTACCTCTAATATGAGGAAGTCACCACTAAAGGGTCATTCTGGCTTGAGCCTTTATGATGTTATGATGTTAAGAGAAAAAAATGTGAAAAGTTAAAGGGACTTCATTAATCATATGATATTATTCTCCTAACAAGAAGAGAGGCTCCTTATTTTGAGACACCCTAAATCGTGTCAGGTTTGGTTTGTACTGATACTGTTCACCCAGAAAAATAATTAGCACGGAGAAGTTTTGAGTTCTATTCTAACCTCTTCTACCGTAAAGTTCAAGGCCAAAGTTATACAACTATTTCTACAAGTTTTTTAGAATCAATTAACATTTGTCAAATGGAGAATAAAAGAGTCAATCCATTAGTAAGGCTAAGAATCTTACGGCTTAGGCAAAAGTCGTGATCATGCATCCATTTAGTTATTCAACAGATATTTTTGGTTATTTATTCTGTGCTAAATATTGGCACACAACGGTCAGCAGAATAATTATAGATTTTACTAGTCTGGTAGAGAAGACAGACGTTACTCAAATTATACACAAACTATTAATTACAGACCGTGAAGTGCTATGATTGAATCTTACATTTGTTGCACACTCTTCGGGTTACAAAGGGCTTTCTTCACACGTGATTTCATGGGAAGTCATGTATAGAAGTTAAAAGTACAGATTTTGGTGTTACCTAGAACTGGGTCTGAGCCTGGCTTACCCACTTACTTCCAACTGGGCTTTTGGGCAAGATTCTGAGCTTCTATTTATCTTTTGAATGGGGAAAAAAATAGGACATTCATCGCAGGGCTATTATGAGAATGCAATGAGATGATGCATGAAAATACTCAGCACAATGCCTGACATATGGTTCCAAACAGTAGCTATGATTATTACACACATTTTTTCTTTTCTTTTTTTTGAGACAGAGTCTTGCCTTGTCACCCAGGCTGGAGTACAGTGGCACGATCTCTGCTCACTGAAAGCTCCACCTCCCAGGTTCCCGCCATTCTCCTGCCTCAGCCTCCCCAGTAGCTGGGACTACAGGCGCCCACCACCACGCCCAGCTAATTTTTTTTGTATTTTTAGTAGAGACGGGAGTTTCACTATGTTGGCCAGGATGATCTTGAATTCCTGACCTTGTGATCCGCCCGCCTCAGCCTCCCAAAGTGCTGGGATTACAGACGTGAGCCACTGCGCCCGGCCTTACACACATTTTTTTCTACATAGCACTTTTTCTTTCTTCTTTCAGAGAAAAGACAATGTAGTAGGCCATTCTTGCATTGCTATAAACAAATGCCTGAGACTAGGGCTGGGAGTGGTGGCTCAGCCCTGTGATCCCAGCACTTTGGGAGGCCAAGGTGGGTGGATCATGAGGTCAGGAGATGGAGACCATCCTGGCTAACAGGTTGAAATCCCGTCTCTACTAAAAATACAAAGAATTAGCCGGGCGTGGTGGCACGCTTGAACCGCAGGCAGTGGTTGCAGTGAGCCGAGATCAAGCCACTGGATTCCAGCCTGCACCAGAGCGAGACTCCGTCAAAAAAAGAGAAAAAGGACAAAAAGAAATGCCTGAGACTGGGTAATTTATAAAGAAACGAGGCTTAATTGGCTCACGATTCTGCAGGATTTATAGGAAGTATGGTTCTGGTACCTGCTCAGCTTCTAGGGAGGCCTCAGGAAGCGTATAATCATGGCAGAAGGTGAAGGGGGAGCAGGTATGTCACATGGTGAAAACAGGAATGAGAGCCAGAGAGAGAGTAGGAGGGGGAGGTGCCACACAGTTTTAAAGGACCAGATCTCAAACTCAGAGCGAGAGTGCGCTGATCACCAAGGGGATTCCCCCATGATCCAAACACCTCTCACCAGGCCCCACCTCCAACATTGGAGATTACAATTCAACATGAGATTTGGTGGGGACATGCATCCAAACTATATCAGACAGTTTTGAAATCAGACAGATTTGGGTTCAAATCTCAGGTCTACCACTTACTAGATGCAAAATGGTATTTAAAAATACCTATCTAACCAGGCGTGGTGGCTCATGCCCGTAATCCCAGTACTTTAAGAGGCCAAGGAAGTAGGATTGCTTGAGCCCAGGAGTTTGAGACCAGCCTGGCTAACATAGTGAGATCCTAATTTCTACAAAGAATCAAAAAATTAGCCAGGTGTAGTGGTGTGCTTGGGGTCCCAGCTGCTTAGGAGACTGAGTTGGGAGGATTGCTTGAGCCCAGGAGATTGAGGCTACAGTGAGCCATGATCATGCCACTGCACTCCAACCTGGGCGACACAGCAAGACCCTGTCTCAAAACAAACAAAAAAAGACCCTGAAAACAAAAAACAAAAACAACCAACAAAACACCTATCTCACAGTATTGTCCATGAGCGTGAATAAAGTGAAGTTTTTAGGGAACCCCAGGAGGGCCTAACACATAACACATCTTTTTGCCTTGGCATCTACCATTATTCTTCACTGTGTAGATGATGGTCAGGGAAGCAGGATCCACTTAATTCAAGCCACAGCAAGTGAAGGCAGAAAGAAGCTCCTGGGGCCCCTCCCTCAGGAGGGAGTGACAGAGGTGGTCACCAAGACCTGTCTAATTACCATGACCTTGAAAGAGACAGGGGGAGACCACAGAAAGTGTTGAAGAGGTAAAACCTCTTCCCTTTTAGAATTTTTTCAGTGGGGCCTGAAAATTAAATTGATATCAGACAGATTAACAGGAGAAAAGCATAGAAATGTATTTAATATAAGTTTTATGTGACATGGGAGCCCTCCCAGGAAATGAAGACCTATAGAAGCAGTTACAGCCAACTACTTGTGTGGTGAATTGGACAAAGAATAGTAAGTTGTGAAATGTGGTAAGGGAAAGGGGCTTGGGCCAGGATAATTAAGTAGAGAAGTGACGAGGGAGATAAGGGTTAGTTTAACAAAGTTTGTTTGTATAGATTTCTTTTGGCTTCAACTTCCTGTCTTTGATAATAAAAATGTTACTTTCCTTTTGGTATAGGGAAGACGTCTTTCATGTGGGGAATTTTCCCCTGCCTTTCAGAAACAGAATGAAGGTCAAAGTGATCTTCTTACACTTGCTGTTTTATAAGTGCCTTTAATTCAAAATAGTCGATATGGAAGAGCAGCATATTTTGAAGTGGCATGTTCTTAAGCTCAAGTCCCCTGGGTCTCATAAGGGGAAACAGTTCAGTCATCAGACATGAGTAATAGGAGCTGACAGAGCCAGCTCAGGGTGGTCTTGCTGGATGCGTGTTGATGTGGGATATTCATGGGTAGAGATAAGGTAATAAACCTAGATACTGGGGGCTGGGCATTATGACTCATGCCTATAATCCTAGCACTTTGGGAGGCCAAGGTAGGTGGATCACTTGAGGTCAGGAATTCGAAACTAGACTGGCCAATATGGTGAAACTCGGTCTCTACTAAAAATACCAAAAAAAAAAAAAAAAAAAAAAAATGCCGGGTGAGGTGGCGGGCACCTGTAATCCCAGCTACTCAGGAGGCTGAGGCAGAAGAATCACTTGAACCCAGGAGGCTGAGGTTACAGTGAGCTGAGATCAGGCCACTGCACTCCAGCCTGGGTGAGAGAGTGAGACCCTGTCTCAAAAAAATGAAACAAACAAACAAAACCTAGATATTGGGGAGTGGGAGTAGAGAACTATCCATTGAACTACAGGGAGAAGATCAAATAAAGTTTACCCCGAAGGCCTCTTCCAGCTAAAGCTGCCAAATTGTCCTGTGACTCTGGGACCCTTAGTGGGCCCAGGAAATGGGAGTCAGCAACTCTGAAGCATAAAATCAGAAAGGCACTGAATATTTGGATGGAGTGCCAGGACCCAAGAAGAATGCCTCTTTGTCTACATGCCATCCATGCCAAAGCAAAACAAATTTATCAGCATCTCCTTGAAACTACAAGAAAGAGATTAAAAAGTTTAAGCAACAGAACAGCATAAATGGAAATTGATTGTTCATTATCATCATTACTAATTCAAGAAGGTATAAAATGTTGTTGCTAATCTCTTTACTTGGTGAGCTGATTTTATTACTTTACTAAACATAAATATGTATAAGGGATGAGTCCCTCTAAGCACAGTTTTCCCTCTACTTTTATGAGAATAAATGTTTCATTACTTTCTTTTGTTTTTGTTTTTGTCTGTGATCACCCAACCAATCACTAAATTCATTTCTTTCTTTTTTTTTTTTTTTTTTGAGACGGAGTCTTGCTCTGTCACCCACACTGGAGGGCAATTGTGTCATCCAGCCACTGCAACCTCCACCTCCTGGGTTTAAGCGATTCTCCTGCCTCAGCCTCCTGAGTAGCTGGGACTACAGGCGTCCGCCACCATGTCTGGCTAATTTTTTGTATTTTTAGTAGAGACAGGGTTTCACCATATTGGCTAGGCTGGTCTTGAACTCCTGACCTTGTCATCTGCCTGCCTTGGCCTCCTAAAGTGTTGGGATTACAGGCATGAGCCACCGTGCCTGGCCTGCTTCATGCCTTTCAACCATACATTCCTATGGTGATTTTCAGCTCTTAACTGTCATAGAGGAGGGTGAAGTAGGGTATTAAAGTATAAGTGCCTCAACTACTTGGTATTCAAGCCACTGCACATGGTAATACACAAATAGTGGGATTCAGACAATCGGACAATGAGAGGAATTTCAGGAATACTAGAGTCATCCCTTGACATACCTTTACCATTCCTGTAAGTCTTGGTCAGTATTAGCTGCATTTTGTCTTTAAGTTCTTTTTTTCTCCTTTACTCATAGATGAATGGAAAAAATGATGGGTGCAGTCTAAACATCAGCCAGATTATGGTAAATTTCAGCTCGCTGCAGGAAAATTTTATGGAGACAAAGAAAAAGATAAAGGTAAATACTGGAACTCAGTATTAGCACATATAATTATTGTATATTAATATACTAATTGGGGAAATTCTGACTTTTATACAACTGTTTTTGTCTGTGATATCACCCAATCACCAAATTCATTTCCTTTTCTTTTTTTTTTTTTTTTTAGATGGAGTCTCTCTCTGTTGCTCAGGCTGGAGTGCAATGCTGTGATCTTGGCTCACTGCCCTCCGCCTCCCAGGTTCAAGTGATTCTCCTGCCTCAGCCTCCTAAGTAGCTGGGACTAAAGGTGCGAGCCACCCTGCCCAGCTAATGTTAGTATTTTTAGTAGAGACGAGGTCTCACCATGTTGGCCAGGATGGTCTCCATCTCTTGAGCTTGTGATCTGCCCGCCTCAACCCCCAAAGTGCTGGGATTACAGGCGTGAGCCACCGCGTCTGGCCTTTTTTTTTTTTTTTTTTCAGACTGAGTTTCGCACTTGTTGCCCAGGCTGAAGTGCAAAGGTGCAATTTCGACTTACCACAACCTCGGCCTCCTGGGTTCAAGTGATTCTCCTGCCTCAGCCTCCCAAGTAGCTGGGATTACAGGCATGCACTACCATGCCCAGCTAATTTTGCATTTTTAGTAAAGACAGGGTTTTACCATATTGGTCAGGCTGTTCTCAAACTCCCAACCTCAGGTGATCCACCTGCCTCAGCCTCCTAAAGTGTTGGGATTGCAGGCGTGAGCCACTGCACCCAATCTTTTTTTTTTTGGAGATGGAGTCTCACTCTGTCGCTCAGGCTGGAGGGTAGTGGCACGATCTTGGCTCATTGCAACCTCTGCTTCTGCAGTTCAAGCGATTCTCTGGCCTCAGCCTCCCAAGTAGCTGGGACTACAGGCATGTGCCATCACGCCCCGCTAATTTTTGTATTTTTAGTAGAGACAGGATTTCACCATGTTAGTAAGGCTGGTCTCGAACTCCTGATCTCAGGTGATCCACCCACCTCGGCCTTCCACATTGCTGGGATTACAGGCGTGAGCGCCACTGCACCTGGCCCACCCAATTAATTTCTCTTTCCCAAAATAAAAAGTTAGTAGATGGAGTGCTCCCTTCGGCAGCACATATACTAAAAAAATTAGTAGATGGAAAAGAATGAACTCTCCACAAAAATAGTATGTCCATTCATTGAATAACAGGAGTTCAAAACTAAGCCCTTCTACAAATCCCTGTTAGTCTTCCTAACAACTTTAATAAGTGATTACTATTATTTTCCCAGTTTTTCAGAGGAGCCTCAGAGAAGTTATTTGCCCAAGGCTATATACACAGCTGGCAAGACGTAGAACCTGATTCTGGGTCTGACTCTAGGGACTATATTCATTACTGCTGGACTCTTGCTTTCCCCAACCCCCTAGGATTTTAAAAATAGCGTGCTGCACTTGAAACAGGGGAAGGCACTGTGTAACATCCAAATGTTGTTCTTCCCTAGAGGAGCTTACTGTGACGGAGAGAGGAGCAGACAGACCCTAGGGCTAACTCCCATGACTTACTAGCTGCATAATTTCGGCAATTCTTATTTCTCTGAGCTTCAATACTAGATGGAGATAATAACCATCGCCTGCCATGCTCATTAGACAGGGCTTTTGTTAAGAACCAAATAATATTGTGGAGGAAAGGTGAGCTCTGAGCACAAGTTCTGCAGGCTTGAGTTTTTTGTCTGAGAAAGCTTTTGTCCTCTAAGTAGAATCCATTGATCATTCCCTGAAGTGATTTCCCATCTTCTTCCTCCTGGCTACTGTTATGAATCTCATTTTCATATTGATTAAAGGAGAGAATTATGAACTGGCTTGAGAATTTTAAATTTTACATCCACTCTGGAAAACTGTTCCCAGAGTATTAAACGGTATTAAAGGGAAAACCGTTTCCAGAGTAGAGAGAAAGTGGAGACAGCATGACCCGCGGGAAGCTGTGCCTTGGTGATGCCAGTGAGGGTAGTCTGCTCAGCCACCCATCTCCTCTCAGTGTGATTTCTTGGTTGTTGTCCCTCACATTGTATCCCATTCAGGTTCATTAGATTCCTCCTTGTTCTCTAGATGAGTCCTGGGTTACAAAAGAGGCTTAGAGAGAAGTCAGGTGGAATTGAGCTACAAAGTAGTGTTTGGCAGAATAGAGACTCAAAACTTGGTCTTGCCTGCAGGTTCAGTGCTCTTTCCGTTGTGCACACTCCCTCCTCCATGAAGTCTTCCCTGGTTACTCTAGCTGTTCTTGGGGTCTTTGGGGAAGTAAGCATACTTTGTTTAATTTTGTTTTGTTTTGATTAAGACAGGGTCTTGCTCTGTCACCCAAGCTGGAGTGCAATGGTGTGATCGTAGCTCACTGCAGCCTCAAACTCCTGGGCCCAAATGATTCTCCCACCTCAGCCTCTAGAGTAGCTGGGACGACAGGCATGTAGCACCATCCCCAACTAATTTTTAAAATTTTTTGCAAAGACAAGGTCTCATTATGTTGCCCATGCTGGTCTTAAACTCCTGGCCTCAAGCAATCCTCCTGCCTTGACATACTGAAGTGCTGGGATTAGAGGCATGAACCACCATGCCAGGTCAAGCATATTCTTTAAAATGTAGACAGCTCCTAACATAATGTCAGACATGAAACTGTTTACCACAGAGCCTTGTGTACAATAAATGCTCATGAGATTTATTGTCTAATTCAGAACCTGTGATTTTTCCGTGTAATTTAACACATACTTATTGAGCCTTTCTTCTATGCCAGGTCCTGTTCCAGATTCCGGGAATATAAAGAAGCCCCTGTTCTTCAGAACCTAAAAATTATTCAAGGAGACTGAAATAAACCTAGTTTCAACGTAGTGTGACCCAGGAAAGTACAGAGAACTGTGGGATCATAAGGAAGGACCCAGCTGGGTGCGGTGACTCACGCCTGTCAGGAGTTCGAGACCAGCCTGGCCAACATGGTGAAATCCCGTCTCTACTAAAAATACAAAATTAGCCAGGCGTGGTGGTGGGCACCTATAATCCCAGCCACTTGGGAGGCTGAGGCAGGAGAATCATTTGAACCCGGGAGGCGGAGGTTGCAGTGAGCCGAGATTATGCCACTGCACTCCAGGCTGGCGACAGAGCAAGACTCTGTCTCAAAAGGAAAAAAAAAAGGAAGGACCCTCACCAAGTACAAATAATGATAGCCCCTTGCATTTTATGTTGACAGTTTACAAAGTACTTCTCAGATCTCTCACTCACTTGACCTTCAACAGGACTCCTATGACATAGGAGTAATTCTCCACATTTTGCTGATGTGGAATTGAAACTCAGAGAGTTAACAGAGCCCTAACCAGTAAGCTGGGCAGCAGCATGGAATAATAGAAAGACCACTAGCCTGGAAGCCAGGAGACTTGGCTTGTATGGCATGATTCATTTGTGACTCTATGGTCTTGGATAAGTAACTTTTCCTCACTGGGGCTTGGTCTGCTCATTTATAAAGTAATGTGGTTAGACTAGAGAGGCTCTGAGATCTATTATTGCCCTGATACTCTCTGGAGGAGGAAGTAAAGTCTTGTGGTTGAGGATGGGGGCTCTAGAATTAAATGAACCGGTTGAGTGATCCTGCACCAGTGAAATAGCCTCAATGGCTTCATGATAAAGCAGAGAAATTAGGAGAACCCACTTCACGGGGTTATTATGAAGCTTAAGTGCAGTAGTAATATATATGAATGAAACACAGTGGCAATGAGTAAGTGTTCAGTGAATGTTAGCAATGATTACTATTTGATCTACTAGGCTATGGTAGGAAGGTGTCTGGAAAGTGCAGGGGCTCTTTCTACCACAGCACTTTTGTAGAGTAGAACCTCATTCTGGTCACCCAGAGGAGACTCAGAAAAACGGTCTTTGTTTTGTAAAGTTGTAGAACAGTCTTCAAGTATCTCTTGAAAATCAGAGAGAGCATGATATGGGGAAAGAATCAGACAAATATGGCTTAAAATTCCAGCTTGGCTCCTTACTAGCTATGTGGCCCTAGGCAGGTCACTCACCTCCTTATGACTCAGCCTCCTGATTGTAAAGTGGAGATAATACTCATTTTGCAGGGTTGCTTTGAGGCTTGAATAAAAGAATGTGTGCAAAGCTTTCAGCACAGGTATGGAAGAAAATACCAGAGATTGGTGAGGTTAAGTGCTGGATCTCTCTGGCTGCTTTTTGGGTATTTAAGCCTGAAGACTCTGTGCTTTCTGCTTCTAGGTCTCCAAACCAGTGAAGATGCCAAGTTTTATGCCCTCTCAATCAGGCTGAAACCATTCAGCAATGAGAATGAGACCTTGGTGGTTCAGTTTTCAGTAAAACACGAGCAAAGCATCGATTGTGGTGGCGGATATGTAAAACTCTTTCCTGCCACCCTGAACCAGGAAGATATGCACTCAGGATCTGAGTATTACATCATGTTTGGTAAGCTCTCTGACAGCAGTCACTGTCAGCTACATTAGGTCCTAATGACAGCCACTGTAGTTGTTGAAAACGTTCAGATTCACTTGGAACAGAAAATGTCTAATATGATAACTCTACCCCTGTCTCCACATAGTAGGACTCTTCAAAGACCTGAAAAAAGCAACTCTAAACCTGAATGTTAATATAAGTAAACCACAGAGGTGAGGAGGCACATGGTACCATATTAAGAAATCTATAGCACAGGGAGACATTCTCCAGTTCTCAGAAGAGGAGAAGGAGGTCATCAGCTATGTAGACCCTCTCATAGGTACACTACAATAAGGCACTGTACTCTGCCTCAGTGAGAGAAAAGCACAGGAGGTCAGGGAAGTGACCTTTTTTTTTTTTTTTAGTATCTGTAATGTGTCCAGAGTGTTGCATCTGTAACCTAAATATGTAACTAGGCCTCCTTGGGGCAGTCCAGATCTTACTTAAGCACGTGTGTGCTTTGGATAGTCAGAGAGTGGTAACATGGGAGGTAAGGCTGAAAATTAAATTAAGGCTGGTTGCAGTGGCTCACTCCTGTAATCCCAGTACTCTGCGGGGGGCTGAGGCGGGTAGATCACCTGAGGTCAGAAGTTCAAGACCAACCTGGCCAACATGGTGAAACCCCATCTCTACTGAAAATACAAAAATTAGCTGGGTGTGGTTGTGGGTGCCTGTAATACCAGGCAGGATAATTGCTTGAACCCGGGAGGTGGAGGTTGTAGTGAGCCGAGATTGCACCACTGCACTCTAGCCTAGGTGACAGAGCAAGACTCCATCTTGAGAAAAAAAAAAATTAGCTGGGCATGCTGGCAGGCCCCCATAATTCCAGCTACTCAGGAGGCTGAGGCAGCAGAATTGCTTGGACCTGGGAGGCAGAGGTTGCAGTGAGCCGAGGTTGCACCACTACACTCCAGCCTGGGTGACAGAATGAGACTCTGAGACTCCGTCTCAAAAAGAAAGAAAAGAAAAGAAGAGAAAATTATGTTAAATCTATTCCTGACAGTTGGCAGATAAGGCTTTCTGGGCTTAGAGACACTGATGATCTCTAGAGTTCCTTCTGGAGTTTTTACAAAGCATAAAGGGCCCCAGGCTCTGTTTCTAGGTAGGCTTGGGTTTGAATACCAACAATGCTACTTACTAGCTGTTTGAGTTTGAGCAACCTGCTTAACTGTTCTGAGCCACAATTTTCCCAGCTAAAAGTGGGGGATAGTAACATCTACTTGTTGTAAGAATTAAATGACATGGTATAAAATGCCTGGCACAGAAGGGGCTTCTGGTTGGGTTTGGTCGCTGGGAACCCTGGGAGATCAGAGGTGGAAAAGAGAGTTGTGTTCCTCAACTGAAAGTCAGCTTCTCTCTTGCCTGTCTTTTCCACAGGATTCTTTCTTCCAGACTCTGGCAAGCACTCCTTCTAGCCCCTTTAGGCCTAGGGGTCGAACCCCATTGTTGCTAGCCCTAAGCATAGCACTGTACTTTATGTTTTCACAATGTCCTGCCCCAACCTTTGTAAATTGTCCTTTTATTAAATCCTTCTCAAATGATACCAAATTTGATTGTGCCATCTATTTCCTGCTGGGACGATTAACACACATGCTGTGTTTGTCTTGGGTCTTGGCCTTACACCAGGCAAATTGCCTTAAAGTTATGTGAAATTATGCTTTGGGGTTTAATTTCCAGGCCCTGACATTTGTAACTTTGGCAACAACAAAGTACAGGTCATCCTTCATTACCGAGGGAAATACCATGAGAACACCACCATCAAGTGCAGGGTGAGTGTGTGCTTATCCTCAGCCAAGGGGGAAGGAGATATATTTTATATGTGTTATTTAATTCTTACAAAATCCTATAAATTAAAACTGTCATCTCCATTTTACAGGTAAAAAAGTAGATCTGGAGAAATGCTATAAATTGCAGGATTTCATAAAGGAGCAGTTGATCCAAAAGCCTAAGAAGTTATATGAGGTCCTCTTGTGGAACAATACTTGGCATGTGGGCCAAGTTCCCCACTGCTAGACATTGGAGAGGATGGCGGAAGGAGGGAGTGTTGGACTTAGAAACGGGAGTGGGAGGTCAGTTTATCATAGTAACATCAAGTTAGAGACACCTAGGTTGGCTAGAGGATGGTAGGTGGATTTCATCAACAACTCAACAGGCATTCACCAAATACTAACTCTGTGCTGGGCCTTACGCTGGGGACAGAGTGGGCCAGACATGGCCTTTGACTTCACAGAACTCACAGTCAATGAAGGTAAGAGTCAGGCAGAGTGACTACCTAGTATGATGGGCACCTGTGGGAGCGCAGAAGAGGACCCCTACCCCACCTGGAGGCTTAGGAAGTACTTCCTACAGAAGAGCTCCCCTGAGCTGCACTTTGAAAGATGAACATGACTTGATCTTGTGAAGTGATAAGACAATTTTAGGGAGAACTGAATTCTTAGAAAAGATAATCACAGGAGAAAAGTCAAAGCAACTTGAGAAAGAGTAGCACTGCAAGTGGAAGCATAGAGAGAGGCAGGAACCGAGCCTAGAGAAGCCCACAGCAGTCATTGGAGAATGAGTGTTTCACACCCAAGGCCTTCTTTAGCAAGACGATATAAAGGCTGTACCATGCAGAAGCTCTCTGAGGTCCTCCTCTGGGGCAGGCCTCATGCTGGAAGCTGCAGACACAACAGATAAATCATATATGACTCCTGCTCACAGTCTAGTGGGACAGGCAGAAAGACAGGTAAGATCAGAGAATGATGAGAGCTGCAGTGCAGGGAAAGATGAAGGCTAGGGAGACCAGAGGAGTGTGTACTAGGAGAAGAGGCCCAGAATCCATACAGGGTTAACCAGAGAAAAGGGTTAAAGAGTATGGTAAGGTTTGCTTGTGACTATGTGGGTGGTGGCATTCAGGGAACTGAGGGTCTGGTGCATTTAATGCTTGGGATCTAAAGATGTTCAAAATGGAACTGAAATATTCCCCCATTCCCTTTATGGATCAATAAAGACACTCACCTGTATACTCTGATTATTCGCTTCAATGCTATTTATGAGGTTAAAATTGACAACCAGCAGGTGGCAGCTGGGAATCTGAAGGAGGATTGGGACTTCTTGCCTCCCAGGAAAATAAAAGACCCCTATGCCCGGAAACCAAGGAAATGGGATGAATGCCTGCACATAGAGGATCCGGAAGACAGGAAACCTGAGATCAGAGGGCATTTGGCTGGGAAGCAGGTGGGATCTCAGCTGTGGAAATAGGAGAAGGAGGCTGGGAATGATGAGCAGAGACTGGAGACATCAATCCCTCAAGGAGGTGTTCAGCTAGATATTGTTTTCCAAAGAGGCATGGAGGGAAGAGGGCAGCCACTTACCTTTGTTGGGGATCCAGCAGCCTCTGTGAACAGTGTGTTATGATCCCTCTTTCGTGGATAAGGAAATTGATGCTTAGAAAATGAAGTAACTTGCACAAGCATATATGCATTAGAACCAAGATTCGAACCTACATCTTTTTGACTCTTAAGTTATCAATATGGGGAATGTATGGAGTATACTCATTGGCTCATTATTATTATTCTGGAAAGCTGTACTGGATATAGCTATGAATAGAACAACCCTTGCCCTCTAGGGATTCCGAATATAGTAAGGGAGGCAGATAAGAAAACAAAGATCAAAATATGTGATCAGTGCTGAGAGCCAGGGAGGCAAGCCAGTGAAAGCCCAAAAGAGGATCTCAGCCCAGCCTGAGTTGAGGTGTAGGCAATGGTCTGGTAAAGAGAAGGAAATGCTTGAGTGAGTGAGTTAACTTAGGAGTTGGGAACATAAACTCTGGGGTCAGGCATATATGGGTTTGAGCACCACCATTTTCTAACTATGGAACCCCATCCTACTAGCAGTGAACCCTGCGCAAGGAGCATAACTGCTGTGAAAGTCAATTTTGCAAATGGGAATTATTTTAATACTTATGTGTGAAGATTACTGTGAAGATTAAATGAGCTAATAAAAATTACATAATGTAGTGCCTGGTATATAGGAAGTCCTTAATGTATGGCCTTTGTAGATTAATAATATGCTGGATTTCAAATAATAGATTTATTAGAGAAAAGTAAGTGGGAAACTGGGGTGGAGGGAAGACATTCCAGACCCAGGGAACAGCAGAAGCAAAGGCACAGTTGTTAGTTGGGAAATAACATGGTGTGTAAGGAACTGAAAGCAGTAGTTCAGTATTTGGGGAACATAAGGTTCCAGGTGGGGCATGGTAGGAGATTAGGTTGGAAAGGTCTGTTGGAGCCAGGCCAGGAAGGGCCTCACCCACCACATTGCTACTCTGCAGGTCAGAGCAGGGTCAGTGTCATGCAGAAGAGATGCTTGAGGTCAGGCAGGGACCAAGCAGCTGGAGTCCAGCCCCTAAAGAGAGGCCTGCAGAGAGATGGGCAGTTGCCTAGCCACGTGTAGGGAGATCTAGTAAAGGGCCCCAGTCCTTGGTGGAGGGAGGTGTAGTAGGGGAATTAAGGAAGATGATCAGGCAAAGTGTCTGGGCCTTTAGCACCATGGAAAAATAAGGGGCTAGGTTGCTGCCATGCCCAGAAGGCAGGCTTAGGGTAGAAGACTAAACATGGACCCTCCCTTCCTGGTGAGGACCATGCACCTGATGTAGTCAGGGTTGGCTTGGCTCAAGGGCTTCGGGAGAATAAAGAGGCTGCAGGCCTCTGTGCTCCCTGTTGAGTGGAACAAGGGAAGATGGAAACTGACTAAATCGACAGGGCACTGTCACAACTATAGCCCCCAGGATAGGTTGCCAACTATCTGTCTTAGGAATCATAAAACTGCTGGGACAGGCTAGGAACCAGAGAAACATCCCAATCACAATTGTGTTGAATGACTGTGAGTTTGGTGGGCTGGCATGGAAGCCTTCAGTCAATCTGGACAAATGGTCACAACCTAAGCGAACTGCCAGGCAGACAGAGCAAAGCCTTGGAGGCTAAACAGCATAGAAATATAAAAGTTGGGGTAGGCTATTTTTGATCTTGTAGATCTCTGTCTTGGGAAATCAGAGGGTCCTGGGGTACAAGGGTACAAGGAAGGACTGACGCAGGCCTGGGAGCATACTGGGATACAAAGCAGGTCACCAAGACGCCTTCAAGAAGAGGGACCTAGGCTAAAAGACCTATTATAACAATAAGGGGCCATGATTGTGGGGGAGTGTGTGTCCAGAGACAAGGGAAATTCCCATCTTATTTAAGCTTAAAGAACTCAAGATCAAAGTGATAGTGAACCCAGAGAAGGGATTGGAAGTGCTTAAAGCCTCTTTGTTTTCTGCCCTATGTTTGTTTACAGGTCCTGAGCTGGACCTTCATATAGATGATGACGGGAGGGGGCAGAGGGAATTACCCAGGTCCAGCCTGACAGCACTCTGGATGCCCCGTTTCTTTTCTTTTTTCCTTTCCTTTCCTTTCCTTTCCTTTCCTTTCCTTTCCTTTCCTTTCCTTTCCTTTCCTT
>NC_045434.1:170703483-170713917 GCF_002776525.5 Piliocolobus tephrosceles
TTTCCTTTCCTTTCCTTTCCTTTCCTTTCCTTTCCTTTCCTTTCCTTGCCTCTCCTTTCCTTTTCTTTCCTTTCTTTTTATGATCTCGCTCTGTCACCCAGGCTGGAGTGCAGTGACATGATCATGGCTCACTGTGACCTCCACCTCCTGGGCTCAGATCCTCCTGCCAGGTGCGTGCCACCACACTTACCTAATTTTTGAAGTTTTTTGGGGTAGGGACAGGGTCTCACTATATTGCCCAGGCTGGTCTTGAACTCCCGGGCTCAAGCAGTCCTCCCACATTGGCCTCCAAAGTGCTGGGATTGCAGATGTGAGCCACCACACCCAGCCTGGACCCCAGTTTTATGCCAGCCTACGCATCTACCCTAATGAAGGAATATTTCATTTTAGGACTGGGAAGACTTTGAATACATCCTGGATCCAGAAGCCAAGAAGCCAGATGACTGGAATGAGGCTATGGATGGGGAGTGGGAAAGGCCTCTGATACCAAACCCAAAGTATAAGGTGAGGGGGGTCTCTCTTTCCAATGGGTGTGAGAGATGAGACAAAAGAAATGTAAATGCTGATTGATGAAACAGAAATTCTGAGATCCTGTCATCTTCTTTTCTCTTAAACCCCCCAATAAGACTGTAGCCTCATCTGAGCCCTGCTCTCAGGGCTGTGCCTACGTAGGATGGGGTGGACTGGTAAAGGCCAACATTGACAGGTATAGGGCCAGGCAGCCCTGGGCCTGGAGTTTGTCCAGAGTGGTGGAAAGCAGCCTGTCACAGGAACATAGTCAAAATAGGACATGGGTTTGGGGTCAGGAACTGGAAGTCTTAGAAATAGGCCAGAAGGAAAAAGGGTAGGACATGAATGAGCCAAAAGTGCAACGGGTAGGGACACTTTTTATTTTATTCATTTAGTCATTTATTTTGAGACAGAGTGTTGCACTGTCATCCAGTCTGGAGTGCAGTGGCATGATCTCGGCTCACTGCAACCTCCACCTCCTGGGCTCAAGAGATTCTCATACCTCAGCCTTTCGAGCAGCTGGGACTACAGGCACGCGCCACCACGCTCGGCTAATTTTTTGTATTTGCAGTAGAGACGGGGTTTCACTCTATTGGCCAGGCTGGTTATAGCATATCCACCATCTCACAGGAAGCATGGTGGCATCAGCTTCTGGGGAGGCCTCAGGTATCCACAGTGATGGTGGAAGGTGATGGCAGGGTGTCTCACACGGTGGGAGCAGGAGCGAGAGAGAAAGGGGGGAGATTCTACACAATTTAAAAGTAAGCAGATCTCATGATCACTCACTCACTATTCAGTACAAAGGAGGGATCGTGCTAAACCATTTATGAGAACTCTGCCCCTGTGATCCAATCACCTCCCACCAGGCCTCACCTCCAACACTGGGGATTACAATTCAACATGAGATTTGGTTGGGGACATGATCCAAACCACATCAATTGGCCTTTCTGATTGCGTGAGATCAGAAGAATGACAAAATACTAATGCCAGGTTCACTGTTTGGTTCTTTGCTTAGGGAAAATGGAAACCTCGGATCATTGACAATCCCAATTACCAGGGGGAGTGAATTCATCCCAAAATAGACAACCCTAAATATAAGCCTGATGCCACCATTCGTCGCTATTATAACATTAGTGTTCTCAGCCTGGACTTTTGGCAGGTAAAGCCCTCTGGGCTCAGAGCCACTGAGCCACAGTCTCTGTTTTCACAAAGTAGAAAGAGCCCCAGGCTGGAAATCATAAGACTTGAATAAGTCTTGGTCTTGCTAAGCCTCAGACTGCTGATCTTTTAAGTGGGGGCCGTCACATTCTTCCTAATAATTATAACAGTTACTAAAATTTACTGAGTCCCTCTCATGTATCAAATGCTATATTAAAGACTTTGCATATGCCATTTAATTTTCACTAGGAAGTCCCCTGCTTCTTTTTTTTATTTTGGAAAATTTTAATATATTCTCTATTGTTAAGTGCACCAGATGCTGGACTTCTGAAGCAACAATTATACTTCAGCATAATAGCATTTTCTACATTTTTTCTGTTCATGTTACTTATTCCTCTGATTTACCTAGAATCAATGAATCTGAAAAACAAAAAGATTCTTTAAGCACCTGGTAAATTTCGGGTCCCACATTAGAAAATGAGCAAGCATCAGTAATGTTGATGGGGGTGAAAACATGACACTGTGAAAGTCTCCTACTTCTAAATGTGAAAAGGAGACTCAGAAAAGTTAAATAATTTGCCTGAAGACATATATCTGTTAAGATAAGTAGAAAAGCTAGAATTTAAGTACAGCTCTTTTTGTTTGTTTGTTTGAGACAGAGTCTCACTTACTCTGTCATCCATGCTGGAGTGCAGTGGTGCAATTTCAGCTCACTGCAACCTTTGCCTCCTGGGTTCAAGTGATTCTCCTGCCTCAGCCTCCTGAGTAGCTGGGACTACAGGCATGCACAACTACACCTGCCTAATTTTTCTATTTTTAGTACAGACAGGGTTTCACCATGTTGGCTAGGCTGGTCTCCAATTCCTGACCTCAAGTGATCCACCGCCTTGGCCTGGGATTACAAGCGTGAGCCACCATGCCCGGCTGAGTGCAGGTCTTTCTGATGTCAGATTCAAAGTTACTTTACACTGCTTCTGCTGGTCCTACATGATCCTTGGAGGTGCCTCTAGGGATAAAGGGAAATCAGAGATGTGGTAAAACTCTGAAACATTAAAATCCCCGGACAGATGTTAGAGGTGATTGCCCCAGCCATGATGATAAGTCCTGACCCAGCTTCCCTCTCTCTGCCGGTCATCTTTCCTCTAATTAGAAGGTAAAGAGGAGGGGACAAATACTCCAGCCTTTGAAGAGTTGTTGTCCTCTCCATCTCTTTCTTCTCTGAGACTTATTACTAAAGATGGAGAGGACTCCTCCCCAAATCAGGAGAAAAGAGAGTGCCTTAAGGCCCCAGAGTAAAGGCCTTGGCCATGATTCCTCTCAGGAGTCTGTTAGAAACCATAGTCTACAAAGTCCTGGATGAAGAATTCCCCTGGAGAGGAAGGGAACTCACTTTTGT
The DNA here is from genome assembly GCF_002776525.5 of Piliocolobus tephrosceles. Lineage (NCBI taxonomy): Eukaryota > Metazoa > Chordata > Mammalia > Primates > Cercopithecidae > Piliocolobus > Piliocolobus tephrosceles. Next base: position 170,706,548 of record NC_045434.1, read on the forward strand.
TAAACACTGGCCTGGGGTCAGTGCTTTACCTACATTACCTCCCCAAATTCTCACAACTCTATCAGGTAAGTACTGTTATCCCTTATTATTTCCGCATTTTATGTTTGAGAGAATTGAGACTCAGAAATGCCAAGTGACGTGCCCAAGAGCACACAGCTAACGCATGGTAGAGACATGATTCAGACATAGGTCTGTCAGTCTCTAAAGCCTTTGCTGTAATGATTACACACTGCACAACAGAGCCTCTGGAAGCCATAGCCACCTGTCCTTGGGTATATCCTGCAAAGTCCCATGGCCACGGAAGTCTGTGTCTCTGATCAGTGATTTCTACAGTTCAGAGCCACCGAAGGTTTCTGGGACTGACGTCCCCTATTTGGAGCTTTCTTGGTTTGTTTATTTATTTTCTACTTCATTTATTTATACTTTCTTGATCTCTGGCTCAGGAAGACCAACATAGGAATAGAATGAGGTCATGTATGTAAATAACCAGGAGCATGTGTAGCGGAGTGGGGAAGGGTTCAGAAGAAAAGGAAGGGAGGAAGGGACACATTGTATCTTTCTTTTCTTTTCTTCCTCTCTAATTTGAAGAATGTGGATACACTTTGTATTGTTATTTTTTTTTTTTACAGTTGTCTCTTTTTAATACATAAGGAGAACTTTCTACATCTTGTAAACATATGTGATCATATTAATATGCCTAATCTGATTATTTCATTAAAATGCTTATCCCCCCCACTGAAAACATTAAGGTACACATTTTAAACTGTATCTTTATTCATATACAAAATTAAAAGTATTTGACACTAATTGCTCTGGGTTCTATCAACCTCTGCAAGCAGGCAAATCTTAGTATTTGAAGAATTTAAACCATGCCAGAGGAGTGCTTCTCAAACTTTAACATGCATATGAATAAAGTGGGGGGTCTTATTAAAATACAGATTCTGGTCCAGTAGGTCTGGAGTGAAGCCCAAGAGACTACATTTCTAAAACTCCAACATTATCTCTTAATTATGTGATGAGTGTGTGTGTGTGTGTGTGTGTGTGTGTGTGTATTTGAGAGAGAGAGAGAATTCTGCACAATGCAGACATTATCCTTGGGAGCATGTTTTCTTCTAACTTCTAATCGGGTCTGGCATTCACAGGTCCTACTCCACCACCTCCCACATCCCCCGCCCCCGCACTCAGCCAGTACAGAACATCCAGGTTACCATGGGATCCCTGCACTTTACTGGAAAAGTCAAGTGACTCTCAGCATGGAGATGGGTGGGAATTCCCTCACCTGCCTCTGCCCCAATTTCCAGCCTTCAGATGCTGTGGCAGCCCAGATGCCCTCCCCATCCCTCCTTGGTCCCAGCCTAGTAAGATGGTCAACTTTCCTGCCTAGTCCCTGACCTCTCCTGTTCCCTATTCTGACACTTCCAAAGACAACCCCTTTACCTTTTTTTCTTTGGTAGAAGTAACTGCGTTGTTTTTTTTTTTCCGTTGTTGTTGGTTTTGTTTTTTTTTAAATCAGCACAGAGGCTGGGAGGAGATGGTAGAGAACAAAGAAACGTTTCCTCTTACCATTGGAACTCTTTATGATCTTTGAAGGAATGAGTGTAGTCTAACCACAATGAGTATAACCTAGTCATAATGTCATCACCCAATGGGTTCATCTAACCCACTGCCCGGAAAAGCTGGAGCACTGAGAAGAGCAAGTTTCCACAACAGAGAGTTTAATAAATGCAAAGCTCGCTAAGCGGAAGGATAGGAAATTTTTATTACTCATATTAGCCTCTCTGAAAATTCGAAGGTTGGGTTTTTTTTAAGGATAGCTTGGCAGGCGGGGGGGGCTAGGGAATGGGGAATGCCAATTGGTTGGGTTGAGGGTGAAATCAGAGAGTCAAAGCTGTCCTCTTGAGCTGAGTCAGTTCCTGGGTGGGGGCCACAAGACCAGATGAGCCAGTTTATCAATTTGGGTAGTGCCAGCTGCACTCTGCATCAGAATGCAGAGTCGGAAAAACACCTCAAATACCAATCTTAGGTTTTACAATAGTGATGTTATCTACAGGAGAAATGGGGAGGTGGTCTCTGGCTGCACGTCTCCTGAGTCATGATTTCTATTTTGTTAGTTTTACAAAGGCAGCCTGGTCTCCAAGCAAGGAGGGGGTTTGTTTCGGGAAGGGGCTGCTATCGTCTTTTTTTAGAAAAAATAGATTATAAACTAAATTTCTTCTATAGTTAGTTTGGCCTATGTCCAGGAATGAACAAGGGCACCTTGGAGATTAGAAGCAAGATAGAGTTGATTAGGTCAGATTTCTTTCACTGTCACAATTTTCCTATGTCAGATTTTTCTCACTGTCATAATTTTTGCAAAGGTGGTTACAATAATACAAAGCACATTGATATCCCTTACATCGTATGGTCTGTGCCACAGCCCTGTGAGGCCAAGAGGGTAGGACTTACCGTTGCCATTTTACTGATAAGAACACTGAGGACTCAGAGAGGAGATTTGACTTGTCAGGGCCCATTGCTAACAAGTGCCCAAACCTTTGCTCTTCACATGTTATTACTCAAGTGGGATAGCACAGGTAACTTTCAATGAATTCCTTAGGGCGTTAGGCTTTAGTCGAACACAGTTCACGGTTCTTTTACAGAGAAGATATAAGTAGACCATGATCACCAGTTAGGATGCAGGACTGGCAAGCTCATAGCCCATGAGTTTAATGTAAGGGCAATGGAGGCAAAAGGGCATTAAAAACAACAGTGAGATTAGGAGCAGTTCTCATAAAAGTAGGGAAAATAGAAAAGCCAACAAATAGGCAGTTCTCTTAGCAAGACTGCTGACGACTCAAAAAAATCCCAAAGGTAAGAAAATATCTTAAAGATGCAGAAGGAATTTTAAAAACCAATTGTTAAAAAATGGCTCATAGCAAAATAATTATCTCTATTCAAAGTGGCTATTTTATCACTTGTTTTTCTCTTGGAGGCAGGGTTGGTTGGGTAATGTAAGCCCAAATAAAAGCCTTTCTATTAAAAACAAGAAAACTTTTTTGGCTATGAAACAGTAACGCAGGGTTTTTTGTTTTTGTTTTCAATTTTTAGTTTTTGTGGGTACATAGTAGGTATATATATTTATGGGGTACATGAGATATTTTGATACAGGCATGCGACATGTAATAATCACATCAGGATAAATAGGGTATCCATCACCTCAAGCATTTACCCTTTGTGTTACAAACAATCCCATTACACTCTTTTAGCTGTTTTTTTTTATTAATATACTTTAAGTTCTAGGGTTCATATGCACAACATGCAGGTTTGTTACATACGTATACATGTGCCATGGTGGTGTGCTGCACCCATTAACTCGTCATTCACATTAGGTATATCTACTAATGCTATCCCTCCCCGCACCTGCCCCCCTACAATAGGACCCGGTGTGTGATGATCCCCTTCCTGTGTCCCAGTGATCTCATTGTTCAATTCCCACCTATGAGTGAGAACATGCCATATTTGGTTTTCTGTTCTTGCAATAGTTTGTTGAGAGAATAATGGTTTCCAGCTGCATCCACGTCCCTACAAAGGACACGAACTCATCCTTTTTTATGGCTGCATAGTATTCCATGGTGTATATGTGCCACATTTTCTTAATCCAGTATGTCACTGATGGACATTTGGGTTGATTCCAAGTCTTTGCTATTGTGAATAGTGCCACAATAAACATACGTGTGCATGTGTCTTTATAGCAGCATGACTTATAATCCTTGGGGTATATCCCCAGTAATGGGATGGCTGGGTCAAACGGTATTTCTAGTATTTCTAGTTTGAGGAATCGCCACACTGCTTTCCACAATGGTTGAACTACTTTACAGTCCCACCAACAGTGTAAAAGTGTTCCTATTTCTTCACAGCCTCTCCAGCACCTGTTGTTTCCTGATTTTTTTAATGATTGCCATTCTAACTGGTATGAGATGGTATCTCAATGTGGTTTTGATTTGCATTTCTCTGATGGTAAGTGATGATGAGCATTTTTTCCTGTGTCTGTTGGCTGTATGAACGTCTTCTTTTGAGAAGTGTCTGTTCATATCCTTTGCCCACTTTTTGATGGGGTTGTTTGTTTTTTTCTTGTAAATTTCATTGAGTTCTTTATAGGTTCTCGATATTAGTCCTTTGTCAGATGAGTAGATTGCAAAAATTTTCTCCCATTCTGTAAGTTGCCTGTTCACTCTGATGGTAGTTTCTTTTGCTGTGCAGAAGCTCTTTAGTTTAATTAGATCCCATTTGTTTATTTTGGCTTTTGTTGCCATTGCTTTTGGTGTTTTAGACATGAAGTCCTTGCCCATGCCAATGTCTGGAATGGTATTACCTAGGTTTTCTTCTAGGGTTTTTATGGTTTTAGGTCTAACATTTAAGTCTCTAATCCATCTTGAATTAATTTTTGTATAAGGAGTAAGGAAAGGATCCAGCTTCTGCTTTCTACTTATGGCTAGCCAATTTTCCCAGCAGCATTTATTAAATAGGGAATTCTTTCCCTATTTCTTGTTTTTGTCAGGTTTGTTAAAGATCAGATGGCTGTAGATGTGTGGTATTATTTCTGAGGGCTCTGTTCTGTTCCATTGGTCTATATCTCTGTTTTGGTATCAGTACCATGCTGTTTTGATTACTGTAGCCTTGTAGTATAGTTTGAAGTCAGGTAGCATGATGCCTCCAGCTTCGTTCTTTTGGCTTAGGATTGTCTTGGCAATGCGGAGTCTTTTTTGGTTCCATATGAACTTTAAAGCAGTTTTTTCCAATTCTGTGAGGAAAGTCATTGGTAGCTTAATGGGGATGACATTGAATCCATAAATTACCTTGGGCGGTATGGCCATTTTAACAATATTCATTCTTCCTATCCATAAGCATGGAATGTTCTTCCATTTGTTTGTGTCCTCTTTTATTTCATTGAGCAGTGGTTTGTAGTTTCTTTGAAGAGGTCCTTCACATCCCTTGTAAGTTGGATTCCTAGGTATTTTATTCTGTTTGAAGCTATTATGAATGGGAGTTCATTCATGATTTGGCTCTCTGTTTGTCTGTTACTGGTGTATAAGAGTGCTTGTGATTTTTGCACATTGATTTTGTATCCTGAGACTTTGCTGAAGTTGCTTATCAGCTTAAGGAGATTTTGGGCTGAGACGATGGGATTTTCTAAATATACAATCATGTCATCTGCAAACAGGGACAATTTGACTTCTTCTTTTCCTAACTGAATACCCTTTATTTCTTTCTCCTGCCTGATTGCCCTGGCCAGAACTTCCAACACTATGTTGAATAGGAGTGGTGAGAGAGGGCATCCCTGTCTTGTGCCAGTTTTCAAAGGGAATGCTTCCAGTTTTTGCCCATTTGGTATGATATTAGCTGTGGGTTTGTCATAAATAGCTCTTATTATTTTGAGATACGTTCCATCAATACCGAATTTAGAGAGTTTTTAGCATGAAGGGCTGTTGAATTTTGTCAAAGGCCTTTTCTGCATCTATTGAGATAATAATGTGGTTTTTGTCTTTGGTTCTGTTTATATGCTGGATTACGTTTATTGATTTGCCTATGTTGAACCAGCCTTGCATCCCAGGGATGAAGCCCATTTGATCGTGGTGGATAAGCTATTTGATGTGCTGCTGGATATGGTTTGCCAGTATTTTATTGAGGATTTTTGCATCGATGTTCATCCGGGATATTGGTCTAAAATTCTCTTTTTTTGTTGTATCTCTGTCAGGCTTTGGTATCAGGATGAGGTTGGCCTCATAAAATGAGTTAGGGAGAATTCCCTGTTTTTCAGAAGGAATAGTTTCGGAAGGAATGGTACCAACTCCTCCTTGTACCTCTGGTAGAATTCGGCTGTGAATCTGTCTGGTCTTGGACTTTTTTTGGTTGGTAGGCTATTTATTATTGCCTCAATTTCAGAGCCTGCTATTGGTCCATTCAGGGATTCAACTTCTTCCTGGTTTAGTCTTGGGAGAGTGTAAGTGTCCAGGAAATTATCCAATTCTTCTAGGTTTTCTAGTTTATTTGCATAGAGGTGTTTATAGTATTCTCTGATGGTAGTTTGTATTTCTCTGGGATCAGTGGTGATATCCCCTTTATCATTTTTTATTGCGTCTATTTGATTCTTTTCTCTTTTCTTCTTTATTAGTCTTGCTAGCGGTCTACCAATTTTGTTGATCTTTTCAAAAAACCAGCTCCTGGATTCATTGATTTTTTGGAGGGTTTTTGTGTCTCTATCTCCTTCAGTTCTGCTCTAATCTTAGTTATTTCTTGCCTTCTGCTAACTTTTGAATGTGTTTTAGTTGTTTTTAAATGTATAATAAATTACTGTTGACTGTAGCCATCTTGTTGTACTATCAAATACTAGATCTTATTCCTTCTACCTAGCATACACACACACACACACACACACATATATATATATATATATATATATTTTTTTTTTTTTTTGAGACAGAGTCTCACTCTGTCACCCAGGCTGGAGTGCAGTGGTGAGATCTCTGCTCACTGCAACCTCTGCCTCCCAGGTTCAAACGTTTCTCCTGCCTCAGCCTCCCAAGTAGTTGGGATTACAGGCATCCACCACCACACCCAGCTAATTATTTGTATTTTTAGCAGAGACAGGGTTTCACCATGTTGGCCAGGGTGGTCTCAAACTCCTGACCTCAGCCTCCCAAAATTCTGAAATTACCTAATTATGCTTTTGTACCCATTAACCATCTCCACTGCTCACAGCACCCTACCCCCGGTTCCACTCCCCCGCTTCCCAGTCTTTGGTAACCATCATTCTACTCTCTGTCTCCATGAGTTCAAGGCAGCGGTTTTTTCAAAGCCCAGGGGAGGGACATGGGATTACTCATGCTACAGACTTTCCAGCTGATTGTACAACTACGCCCATGAAATTGACTTGATGATTTATTAACATATTGCAAAAGTAAAAAATTATAAAATGACCATCATTTTGCCCTTTTTGAAACATACTCAGATACTGAAAAGTTATGATAATAACCACTAGTGTCTATTGAATGACTATTAACTGCTAGACACTGTGCTTTACATATATTATCTCTAATTCTCATGAAACTACTCTCAGGGAGTTATTATTTTCCCTACTTTACTTATAGGGACTAGGCTCAGTGGGATTGAGCAAACTTGCCCGAGATCACACAGCTAGTATGTGGTTGAGCTGGTCTGACTCCATGACTTGTGTTCTTTGTATTCTGTTCCTTTCTCATTCAATAAACAAACACGGAAAATATTACATACCGTGGATTTCATTAATCTTTTCCTTTCATTGCAAATACTAAAAATGTTATTAAAAATTAGAGAACTATAGTATACGATCTACAGTGTATAGAATCTGGCTGGGC
>NC_045434.1:170714017-170725335 GCF_002776525.5 Piliocolobus tephrosceles
AGATCATGCCACTGCACTCCAGCCTGGGTGACAGAGCGAGACTCCCTCTCAAAAAATAAAAATAAAATAAAAAAGGAATCTAAATTCTGCTTGCACTTCTTGTTGAAACTTTTCTTTTTCTTATGGTCTTTTAGTTTTTCTGATTAAGGAGAGAACCTTTTTTGTTGCCCAGGCTGGAGTGCAATGGTGCTATCTCAGCTCACCACAACCTCCAACTCGCTGGTTCAAGTGAATCTCCTGCCTCAGCCTCCCAAGTAACTGGGATTACAGGCACGCGCCACCATGCCCAGCTAATTTTTGTATTTTTAGTAGAGACAGGGTTTCGTCATGTTGGCCAGGCTGGTCTCGAACTCCTGACCTCGTGATCCACCCGCCTCGGCCTCCCAAAGTTCTGGGATTACAGGCGTGAGCCGCTGCGCCTGGCCACCTTTTTAAAGGCGTCTCTATGTAAGTATCATCAGAAGTAGGCACTATCAATCTGAGCTGGGGCAAGAGCCAGTGGACACCAATTTGGAGGCTAGCAGACTGATAAAATTTACTTCACAACCTTCTAAAATAGTGTTCAGAGGCATAAGGAGCACAGAATCTTGGGAAACTAAATTAATTTTGTTCTAGAGCAGATCAGCTAGGGCGATACAGGATTTTGGACCCTCTGTGTTATTAATAACCCTTGTATTTCCTGAGTTATTAATAACAATTAATTATTGATTATAACCTCTGGGCCAGTAGCCTGGGAATATGCATTTAGCAAGCGTCTCCAGGTGCTTTTTAAGCCCTTCGACATTTAGGTACCTAGTTTTAATAATCCTGTTGTTTTCACTTCAGCAGGTAAAATCGGGCAGCATATTTATTTATTTATTTATATTTGAGACGGAGTTTCACTCTCTCACCCAGGCTGGAGTGCAGTGGCCGGATCTCAGCTCACTGCAAACTCCGCCTCCCGGGTTTACGCCATTCTCCTGCCTCAGCCTCCCGAGTAGCTGGGACTACAGGCGCCCGCCACCTCGCCCAGCTAGTTTTTTGTATTTTTTAGTAAAGACGGGGTTTCACCGTGTTAGCCAGGATGGTCTCGATCTGCTGACCTCGTGATCCGCCCGTCTCGGCCTCCCAAAGTGCTGGGATTACAGGCTTGAGCCACCGCGCCCGGCCGTAGCATCTTTAACAATTTCCTTCTTACAAATGATGAAGAGTTTGCTCAAAAAGTTGGAAATAAGACCCAGGGAATAAGAAAAGTAAGGTATTCCCCCACTCTGCATTCCAGATGTCTGACTCCTCAGTTGTTCACTGTTCTTTGCATTTCAAAAATCAGCCGCATAGTCTTTGTCTCATTTTTGGTCACTTGGCCCTGAGAGGTAGGAGAAAGAACTCATGTTCACTGGACATTTATAATTTTGTACTTGTGGCTCTGTCAGCACTTTCCAAATACCATCCCACTTAGCCCTAAAACAACCCAGCAAGACAGATATTACTTCCATTTTTCAGATGTAGGAACTGAAATTCAGAGTTTAAAGTACCCAAAGTCATCCGCAGCCTTTGACTTGTTGAAGTTTTGCCTTCCCTTCTGATTCACAAACCATAAGAGTCTCTTATATTTTCTTTCTAATTTTACTTTTCATGTTTATTATATTTTTAACCACCTAGAGTCTACTCTTGTATAGGAAATAGAACTGTTGAAATATGGTAATTATACTACCCAAGCCTTGATGTATCAGTTTCTGAGAGGAGGATGTTCAAGTCTTCAGCTACAATTATGCATTTATTTTTCCCTGCAGTTTCTCTCTCTCTCTGCCTCTGTGTGTGTATATATATAAGTATTTATATTTATATCTATATTTGTAAGAGACAGTGTCTTGCTCTGTCTGCACAGAGTGCAGTGGTGTGATTGTGACTCACTGCTGCTTTGAACTCCTGGGCTCAAGCAATCTTCCCACCTTAGCCTCTCGAGTAACTAGGACTGCAGAAGTGCAGAAGTGTGCCACCACACCCAGCTAACTTAAAAACAATTTTTTTTTTTTGGCCAGGCGCAGTGGCTCACGCCTGTAATCCCAACACTTTGGGAGGCCGAGGCGGGTGGATCACCTGAGGTCGGGAGTTTGAGACCAGCCTGAACAACAAGAAGAAATCCCCATCTCTACTAAAAATACAAAATTAGCCAGGTGTGGTGGCAGATGCCTGTAATCCCAGCTACTCGGGAGGCTAAGGCAGCAGAATCACTTGAACCCAGGAGGCGCGGAGTTTGCAGTGAGCCGAGATGCGCCATTGCACTCCAGCCTGGGCAACAAGAGCGAAACTCTATCTCAAAAAAAAATTTTTTTTTTTAAGAGATGGGATCTTGCTCTGTTGCCCAGGCTGGTTTCAAACTCCTGGCCTCTCATGCTCTTTTTGTGTTTCGGACTACCTGCTCTAGTGCCTTGATCTAGAAGGGAGCTACTGAGCTCATTTTCTTTTTTTGTTTGTTTGTTTGTTTTGTTTTGGTTTTTGTTGTCGTTGAGACAGGGTCTTGCTTCTTGGCCCAGGCTGCGGTATGGTGGTGAGAATACAGCTCACTACAGACTCAATCCCCGGGGCTCAAGTGATCCTCCTGCCTCAGCCTCCCAAGTAGCTGGGACTACAGTTGCATGCCACCATGCCGGGTTAATTTTTTTTGTTAACGTTTTTGTAGAGACAGGGTCTTGCCGTGTTGTCCAGGCTGATCTTGAACTCCTGGGCTCAAGCAGTCCACCTGCCTCAGCCTCCCAAAGTGTTGGGATTACAGAAAATAGGCCTAAGCTTATTTTCTGATGGACGGCTACGAGAAAGAAGGAAGGTGATGAGTGCTGTTTACCGGCTTCCCCCGGCCTCCTAGAACTATTTTATGGGTGGAGTGATACTTGGGGCAATGGCCTCATGACCCTGAGAAGCTCTATGCAGATATCCTGGTTCTGCAGGAAGGTCCATTCAAAAGCAGGTTTGTGGCCAATACTTGATTACCCAATAGGCGGATTAAGCTTATGCTTAGAGCACCCGCAGAAACACAGGCACAAAAAAAAGTTTGCTTGTTTGTTTGTTTTTTGAAGAACTTTGATACTTAATATTTCCTTAAAAAAAAATAGAAAGACCAGGCGTGGTAGCCCACGACTATAATCCCAGCACTTTGGGAGGCTGAGGTGGTGGATCATTTGAGGTCAGGAGTTCGAGACCAGCCTGGCCAACATGGTGAAACCCCATCTCTACTAAAAGTACAAAAATTAGCCAGGCACGGTGGCAGGTGCCTGTAATCCCAGCTACTCAGGAGACTGAGACAGGAGAATCACTTGAACCTGGGAGGCGGAGGTTGCAGTGAGCTGAGATCGGGCCACTGCACTCCAATCTGGGCGACAGTGTGAGCCACCGTCTAAAAAAAAATTGAAACAGTCATTCTGGGAAAAATTATTTGACCTTGTAATACTTTTTAGTCTGCTTTTGTCTTGTTTTATTTTGGGATTATATCTAAAATTGTTTTGTGAAGGTACTTTTTCATATTGGTTAAGAGTTTGAATTTTGAAGCTAGACTGCTTGAGTTCAAATCCAGGCTGCATTATTTAGTAGCTGTATGAACTTGGGCAAGTTATTTAACCGCTCTTCATCTATAAATGGAGAAAAATGATAGCCTCTATCTTATAAGTTCCTAGTATATAGTAAGTGCTCAATACATGGTAGCTATTATTATTAAACCATACATTCACTTGACAAGTACTTGAGTACCTGTTCAAAGCACTGTTTTAAATGCTGGGGTTATAGCAGTGAAATAAAACAGAGAAGTTTCTACCTTCATGGGGCTTACTTTCAGTTTGCGGAGATCGAAAAGAAAAGTGTAAGGAAGTCTGAATCTCAGATCCCTCATCTAGAAAGTAGAACAAGTAACACACCTCATACTTTGCGGTGAGGAATGTAAATAACATGTGTAGATTGCCTATTATAGCACTGTGGTTAGCAATGCAGTAGGCACTCAATAAATGTTTGCTAAATTGGAACCAATTTTATTTATGAACAAACTACACACACATACACATTTCTATTCACCCTACACATGTTGAAACTTTGTATATAAATAAACACCATCCCAGAAATCTTAACACTGTTGGAAGGCTGGGCACGGTGTCTCACGCCTGTGATCCCAGCACTCTGGAAAGCTGAGGTGGGTGGATCTCCTGAGCTTAGGAGTTCAAGACCAGCCTAGGCAACATAGCGAACCCCCATCCCTATGAAAAATACAAAAAAAAATTAGCCAGTTGTAGTGGCGTGTGCCTGTGGTCCCAGCAACTCAGGAGGCTGAGGTGGGAGGACTAGCCAGTTGTAGTGGCGTGTGCCTGTGGTCCCAGCAACTCAGGAGGCTGAGGTGGGAGGACTACTTGAGCCCAGGAGGTAGAGGTTGCAATGAACCAAGATGGCACCATTGCATTCCAGCTTGGATGACAGAGTGAGACCCCATCTCATAAATAAATAAATAAATAAATAAATAAATAAATAAATAAATAAATAAATAAATGATTGTGGGAAGATGTCAGATATCTCTAAAGTTGGTTAACTTTGTTTATACTATCTGTAAATTATTTTGAAATTCCACATTCTAAACAGGACCTAAGAGAAGCAATGGAGAGAACTGTATGAAGAAACTGGAAAAAGAAAACAGGCAGAAGAGGCCAAGGAGAAAAAGGAAATGGAGGAAGAAGGGGAAGATGGCATTTGGGGAATTGAAGAAAGGGGAAATGAATTGGATCCCACTGCAGAGCCAGGAAATGACAGGCAGATGCAGGAACATGATGCTGACAAAGCGTTTCTGGATAAAAATGAAGGAGTCCTTGTTGACCAGAAGGATGAACTGTAACTGGGATTGTAGAGGCAAATGTTAGGAGGAGAAATATTCATGAGGTTGGTACAAATTGGGGAGCAAAATAACTTACTTTTTTGAAATAAACTTTGGATTTGTATTTCCCATCCCACTCCCTTTGCTCTGTGAGACCTGGGGAAAGTCTTGGGGCTTCTATTTCCTTATTAGTGGAAAGGGAGTGATTATTTCTCTTTTATGAGGTTGTAGGGATTAAATGAACTAATGCGTATAAAGTGCTTGATACAAATATGTAGTCAAAAAATGGTTGCTATCACTACTATCATTATTATGGAGTTTATGGAATTAGTTATCAGTAAATAAACTTCTGTATAAACTTAATCCTACTTTCAATTTATCCTAGGACACCCAAGGATTTTATTTTGTTTAAATGTATGGGGCCAGGCACAGTGGCTCACGCCTGTAATCCCAGCACTTTGGGAAGCTGAGGTGGGTGGATCTCCTGAGGTCAGGAGTTTGAGACCAGCCTGGCTAACATGGTGAAACCCCATCTCCACTAAAAATACAAAAAATTAGCTGGGGTTGGTGGCGGGCACCTGTAATTCCGCTACTTGGGAGGCTGAGGCAGGAGCATTGCTTGAACCTGGGAGGCGAGGGTTGCAGTGAGCCGAGATTGCGCCATTGCACTCCAGCCTGGGAAAAAATAAAAATAAAATAAAAAATAAACAAACGTATTTATAGTATTTACTGAGCAGTGCTGATGGTTATACTTGTGGACAGATGTTGTTTTCCTCTTGTAGATGTATCAAGCACTTAACAACTAGATTTCCTCCTAACATAAGAAAAAGTACTTTGTGAAAATCCATTTGCTTTTCTGCTGTTTTGCACCCTATCTAACTTTTAAATAATTGTCACTTGTTTGCAAGTTTGCTAGTCTCATATTTATCTTTTTCTGTATTACCTGCTCACACATCATCACGCACATTCTTGTAGCTCTTTATAGATTAGAAAGCACTTTGCCTTAAATTTGTGGAGCTTCTACAATGTGCTCATCTAATCCTCATAGCAGCCATTGTAGAGGATACCATTCTTATCTTCATTTTACAGATGTGGAAACTGCTCAGAGTGGGTAAGTCACTTGCTCAAGGTTAAACAGCTAGTAAGGGACAGGACCAGTGTCTCGAGCTTGTCTGGTTTCGAAGCTTATACTTCCATAAAACAATAACTCAAAGCACTATACAAGAAAACAGTTTATCCTTCCACTGCACCAGGCTGTGGAATGAGTGAGTGAATATCTATTACTATTGAATACATAAAGTAGGCAACATTCCATGTGGAAAAAAAAAATGCCTTTTTAAGTGCTTTTTGTTTTGTTTTGAGACAGAATCTTGCTCTGTTGTCCAGGCTGGAGTGCAGTGGCACAATCTTGGCTTACTGCCACTTCCGCCTCCAGGCTTCAAGCCATCCTCCTGCCTCAACCTCCCAAGTAGCTTGGGACTACAGGTGTGTGCCACCACATCTGGCAATTTTTGTATTTTTAGTAGAGACAGTGTTTCATCATGTTGGCCAGGCTAGTCCCTAACTCCTGACCTCAGGTGATCTGCCCATCTCAGCCTCCCAAAGTGCTGGGATTACAGGTGTAGGCCAGTGCACCTGGCCTTCAAATGTATTTTTAAATGACTATATCCAACAGCCATGGAGTCAGACCCACAGACATGGCTGTCATACAGTTCAGTAAATGATAAGCCCAGGCTCTGGAACATACTAGGTGCAGGATCTGGAACATAGTAGGTGCTCAGTAAAAATTAGTTGAATAAATGAACAAATTTCTGCCTGGTGGTTTTGGTGGTTTGAGAAAAGACTTCATGAGGGAAGTGACTTTTGAGGCAGATCTTAAAGAATGCATGAGTGTGCATCTTTTGGGGAAGGTTAAAAACAAAAAAGAGTGCACGAGTCTGCCCAAAGGAGAAGGGGATGTGTGGACCAGATTTCAGAGTCAAAGAGCAGAGCACCAGATGACAGGAAGTAGGGTGGTGAGGTCAGGGAGGAGCAGCAAGAACTTCTTCCTTCCTCCCTGTAGACTGGTGCCTGGTGTGGTTTCTAGACCTTACAATCTTTATTCTGGTTTGGAAAACTTGACTTTATACCTATTTCTACAGCCTAAGAGTCTTTCTGTTGTGAAAAAGAGCTAAGCTTCAGGGGCTGAGTCTAAATATTTTGTTTTGGGGGCTGGAGGACTGGTGTGGCTGGTGATTTATATTTTAGGGATGCCAGTCTGATATGAGCATTGTTTACTATAAATGTCTGCTCTGATTCCTCAGGTGTATGCTCTACCAATTTTTACATGTTTTCAGTATCACTGGATGAAGATATTTTTAGGAAGGATTTTGTAATCCTTGTTTACAGTAAGGATTCATTTGAATATTTTCTAAACCTACTGCTCTTACCTTTGATAAATTTTCTTTTGCCTTTTATTTTGATTGATTGTGCATATACTGTTTCAGAAATTATGGTATGCCAGGCATGGTGGCCCACACCTGTAATCCCAGGACTCAGGGAGGTCGAGGAAGGAGGATCACTTGAGTCCGGGAGTTCCAGACCAGCCTGGGCAACATAGTAGAACTCCATCTCCATGAAAAAATTAAAAATTAGCTGGGCATCATGGTGCATGCTTGTAGTCCCAGCTACCCTGGGGTTAGAGGATTGCTTGAGTCCAGGAGATAAAGGCTTCAGTGAGCTGAGATGATGCCACTGCACTCCAGCCTGTGCAACAGAGCAAGACCTTGTCTCAAAAAAAATAAAAATAAAAATAAAAATTAGGCCGGGTGTGTTGGCTCACACGTGTAATCTCAGCACTTTAAGAGGCCAAGGCAGGAGGACCACTTGAGCCCAGGAGTTCAAGACCAACCTGGGCAACACAGCAAGACTCTGTCTCTATAAAAAATAAAAATAAAAAAACCCCAAATCAAACAAAAGCAAATGATAATTTTAACAAGAAGAAAATGCATGCATAATTCTACCCATTCTGCACATAGACTGAAATTTTTTGTGTTTCTTTCCAGGACACATCTTTTGAACACCACCATTCTGCCACTGAACCATACTCCTCCAGATGATTTTTTAAAATTACGATTGTAAACTTATTTTTGCAAATTAATAGGTATTCAGTGTAGAACTCTGGAGTCAACATATGGATTAGGAAGAAAGCTAATGTTATTATTGTATAATATACAATATTATTGTATTTCCTTCCAGTTTTGGGGATTTAATTAATCACACTACTTAGTACATAGTACTTTATCATCTTTGGTTGGTGACAATGTCACTTCTAAATTTCATTTTATTTTATGTATATATATATATATATTTGAGATAGGATCTCACTCTGTCATCCAAGTTGGAGTGTAGTGGTGCAATCTTGGCTCACTGCAGCTTCGACCTCTTGGGTTCAAGGTGATCCTCCTACCTCAGACTCCCAAGTAGCTGGGACTACAGCTACAGCTGCACACCATGCCCAGCTAATTTTTGTATTTTTAATAGAGATGGAGTTTCACCATGTTGCTCAGGCTGGTTTCAAGCTCCTCGGCTCAAGTGGTCCACCTGCCTTCGCCTCCCAAAGCGCTGGGATTCACAGGTGAACCACTGTGCCCAACCTATTTGTTCATTTTTTTCTCTTTTATTCCTTTTCTCTTCCCCACTTAGATAACTAAGTTTTATTTAAAGTGTCTGTTATTTGAATTTGTATCTGTTCCTACAAAAAGTGAATTTTTGTTTTGTATTAATAATTTAATTAAAGATTTTTAATTTCTGCAAATAGCATAATGTTTTAATCCAATTTTTTTCTTCATATTTTTCACTGAGCACTGTTTTAAAATGCATTCATCTTGCTGTGTATGCATCTAATCCATTGCTTTTGATTGTTGCATAATATTTTACAATACAACATCTACTGCACTGTAGCTATCTCCTCTCCATATGATAACCAGGTTGTCTTTGAATCCCTACCACCATAAATAGCACACAATAAATATTTTAATGCAGAACCCCTATGTGCCTGCATAAGAATTTCTTTGGGGTATATCCCAGGAGTCTAACTGCAAGCTCATAGAGTGTATGAGTTCTGAATTTGCATACTTCATGTCAGATTGTGCTCCACAATAGCTGTACCAGTCCATACTCCTACCAGAGTTCCAGCATCCCCACAACTCCCCCAGCTGGCATTATCAAGCATTCTAATTTCTGTAGCTTAGTAGATGTAAAAGGATAGAACGTTGCTGATTTAATTAGCATTTTTGTGGTACTTTGGGCATCTCTTCATATGCCTTTTGATTTTTGGAATTCCTCTCTGTTTATATTTTTTTCTGCCTTTTTTTGGCGATAATATTCATGCCAACTATTTGTATATTTTGCTTTTATTTTTTGCTAAGGGTTGCTGCCCTCTTATTTATTTACCAGAGTTATGTGTGTTGCATATTTTGAACATATTCTTCCATTCTCTTATCTAGTTATGTTGTGCCTTTTTTTTGTTTGTTTGTTTGTTTTGAGGCGGAGTCTCGCTCTGTCGCCCGGACTGGAGTGCAGTGGCCGGATCTCAGCTCACTGCAAGCTCCGCCTCCCGGGTTTACGCCATTCTCCTGCCTCAGCCTCCCAAGTAGCTGAGACTACAGGCGCCCACCACCTCGCCCAGCTAGTTTTTGTATTTTTAGTAGAGACGGGGTTTCACCATGTTAGCCAGGATGGTCTCGATCTCCTGACCTCGTGATCCGCCCGTCTCGGCCTCCCAAAGTGCTGGGATTACAGGCTTGAGCCACCGCGCCCGGCCACTACACTTGATAATTATACTGGGAGCCCAGAGCCCACAGAACCTACCTATAGAGTGCTGCCTTATAGGAAACTTCAATTATCGTCAAGCTGTTTTAGAACTTTTCGCTGGCCATTCAAACGGTTGCCCTTAAAATCCCTGGGCTGTGATTCAAGATTAAAGTCCCAGGAAGGAAATGAGGGCAACAAGATATGTATAGTGAAAGGAGACCTTGAGTGCGAGTCTAGAGATCTGGGATGTAATGATGACTCTTATTTAGTGTGTGTGGGACCTTAGGCATAGCACTTTACCTTCCCAGCCTCAGTTTTATCATTTGTTAAATGGAAACTATTCTTTACCTCACTGAAGGTATAAATAAGGGGGATATTTATACCTTCCTCCCAGAGAGCCCAGCCTAAGTGAGGCCTGGTTAACTATTTGTTGCAGAGGGATAAAAATGCTCTTTTTGCAATTTTAGAAAGGCTATATATGCCAGGTGCAGTGGTTTAAGCCTGTAATCCCAGCACTTTGGGAGGCCAAGGTGGATGGACTGCTTTGAGCCCAGGAGTTCAAGACCAGCCTGGGCAACATGGTGAAACCCCCATCTCTACTAAAAATTCAAAAACTAGCTTGGCCTGGTGGCACATGCCTGTAGTCCCAGATACTCAAGAAGCTGAGGTGGGAAGATGTCTTGAGCCTGGGAGATGGAGGTTGCAGTGACCTGAGATCGTGCCACTGCACTTCAGCCTGGGTGACAGAGCCAGATCCTGTCTAAAAAAAAAAAAAAAAAAAAAAATCTGTGTAAATGTGAGTGGTTTCAATTTGTGTTTACTATTCTCCCCAGAGGGACAGTAAACTGGACTTGACCATAACCTGAGACCTTCCTTCCAGAGAGCAACTACTGGGAAGACCTTCCTCCCAGAAAGCCCAGCCTAAGTGAGGCCTGGTTAACTAATTGTTGCTTCTGCTGAAACAACTTGTGCTCAAATATCAGTCACCAAGCCTGCTGCATCCTCATCCTTGCAGAAAGACAGCACTGTGCTGACCGTCCCTACCCCCACCCTTCTCTAACACAGCTGTCTGGACTAGGACTGGGAATATGACCCAAAGGCAAGCAACCCATGGGATGCCAATGACCTACAAATGTGTCTTGGCTCCTAAAATAGGAGTTGGACAAATCAATGTTTCTTTCTCAGGAATTTGAATCAGGCAGCATGAGGTGATTGAGGCAATTAGCAGCAATAAAAACCATGACTAACAGGATGTAAAGAGAGAGGCCATGAGGTTGAGTAGGGGTATGTGTGGGAGGAGGAGTGTGGATGATGACAAGCCAAAGTGATAAAGAAGCAGAAATTATGAATGAACAGATCTATAAAGTAGAAAAGATAATATATGGATAGACAACAGATATTTCTACAGTTCCTTCTACGAGCTGGAAACTGTTTGTCTCTGAATATAATGAAAGTGACTAAGACACAGCCTCTGCCTTCACAGCACTTAATTTTAGTGGGGAAGAGAGACAAACAAGCAAACAAACAAATAAATAATTATAATTTTTTTTTTTTGAGACAGAGTCTCACTTTGTTGCCTGGGCTACAGTACAATAGCATGATCTCGGCTCACTGCAACCTCTGCCTCTCAGGTTCAAGCAATTCTCCTGCCACAGCCTCCTGAGTAGCTGGGATTGCAGGTGCATGCCACCATGCCTGG
>NC_045434.1:170725345-170774103 GCF_002776525.5 Piliocolobus tephrosceles
AATTCTCCTGCCTCAGCCTTCCAAGTAGCTGGGATTACAGACGCCCGCCACCAAACCTGGCTAATTTTTGTATTTTTAGTAGAAACGGGGTTTCACCACGTTGGCCAGGCTAGTCTGGAATTCCTGACCTCAAGTGATTTGCCCACTTCGACCTCCCAAAGTGCTGGATTACAGATGTGAGCCACCACACCTGGCCAACAATTTTTTTTTTTTTTTTTTTGAGAGTCTTGTTCTGTCACCAGACTGGAGTGCAGTGGTGCTATCTTGGCTCACTGCAACCTCTGCCTCCTGGGTTCAAGCGATTCTCCTGCCTCAGCCTCCTGAATAGCTGGGACTACACGCATGCACCACCATACCCAGCTAATTTTTTTTTTTTTTTAAGTAGAGAAGGGGTTTCACAGTGTTGGCCAGGATGGTCTTGCTCTCTTGACCTCGTGATCCACCCACCTTGGCCCCCTAAAGTGCTGGGATTGTAGGCACTTTAATCAGCTAACACATTGTTTTAAGGCTAAGAAGAAAACAAATATGGGGCCAAGATGGAACATAACAGGGAGGGACCTCCTTAAGAAATAGTATGATTCTAATTAATGGTGTCCAGCTTTAAAAAAGATTTTTTTTTTAATAATAATTTAAAAAAGCAATGGGAGGGAGAGTCTCTCTGGACAGAAAATTAAAATGAGACCTGAAGAATGAGAAGGGTCCAGCTGTGTGAAGATCAGAGAAAAGAATATTTGGTGTTTCTCAGAATAGGGGATTTAAAAGAAAAAAAGAAGAATACTTGAGATAGAAGATGTTTAAAGCCTGCTGGCAGGAAAGAGCTTATAATGTTCAAGGAAGATGATGGGGGTTGGGGAGTGAAAGCCATGTGGATGGAGCAAAGGAAAAGAAAGGGAAGCATGAGATGAGTTTGGAGGTGTAGGAAGATGACATGTCACACAGGCCTCTGCAGGCCTTGGTAAGGAGTTGGGAATTTAGTTCCAGTGTAGTGAGAAGTCATCAAATATTTGATGCTAGGTAGTGACATTATCTAGCATAGTGTGGCAGATAAGCTTGAAGGCTAAGAAGTCAACCTGAGTTCAAACCTAAGTTCTACCATTTACTGGCTGTGTGCCCAAGCCCGTGTGACCTGGGGCAAATTTCTTAATCTCTCTGTGCCCTAGTTTCCTTATCTGTAAAATTGAAGTAGATTTGGGTTTTACTTCATGGAGTTCTTGTATAGATTAGATATACGTAAAACAGTTCCTGGCACATAATAGACACTAACAAATGTAAGCTCGTATTATTATTTTGTTTTTAGAAAGGTTATTGTAGCTGGTGTATGGAGAATGAATGTGGGGGCATAAAAGAAAGAGGGTAAAGAATAGGTGAGGGCAGGCCAGTTATGAGGCTTACGAGTAGCCTGGGTAAGAGATGATGAGTGAAGTGATGGTGGTACACACAGAGAGAAATTGACTAATTTGACATAATTTTGGAGGTAAAATTTTCACATTTTGCAGATGGATTGGACATGGGAGTTGAGGAACATGGAAGAATCAAGAATAACTTCTAAGTTTCTGGCCAGAATAACCAGCGGGATGGAAGCGACATTTACAGAGATTAGGAGCTGAGGCGAAGTAGGTTTGGCAGGGAAATTAGGAGTTCTACTTTAGACATGTTAAACCTGAGATGTCTTAAGACATTCAAGTGGATGTCTATTAGTGGGTTATACATTTTGGAGACCAGAAGAGAGGTCTGGGATAAAGATATAAATTTGGAAGTCATTAGCATGATCAGCATTTGAAGACACAGAAATAGTTGAGATCATCTAGGAAGAGAGTCTGCAGAGGGAAGTGAAGGGAGCTAAGAAGAGTCCGGAGGATTTTAGGGTGGTGGAATAGACAAGGAGAGTGAGGAAAGACCTGCGAAGAGAGAGTAAACCAGAAGAATGTGGTATCACAAAAACCAAGAGAGGAGAGGGTTTTAAGAAAATTGGAGAGGTCAATTGAGTGGAAAGGTCAAATAAGACTAAGGAAAATATTGGTCACTGATGATCTTGGCAGGAGTAGGGTCAGTGAAGTGGGTGGTCTAAGTAAGAATTAAATAAGTTGAAAAATGAATTAGAGGTGTGCTTGCTTTGACAGCATATTTACAAAAACATGGAACAATACAGAGAAAATTGGCTTGACTCCTACACAAGGATGACACATCTGTGAAGTATTCTATATGCTTTTGGTATGGATTTTAATTTTGTGACAATGTTTACCTTTACATATTTAAAAACAGAATTAAATTAACAAGAATGGAAGGGATCCTAAAACTGAATATAAACAGAAACAAGTGAACCAAACTATATTTAAATAAACAATATAATCACTCTGAAGGAAAAAAAAAACTAATCTAAATACTTTTGAACCTAGTACTTGAATATACACCTTTTGTCAAAAAACAAAACAAAACAAAACAAAACTGCAAACAAATCTTGAACCGTTTAGTAGATTGTTTTGTTAGCAGAATGGATGTAGCAATTCTATTCTGTGTATATCTTATTTATTTATTTATTTGTTTGTTTTTGAGATGGGGTCATGCTCTGTTGCCTAGGTTGGAGTGCAGTGGTGTGATCTTGGCTCGCTGCAACCTTTGCCTCCCAGGTTCAAGCGATTTTCCTGCCTCAGCCTCCCTAGTAGCTGGGATTACAGGCATGCACCACCATGCCAGGCTAATTTTTGTATTTTGTAGTAGAGATGGGGTTTCACCATGTTGGCCAGTTGGTTTTGAACTCCTGACCTCAAGCAATTTGCCAGCCTTGGCCTCCCAAAGTGCTGGGATTACAGGCATGAGCCACCATGCCCCGCCTATATCATAATTTTAAACAAATGAATAAAGATATTGATGTTGTTGAGAGCCAGAGTTCTTACTGTGGGAAAAGGGAGATGCAAATAAGGAATAGGAGAAAGAATCTTGTGGTGTTAAATTGGAATTAAAGTATCAGTAACGAATTCTTAATTTAAAATGGTTGAACAGGGCTGGTCGTAGTGGCTCAAGCTTATAATCCCAGCACTTTGGGAGGCCAAAGTAGGAGGATCACTTGAGGCCAGGAGATCAAGACCAGCCTGGGTAACATAGTGAGACCCCCTCTCTATAAAGAATTTAAAAATACTAGCTGACCGTAGTGGCCTCTAGTCCTAGCCTATTCCAGAAGCTGAGGTGTAAGGGTCACTTGAGCCCAGGAGTTCAAATCTGCAGTGAGCTATGATAGCATCACTGCACTCCAGCCTGGGCAACAGAGTGAGACCCTGTTTCTATTAAAAATAGTTATAATAATAATTAAACAAAATTAGGTTGCTATTTTTCCCCTTTGGCTCTGTTTACTAAAATGGCCTAAAAGCAATTACACTCCAATAGGAATGAGCACATCTGATGCCCAGATCTTTGTTTCTAAACACCATTCCCCACTGAAGAGTAGCTCTTTGGAGAAATGGCTGATTTTCAGACTAGGCAGTGAAAGTACAAGATAAGCCTGGAACATCTTATTATACCAGAAAGCAAGGAGGTGTTAAAAAAAAAATGATGAAGACATGTCAAAAGGACACAGGAGCTGGTTTGAAGAGGCTCTCATTGGCCAAACCTGGGGACAAATTGAACATTTAAAATATAATAAGGATAATGGTTTATAACTCATTAAATAAACTAAGAATACATTAGTTTATACTCTTGATAATAATTAGAGAGAAGGAAACATTCTTGCTTACAAATGTAAGATGGAATGATAGAAGTAGAAAATCACCAGTTTGCAACTATCACAGTAATTGATTAAGACAAGAATTATCAATGAGTATTGAAACCACTGGGTAAAAGTTTGAAGAGGAACAGGATATTTACATAGTTTCAAAGTCCCTCTCTACAGATTACCATTACTTACACAGGAAAAAATACTCTACAGTGAAGAAATCTGGTAGATACCACCTTAATCCGCTGATCAAAGTGAACACCATCAATAATGGGACCAAGTGACACCATGTTTCTCCCCATGTGATGCCCTGAGAGGGACACAGCATCCATCACTAGTATTTCTGCCTGGAAAAAAATGTAAATCCCTTCACGAGAAAACACGAGTCAAAGCCAAACAGGGAGACACTACAGAACACCTGGCCAGTACTCTTTAAAGATGTGAGTATCTTGAATAACAGTGAAAGACTGGGGAACTATTCTAGATTAAAGGAGACTGAAGAGTTATAATAGGCTGCGTGTGATGGCTCACACCTGAAATTCCAGCACTTTGGGAAGCAGAGACAGGAGGATCGCTTTGAGGCTAGGAATTACAGACCAGTCTGGGCAACATAACGAGACCCCGCCTCTACAAAAATAATTTTTTAAAAAATTAGCCGGGCATAGTGGTGCATGCCTGTGGTACTAGTTAGCTAGTCTGGAAGCAGGGGTGGGAGGATTGCTTGAGGAATTCAAGGTTGTAAGTGAGCTGTGATTGAACCACTGCCCTCCAGCCTGGGTGGCAGAGTGCGATCCTGTTTCTAAAAAATAATAATTAAAAAAAACTTTAAAAAAGGGATGACAGTTAAGAATAATGCATTACCTGGATCAGGTGCTGGATCAGAACCTGGGTGGGGGAAATTACTGCTGTATAGGACATTATCAGGCCAATTAGTGAAAGTTGAATACAGACTGTATATAAGCACTATGTCAATTTAAAATTTCTGGATTTGATCGTTGTACTGAGTGGGTATGTAGGTATATAAGAGAATGTCCTTGTTCTCAGAAAATACACACTGAAATATTTAAGGTATTTGGGGTAAATACTGCAATTCAAATGGCTCAGGAAAAAATATACATATCCATGTATATGCATGTAGGTATACGCCCACACATGAGAACTTCTGGGGCATCTGGGAATTCTTTGTAATATTTCTGCAGCTCTTCTGCAAGTTTGAGATTATTTCAAAGTAAAAAGTTAAAAAATAAAGTGTAAGGCCAGGCACGGTGGTTCATTCCTGTAATCCCAGCACTTTGGGAGACAAGGCCGGCGGCGGGGTTTAACATTTGAGGTCAGGAGTTCAAGACCAGCCTGGCCAACATGGTGAAACCCTGTCTCTACTAAAAATACAAAAATTAGCCAGGCTTGTGGCGTCCTCCTGTAGTCCCAGCTACTTGGGCGGCTGAGGCAGGAGAATCACTTGAACCCATAGGCAGAGGCTGAAATGAGCCAAGATCAGCCTGATGCATTCCAGCCTGGGTGACAGAGAGAGATTATTGTTTTATTTTTAAAAAATAAAAAGCAATAATAATACAGCATGGATGAAGAAATAGAAACAGTATGGAGATAACTCTTTAGAAAATTTGGCTGTGAATGGGAGCAGAGAAATGGAACCAGAAATAGAGTCAGGGTCATAAAATAGCTCTTTAAAGATAGAAGAAACTAGGTTTGTTCACTAATCAGAGAACCAAGATGGGCTTCAGTCTCTCCCTTTTGAGACAAGGGACTTAGATCAGACATCCTGTAAGGGCCTTTCCACCTCAGGCCCTTTGCGACTCTGACTCTCCTACCCTCTCCTAGATGCCAAGAGCACTTCTGAAAACACGTTTTATTCCTTAAACTGCAACCAGGAAAAGACATTTGGGCCACGACCACTTGAGGGCAGTAGAAAATGATGCTGCAGGCGATCCTGGTGGTTTTTTTGTTTTGGCTGCTGGAACAAAACAAAGGCCTTCACCTGATTTTCTCTCAAATGTCTTAGGGCAAATAAAGGTCCTGTGAACACACCACTTTTTCCAAATATTTTAAACAAGAAAAGCCCAACTTAAGTCATAACAGGGGGTTGAGGAGAGGAGTAAGAGGGTGAGAGGGTCTCACATCTTGAAAAAAGCTGGCACATATTGTAAGGTGAATAAAGAATAACTGATAACAGAAAAATTAGAGCCTGTCAGAATTGAAAGGGATCCTAGAGGAGGATGAATAGAGCCCCTTTGTTTTATAGGCAGGACCCTGGGTCCAGAGGAGGGAAGGGGCTTGCCCAAAGCCACAATGACATGGTAGAGAAATTAATGGTTTCAATACTCATCTGGTTAGCCTGTGAAGACAGAGATTCTGATATTTCCAAATGACATAATAAACATCACTTGCAAAAAGCTTGGCCCCATCATTGGTTTTGGTACTGAGTTCTGAAAACACTGTGACAGCACAGTTGTGAGGCTGTGTCTCTTGTGGCTTCCCTCTCCCTGGGAAGATCTGACTGTTCACTTTAATTCTTATCCACTTCCCAACGGGTCTGAATGCCCTGGACAGCATAGTTCTGATCCTATCCGACCTACTTCTCACGCCTCTCTGAGAGGAGCTTCAGATTGCTGAGGGATCTTAGACTTTCCTACCAACATTAGGGGATGAAGTTGAAGGCCATTTGGAAAAAAAAAAAAAATGAATGAGCATGTGACAGAACATTATTTAGAAAGAACCAACATTATCGTTGCCATAGAGGGGAGATGATCTTAAAAGGACAATCAGAAAATCCAAAGTATGAAACTTCCCTAATGTGACTTAGGGACATGATGGAGAATAAAATTACTAGACTGTTCAAAATTAAAAAACCAGTATGACTTCACAACATGACAAACAACTGGAATCAATCTTTTTTTTTTTTTTTTTTGAGATGGAGTGTCCCTCTATCTCCCAGGCAGGAGTGCAGTGGCACAATCTCAGCTCACTACAACCTCTTCCTCCCGGGTTCAAGCAATTCTTGTGCCTCAGCCTCCCAAGTAGCTGGGACTACAGCATGTGCCACCACTCCCCACTAATTTTTATATTTTTAGTAGAGATGGAGTTTCACCATGTTGGTCAGGCTAGTCTCGAACTCCTGACCTCATGATCCACCTGCCTCAGCCTCCCAAAGTGCTGGGATCACAAGTGTGAGCCACCGCGCCCAGATGAGATCAATTATTTAGAATAATAACCTCTAACCCCTAACCTCACTATTATCTATTCCTCTGCTAAAAAAAAAAAAAAATTTAAAAATTAAAAAAAAAAAAAAAGAAGGAAGGAAGGAAGAAAGAAAGAAAGAAAATGCCCAGGCATTAGCCTGACATTCAAAAATCCCTTGCCTGTTCCAGATAATTTTCTAGTCTCATGTCCTGCCATAGCTCCTACCCTGCACTCCAACCACTGTTTTCTGAGCACTCACTGCAATGGTATAACTGTGAACATTTATTCAGGCCATGTTCTGCATTTGCTCCATCTTGAGGCTTGATTCAAATGCCACCTGCTTTGGAGGATTTCCTTGATCTGACCCTCATGTTTACTCACAGCTTCCTTTTGGCTTCCACAGCCATTTCATGTACTTCCTCTTTTTCCTTTTTCTTTTTTTCTTGAGACAGAGTCTCACTCTGTTGCCCAGGCTGGAGTGTAGCGGTGTGATATCCGCTCACCGCAACCTCCGCCTCCTGGGTTCAAGTGATTCTCCTGCCTCAGCCTCCAGAGTAGCTGGGACTACAGGCATGCACCACCATGACGAGCTAATTTTTTGTAATTTTTTTAGTAGAGATGGGGTTTCACCATGTTGCCAGGCTAGTCTCGAACTCCTGAGCTCAGGCAATCCGTCCACCTCAGCCTTCCAAAGTACTAGGATTACAGGCGTGAGCCACTGCACCCGGCAGCATGTACTTCTCTTTAATATTTATTTCATTCTGTCTTTTCTTTCCCATCACAGAGTGAGCACTTAGAGGGCATGAACTGGGTCTTAATACTATGATTTTTTTTGGAGGTTGCTTCCAGTGATTAATAATCTACCAATAATCTTACTTATCTTTCTAACTCTCCTGTTTTTTCAGCTCACTCCTTCCAATGCCCTGACTCCAACACTTCTCTGATCCCTCCCTGGGCCTTACAATCCAGTGATCCTAGTATCTCTTTACCATTCCTCACCTATCTGGTGTCCTCACTTCCCTTTTTACCCATCTAAACTCTAAGGTCCGATGTTAAAATCACTCCCTTGATAGGTCCTCTTTTCTCTTGCCTCCTCTTGTATTCTCATTTTGCTTCACAAGATCCCTACCCTGAACAATCTAACTCTACCTACTCTCTGCTTTTGGGAAAGGGGATGAAGAAAAACCCACAACTGTGTCAACTGGACTCTTAAAATTCATCGCCACTGACCTCAAGTGGGCTTTTGGTGCTACCTGGGAATCATACTACATTTTCAAGTGCATCCACTTTTCCTAAATGCTTATTTCATAACTTTTTTCAAACTTTTCATATCCTCTCCTTCTTCCTCCTTCTCAGCAGATAACCCAACCCCCTGCATCCATGCCCACATACTCAGCCCTCTTCGGTATTCTCAAAGCCAATTCTTTCCCCTGCACTCCAACAATTCCCTCTCTTGCTTGTATCATCAGTGTTTCCTCTTCTACCAGATCATTCCATTCACTTTTTAAAAAATGCTGCGTTGTTGCTCACCTTAAGAAAAAGTGAGCAATATCACCTCTCACCACACTACTAACACCCTGCCCCAAACCATTATCATATCTGGATTATTGCAATAATCTTATATATGTTTTACCAATTTCTGCCCTCGTTTATCTACAGTTTATTATCCCACAACAGTCCAAATAATATTTTTTCTTTAAATGTTTTTATTCTTTTTTTTTTTTTTTTTTTTTTAGACAGAGTCTCGCTCTGTCGCCAGGCTGGAGTGCAGTGGCGCGATCTTGGCTTACTGCAACCTCTGCCTCCCAGGTTCCAGTGATTCTCCTGCCTCAGTCTCCTGAGTAGCTGGGATTACAGGCACATGCACCACCACACCCAGCTAGTTCTTTTGTATTTATAGTAGAGGCACGTTTTCACCATGTTGGCCAGGCTGGTCTCAAACTCCTAACCTCAGGTGATCTGCCTATCTCGGCTTCCCAAAGTGCTGGGATTACAAGCGTGAGCCACCATGCCTGGCCTTATTTTTTTCTTTTTTGCAATGGAGTCTCGCTCTGTTGCCCAGGCTGCAGTGCAGTGGCCTGATCTTGGCTCACTGCAGCCTCAGCCTCCCGGGTTCAAGTGATTCTCCTGCCTCAGCCTCCCGAGTAGCTGGGATTTCAGGCATTTTGATATTTTTACTAGAGGCAGGGTTTCACCATGTTGGCCAGGCTGGTCTCAAACTGACCTCCAGTGATCCACCTGCCTTGGCCTCCCAAAGTGCTGGGATTACAGGTGTGAGCCACTGCACCAGGCTATAATTTTAATTTTTTTTACAGGCAGGGTCTCAGTCTGTCACTCAGGCTGGAGTGCAGTGATGCAATCATAGTTCCCTGCAGCCTCAAACTCTTGGGCTCACCACGCCTGGCTAATTTTTTTTTTTTTTTTTACAGACAGGGTCTTGATATGTTGTTCAGGCTAGTCTTGAACTCCTTGGTTTCAAGGAATCCTCCCACCTCAGCCTCCCAAAGTGCTGGGATTACAGGTGTGAGCCACCATGCCTGGTTTATTTGTCTTTTTATTGCTGAGTTGTAAGGATTCTTTATATATTCTAGTTAGAATTCACTTGTCAGATATATGATTTGTAAATATTTTCTCCCATTCCTTGGATTGTCTTTTCACTTTCTTAACAGTGTCCTTCAAAGTAGATAAGTTTTGATGACATCCATTTTATCTAATTTTTCTTTTGTTGCTTGTGCTTTAAGGTATTATATCTAAGAAATCATTGCCTAATCTAACAAAGATGATTTACATCTATGTTTTCTTCTTAGAGTTTTTTTTTTTTTTTTTTTTTTTTTGAGACGGAGTCTCCCTCTGTTGCCCAGTCTGGAGTACAGTGGTGCGATCTCGGCTCACTGCAAGCTCCACCTCCCGGGTTTATGCCATTCTCCTGCCTCAGCCTCCCGAGTAGCTGGGACTACAGGCACCCGCCACCACACCTGGCTAATTTTTTGTATTTTTGGCAGAGACGAGCTTTCACCGTGTTAGCTGGGATGGTCTCCATCTCCTGACCTTGTGATCCACCCACCTTGGCCTCCCAAAGTACTGGGATTACAGGTGTGAGCTACTGCGCCTGGCCAATATTTTGTAGTTTTTATTTGCAAATCTTGTATTTCTATTAAATTTATTCTTAAGTATTTTTTCTTTTTGATGTTATTGTAAATGGAATTGATATTTTTTATTCTTTATTTTTGAGACAGTCTGGTTCTGTCACCCGGGCTGGAGTGCAGTGGTGCAATCTGGGGTCACTGTAACCTCTGCCCGGGAGGGCTGAAGTGGTTGTCCCACCTCAGCCCCCTGAGGAGCTGGGGCTACGGGTGCACACCACCATGCCCAGCTAATTTTTGCATTTTTTTTTGTAGAGACAGGGTTTCACCATGTAGCCCAGGCTGGTCTCAAACTCCTGACCTCAAGCGATCCACCCACCTTGACCTCCCAAAGTGCTGGGGTTACAGAGGTGAGCCACTGTGCCAGGCCAGAATTGATTTTTTAATTTCATTTTCAGTTTCTCCTCCCCCCTCAAGATAGAGTCTCACTCTGTCACCCAGGCTGGAGCACAGTGGCGGGATCTCGGCTCACTGCAACCTCTACCTCCTGGGCTCAAGCAATTCTCCTGCCTCAGCCTCCCAAGTAGCTGGGACTTACAGGCATGAGCCACCATAGCTGGCTATCATTTTCAGATTATTCATTGCTAGTGTATAAAAATATAATTGATTTTTCTATATTAATGCATCTTACGACTTCGCTGAACTCGTTTATTCCAACAGATTTTTCTTTCTTTAGGATTTTCTATATATACAAGATCATCTCATCTGCAAATATTGTTTTACTTCTTTTTCAATAAGGAGGCTTTTATTTTTTTCTTGCCTAATTGCCCTGGCTGGAAACTCCAGTGTAATGCTGAATAGAGTTACCTTTCTTGTTTTCTTTTTGTGACAGAGCAAGACTCAGAGGCTAGAGTTCAGAGGCGTGATCTTGGCTTACTGCAGCCTCTGCCTCCTAGGTTCAAGAGATTCTCGTGCCTCAGCCTCCCAAGTAGCTGGGTGTACAGGCGTGCACCACAGCACCTGGCAAAATTTTTTTTTTTTTTTTGTATTTTTAGTAGAAATGGGGTTTTGCCATGTTGACCAGGCTGGTCTCAAACTCCTGACCTCAAGTGATCTGCCCACCTCAGTCTCCCAAAGTGCTGGGACTACAGGCATGAGCCACTGTGCCCGGCTGAGTTACCTTTCTATAACATGATTTTGGATTTTTATTTTCCTTCCTGGGAACCTTTCAATGACTCCACATTGCCTGAGAATAGACTTCACTTTTCATTAGCTTACAAGGCCAATTTAAATCTCACCCTAGGCAGGCACCCAGGCACAGTGACTCACATCTGTAATCCCAGCACTTTGGGAGGCTGAGACAGGAGGATTGCTTGAGCCCAGGAGTTCAAGACCAGCCTAGGCAACTTAGTGAGACCCAGTCTCTATAAAAAATAAAAACATTATCCAGGAATGGGAACATGTGTCTGTAGTCCCAGCTGCTTGGGATGCTGAGGTGGGAAACTACCTGAGCCCAGGAGTTTGAGTCTACAGTGAGCCATGATTGTACCACTGCACTCCATCCTGGGCGACAGAGTGACTCCCTGTATCTAAAAAAATTTTTTTTAAAAGATAACCCAATTCTTAATCATCGTCATCATCCTCATCATCACCATCATCATCGGATAGTCCCTATTTGTTGAACACTTACTCCCCATGTCTCAGATACTATGCAAAGTGCTTTATAATCATTGTCTATTTAATTCTTTTATTCCTTCTGTATGGTAGTCTGCATGAAACTGAGGGTCAAAGAGTTTCAATAACTTGATCATGGTGTTGTAGCTTATAAGTGGAGGACCTTGATTCAATGTCAAATTTGATTCCAAAGTCCATCTTAACCATTGTCCTGATGTTAGGGCTCCTAGTGTATAATTCTTACTTTTAAAAGGGTAAATAGGCCAGGTGCGGTGGTTCATGCCTGTAATCCCAGCACTTTGGGAGGCCTAGGTGGGCAGATCACGAGGTCAGGAGATCAAGACTATCCTGGCCAACTTGGCAAAACCCCATCTCTGCTAAAAATACAAAAATTAGCCAGGTGTGGTGGCGTGTGCCTCTAATCCCAGCTACTCAGGAGGCTGAGGCACGAGAATTGCTTGAACCTGGGAGGCAGAGGTTGCAGTGAGCTGAGATCGCGCCACTGCACTCCAGTCTGGCGACAGAGTGAGACTCAAAAATAAAAATAAAAGTAAAAATAAATAAATTTAAAAAACAGGGTAAAATAGATTCCTGATTGGTCGCTTAAAAAAAAACCCAGGCCACTAGATTTTAAAATGCCATCAACAGAAAACAGTAAGAATCTCCTTTGCTTCCAGTGGTGATTGTGAATCTCTTGAGCTAGTTTTGGGAATCTCTTGAGCTACTTTCCTCAGTGACATAAACCAACATTACCACCACCTACTAAGTGACAGATGTTGAACTAGGCCCTCTCACACCAGTTGTATCATTTAACTTTCCCCGAAATCCTCAGAAGTAAGAATATCCTCATTTTACAAAAAAGAGAATCTCCAGAGAGAAACATTTCTCTCAACCTCTTGTAGTCCAGCCATGAGTCCTTCTGGGTATTTTCTAACACCTCTTCCACCTTTCTCTGCTAGTTCCTCTCTCTCATCTCTACCATGCTCCATTTCACCAAACATCTTGCTCTTCTGGGCTTTGCTGACACATATTTTACCCACGGTAGGCCACGTTCAGGTGCTTGATGAGAAGTCCCTGTAGGGTTTTAACCAGGAAAATAATAAGATCTGGTTTATGTTTTAAAAGGGTCATTCAGGCAGACTGCAGTGGTTCATCCCTATAATCCCAGCACTTTGGGAGGCCAAGGCGGGTGGATTACGTAAACCCAAGAGTTTAAGACCAGCCTGGGCAATGCGGCAAAACCCTGTCTCTACAAAAACACAAAAATTAGCTGGGTGTGGTGGTGTGAACCTGTAGTCCCAGTTACTCTGGAGGCTGAGGTAGGAGGATCAACTGAGCCTGGGAGATGGAGGCTGCTGTGAGCTGAAATTGGACCAGTGCACTCCAGTCTAGCTGACAGAGTGAGATGCTGTCTCAAAAAAAGAAAAAAAAGATAATTCAGGCTGAGGCAAGAGGATCGCTTAAGCCCAGGAGTTCAAAGCTACAGTGAGCCATGATCGTCCCACTGCACTGCAGCCTGGGTTGATGTAAATAAAAATAGATTATTCAGTTTATAATATGGAGAATGAACATAGGCAAAATCATGGAAGTGGGGATATTGGTTAAGAAACTTTACCAGTGGTCCAAGAGAAAGGCCGTGGTAGTGGAGATAGTAAAAAGTAGTCAGACCTGGAAATTAGGATTTTGGATATATATTGGAGATTGAGCCTACAGAACTTACTGGTAGATTGGACTCGGGCTATGAGAGAAAGCACAGAATCAAGGAAGAAAAGTGATGAAGGCCTGAACAAGGCATCCTCTATTTGTGCTATAATGTGAGATGTCATGGGTTTAAACTGAGACACAACTGTGATTATGGCTTTGAAAATCTTTGACTGAAAGAGTTGTCTATTTGCTATTTTGTGTTTGTGGGGGAGATATATTAACTTTTCCCAATGACATAAACCAACGTTATCAGCACCTGCTAAGTGACAGATACTGAACCAGGCTCTCTCACACTAGTTACATAATTTAACTTTCCCTGAAACCCTTAGAAGTAAGAATACCCTCATTTTACAAAAAGGGAAACTAGACTTAGTTTATGATTTGACAAAGGTCAGGCAGCCAGTCAAATGGGGCTGAGCTGAGATTTGAAATCAAATTTGACTCTGAAGCCCATGCTCTTGTTATGGCACTGATTCAGAAACAGGATTCCTCAAACCTTTTTCCTCATCACTTGGAAGTCTTCTGTTGACTCTCATGTGCCCTACTTTAGAGCCCAAGTCTGGCAAACAGGACAGCTTTGTTCTGTCTGTAGCCCATCCTCTGACTTGCCTTGTGATTTAGGGCAAGCTTCTTAATTTGATGGTGTCTCAGCATTCACACATGGTAAGCAGGGCTAGTAATTACCTATGGAGAAAATGCTTTGAAACCTGCAGATGAAAGAACCTGCAGCCATGAGTGCAAGGTTTCTTTCCTATGGTGTTCTTTTTGGTTTCTTAAGGCTTCCAGGACCCTTCATAAAGGACAGAGAGGAAAGGAAGGACATAGGGCAAGGGCAAAACAGTGTTTACTTTCTCACTAGAAGCCAATGGCCTTTGGGGACATAAATATAATAACCTCTCTTACTATATAGTACTCAATAAATATTACAAATGGATTAAATAAATGTTATTTAAAAAACCATTAAGTGGGCTTTGGAAGGCCACTGGAAACCTTTAAAAATATTTTCTATTTTTATGCTCTGGTTACTTTAAACCCTACATGTTCTCCAGTAGGAAGAAAAAGGAGCTAATGCTTATCTAGTTTCTGCTGTGTGCCAGGTTTTCACATGAACCTTCATTTAATCATTGTAATGGCATGAGCAGGTAGGTATTATAATTACTTTCGGTTTACAGGAGAGGAAACCATGACTTGGTATATTTCCTGACTCCTGCAAAGTCACCAAACAAAGAACCTGCAGGACCAAAACCGGACCAACCTGGGCCTTCCCAGTCCTAAACTCAAGTTCTTCCCAAGGCATCCCACTGCTCTGAAAAGTTAGCGATGATGACAATTTTGAACTGTCCTATCACACCCTGCGTGTGTGTGGCATTTACAAATCTCTTACTGCTTGTTATTTTCATGGCTCAGTCCCTGGCACAGGGATGGTTATTTGCGTAGCACAATTGTTGTTATTGTGCCGCCTCACATATTCTTTCTGCCCTGGGCAAACGCGAACAATGATGGACTATATTTATGAAACCAGCAGCTTAGAAGGATGAGCTTCAGATTACCATAAGAATTGTAGTAAGATTTTAAAATATAGTTTAGCACCATCTATATGGAAAGCCCATCTCACAAAGTCTCATGCAAATAAACTGTCTCTTTGTGTATTCGGAGAGTTCCTCATTTTTTTTTTTTCATAGTCTCTATTACCTCACATTTCTGAACTTTCTAGATGCTGACATTACAGACAGACAGTGTTCATGAAGCATTGATATGACAGTTGCCTCTAAAAGCTGGAAAATAAGAAAAATAAAAGT
Organism: Piliocolobus tephrosceles; assembly: GCF_002776525.5. NCBI lineage: Eukaryota > Metazoa > Chordata > Mammalia > Primates > Cercopithecidae > Piliocolobus > Piliocolobus tephrosceles. Next base: position 170,740,510 of record NC_045434.1, read on the forward strand.
AGTCCTGATTTCCTTTAAGGATGGATTGGGGAGGGGGTTTGGAGTTAGAGTAGGATAGAAAGATGGTTGGTGACAAAGCTGTTTATGATTTAAGGTCTCCTCTTTAGGCTCATCCTGGGTTTAGGTTTATCGTAAATCCAGAGCCTCATTTTCAGCTTCCCATGTTCAAGGCACCATTTTAACAAGTTTTCTTGGGTGGTGATTAATATCTGCAGGACACCAGCACACACCCTAGGAAAAAGTGCATTTGAGTCAGAAGACCTGTGTATAATTCCCAGCGTGGTCATTATGAATTTGGACAAATTCCTCTTCTGTTTAAAAAAAGATTAAAAATAACCCTTGTAGAGCTGTTTTGAGGAATAAATGAAATAATGCACATTAAAGCAGCAATTTGCCTGGGTGCAGTGGTTCACACCTATAATCCCAGCACTTTGGGAGGCCAAGGCAGGAGGATGGCATGACCCCAGGAATTCAAGACCAGCCTGGGCAACACAGCAAGACACTGTCTCAAATTAAATAAATAAATAAATAAATAAAACAACAACAACAAAAAAAGAAAACAGCAATTGTTAGCTACTAGTATTCAGATTTAAGTCATCAGATACAACTTTATTTACCTAGGAAACATCTACTTTTTCAATGATGGGGATATGTCAGTTGTTCAAACACTCCCATTCTTATTTATTTATTTATTTATTTTTATTTGATTGATTAAAAAAAAAGAGAGAGAGAGATGAGGTCTCACTATGTTGCCCAGGCTGGTCTTGAACTCCTGGGCTCATGGAAACTTCCTGCCTCAGCGTTCCAGAGTGCTAGAATTACAGGTATGAGCCACCTGGTCTGGTGTGGCATCCCCATTTATGTAACTAATATATCTGTCAAACCAACTTAATTGTTGGAGGGTTGCCTGAAGGGTGAAGAGTTAAACAGTGATCTTGAAGAATGGTATCTATAGCTACTACTTATTGAACATCTAGTCCAGGCCAGTCCCTTTGATAGGCCATTATACATGAGCTCTAATCCTTAAACCATCCATACAAGGTAGATATTACTACCTTCAATGTTATAATGAGGAAAATGAGGCTTAGTGACCCAGAGACATTAAGTTGTCCTAGAAAAAAACATAAATTCTTCTTGTCTGCTCCATGCAACTCATTCTTGTTATAATGAGTTAGATTATAACATATATTCGATGGCTACATTTTCCTCTCCTAAAATAGATTTGGGATATGACCCAGTGCTCTGATGAGATCTGGGACACACATTTGCAAATTGTCATTGGTTTGTCATTTTTTAAAAAAAAACCTCTCTCAGAAGTTCTAGGCCTTTTTTGGGAGTTTGGCCCATTACTCTCTTCCCTATAGACATACGCCCATCCTCCATTACATGTTATTAATTTAAACCAGAACCTACGAATGAGGAAAGAAGCCACTACAAATTATTGGTAGTCTGGAGGGGGATGTGGGGCAATTCCACTATAAAGATTTTAAGCAAGTCTTCCCTTGCTGGGGCATCTGATTCTTTTTATTTTTTGTTAATCAAGACCCAAGCCTGCTGTCAACGCTCTTACTTATAGAAGTTATTTATAAAATAGTTGTTCCTTGATTTTCTTATGGGGATAAAGTGAAGATCCAAATAACAATTATATATAAGATTGTGTTCAGTTCAATTCAACAAACTTTTATAATGTACTTACTGAACATTAGAAGTTGTGCTAGAGTCTATAAATAAAAACATGTGGCCGGGTGCGGTGACTCCCGCCTGTAATCCCAGCGCTTTGGGAAGCCAAGGCAGGCAGATCACTTGAGGTCAGGAGTTCGAGACCAGCCTGGCTAACATGGTGAAACCCCCATCTCTACTAGAAAAAAAAAAAAAAAAAAATATATATATATATATATAAATTAGCTGATATAGTGGCGGGTGCCTGTAATCCCAGCTACTCAGGAGGCTGAGGTACAAGAATCGCTTGAACCTAGGAGGCAGAGGTTGCAGTGAGCCGAGATTGTGCTTTTGCATTCCAGCCTGGGTGACAGAGTGAGACCTTGTCTCAAAAAAATAGAAATAAAAATAAAACATTTATAAACTGTGAAAAGCAATAAGCAATACTGTATACACACAAGGTATTATTTATTTGAGATGGGGTCTCTCTATGTTGCCCAGGCTGAATTTGTGCTCTGTGCAACTGCCTCAGTCTCCTGTATAGCTGGGACTATAGGCATGTGCCACCATGCCTGGATAAGGTGTGATTTTTGACTTAATATAAATCATATAAGAGTTATAACAGTAATAATTCCTTACATTTCCTACATGAGAAACTGAAGCTCATATATGAGAAACTGAAGCTCAGAGAGGTTAAATGGTTTGCCTGAGGTCACACTCTAAGTGATTCTTAATATTCTCTTTGCAACTCCCACTGCCTTTCCAGGAAATTATACAGCAGGGATTCCACCTTATTTATCTGAGAGGAATATTTTACATCTCATATGGTTTGGAGGAGTCTCCTTGAATAGCAAGTGAAATTATACTCCCCAAAGCAATTTGCTCCATGATTTTCAGATTTCATAATTTGTGTAGCTACAAGTTTAGGCACTTTCATATATGTTATTTCATTCATCCTCACAACAACCCTAAGGATATACAACTAGTGAATGCGAGAGCCAGGAATGGAACCTGGATATTCCTAATGTCCGAGCCCTATTTATTTCACTATACTATGCGTCTTTGGCTATTGGTTGTATAACCTTGGGCAAATTACTTAGCCTCTGTGACCCTGCATGACCTCATTTGTAAAGTGAGTAAGATGATTATTTCCTCTTAGAGTTGTGAAGCTCAAATGTGCTAATATAAAGTAGAAAACACCAGTAGAAAGATCGGTTGTGGTTATGGCTGATAAATGTACCAAAGTGAAGTAATGTAAAACAGTATCTCTTATTCTCTCTTCAGTTAAAGACATTAACAGCAAAAAAGAAGCCAAGGAAGATGCTTTTGAATAAGTGGTTACTCACCAGATCTATATGGCTTGCTTTTGTTAGCTAGCCTTTGCTAGAAGGGGTCTGAGTATAATTAGGAGTTCCTGGGGAAATTTCTGGAATGGTTTGCTTGTGGCGCCAATAGTCTAAAAACGTAGGTGGGGCTAACTCCATCCTGGGTCTTGTTCGGTTGTCCCTCCTACCACGGGGACTGCTATGATAATGGTAATGGGTGTAGGCCTGATAAGAGTTGTGGTTTGTTGTCATGGGAAGCCAACGTGACTAAGAAATTAAGACCAATTCGGGCAAACACATTTATTGAGGTCTCTGTGGTAGGCTCAACTATGAGGGAGATATAGTAGTGAGTCAGCCCCTTGTCCTCAAGGATTTTACAGTGCAGTGAGGTGGAGACAAGCTCTCAACTAACGCTTACAAATAAGGCAGAGTATAAAAAAGGTCACATCAGAACAACTTAGAGGTGGGGTGTGGAGTTCCTAGAAGGCTTCTTGAAGTAGGTGGTATATACTCTTAGCCTTTGAAGATGAATTTTTTAAGTAACTGGGTATTCCAACTGAAGACTGGCAGCATCAGAAGGTGTAGGATGTGTTATGTTTAATATAGGCAGGAACGAAGGCCTTTACTGAGCACGTACTGTAATGCTAGGGTCTGACGATATAGAAATATATTGAAAACAGTTCTTGGCATTGAGGAGCTCTTAATCTAGAGGGATAGATAGGTGTAAACTGTCATTAGGGTGATGACTTCACAAGGTAGAGAAGAAAGGTTATAAAGGAGAGTGTGTAACTTTGACATGAGGAGGAGAAAAAGATACTTTGCAAAGGAGGTAATACTTGAATTATGCCCTGAGAAAGAAGGAGGAGTTTGCCAAGTGGACAATGAGAGAAGCTAGGAGTGCTACAGGCACCAGCGTTCCCTTGTTAAACAATCTAAATGTGACAGGCACCGGGCAAATACATTTTTGCTTCCCCTTTCCAAATGGATTTTGGCTGTGGGAGGGAATAACTTAACGTCTTTTTCAATATACTAGCAGATGGTTAAATAAAGGTTTTACAGTCAGATTTGGATTCTAATTCAGCTATATAATTAGCTATATGACCTTGGTAAGACACTTGTGTTTCAGTTCCTTCATTCATACAATTCAAAAAATAAGAGTCTAGTACAGAGCCTGGTATATACAAAGTGCCATTATTATTTTCTATCATTATCTCATTTAGTCCTTGTAAGCAACTTGGCCTCTGGTTATAATTTCCCTCATTTTTCAGAAGCAGGAGCTCAGCGTAGGTAGGTGGCCTGTCTGAAGTTCACAGGCCAATCTGGAGTCGCCTCCGCAGCCCGTCCGCTTTAATTTTATGTCCGCGCCGGGTTTTCCCAGGCGACCCCAGGGGCAGGCTCTGGTCCGTCGGCTGAAACTCCGGTGCCAGGGTTTGGGCGGCGCCGCGGCCTGCTCCGGCGGGCGGGCCGGCAGGCGGGCGGGCGGGGCCAGGCGGGGCGGGGCGGGCGTGAGGAGGGAAGTTGTGGAAGTTAGGGGAGACGCCCGCCCCGGCCTCGCCTACGGCCGCTCCCTCCGCCTTCTCCCCGCCCCGAGCCCCAGTCAGCCCGTCCTTCCTTCCCTTCCCTTGCATGATGGAAACACCATGGCTGCGGCGGCCCAGCTTTCTCTGACACAGGTAACGCCACACGCCCGCCCGCTGGGCTCTGCTGGCCGGTGCCCCTTCCCCCACCGCCCTCAGCTTCGTCGACCCGGGCAGCTTCTCGGCTTGTGGGCCGGGCGGCCGGTGTGTGTGAGGGAAAGCGGGTGCGACTGCGGGAGGCGCCCTCCGGAGCCGGAGCCCCGGTGCGGCCGCCGCGACCTCGCCCAGGGTCGTCGGGCGCCCCCTGCCCAGCCCCGCGCGGCCCCCGCCACCCTCTGCGCCGCCGCCCTCCGCGCCGCCGCCGAGTGGACTGTGACCGGGCCGCGCTCTGCCGGTGCCGGGCTGGTTCGCGGGGGGCAGCTTTCACCCACCCAGGAAGTTTCCTCCCACCGGGCCGCACGCACCGCAGGTGAGCTCCTGTTGAGCTCGCGCGGGCCGGCCGCACCCCCGGGGCGCACGAGGCTTGCTAGCTGGGCGGGCTGCGCGCCGCCCCCAGTTGGAGTTGCCTCCCAGAGCCGGACGCCCAGGCCCCCCAAGCCAGTCTTTCCTCTCCAGACCTGCCTTTCCCCCAGAGTCCGACGGAAACCCTCCCTTCCCAGCAATTTAATGTAGTTAGCTTCGCCTCCAAAGAAGTCTCATCCTACTCAACTACCTACTCTGCCAGCCCCTTCCTCCGTTCAGCCTCTCCCCCTCCTCATCAGGTTTCCTTCTGGGTCAGACCCCCGATGCAGCCTTTCCTACCCACGTCTGCTTCCACTTCCACTTCCCCTCGGGGGGCTCCCCCCTGATGGCTGTCCCAGTGGATCCCTTTAACGGGTGTGGTGGCTCCGCCAGTCTTGGTGCCAGGAACGGCCGCCCGGGGAGCACTTCTCCTGGGGGAATCCTCAGCAAAACCAGTTCTCGAGCTTCCCTCTTGCCTCGTTGCTTCCTGTCAAAGTCCAGTCCTTGTGCTTCTCAGAAAACCTCTAAACATCACTCACGCTGGGAACCTGGTCCCTCCCTTTCTGTAAAGAAGCCAATTACAATGTAAACATGGTGTCCGGGATGATAAAGTGACAGACACCTGACAGCCCTTTCCTGCTGCTCTGACCCAAACTCGCCCCCACGTCTCCTCAGAAGGTTCTCTCCAGGGCTGGTGGCGCGTGCTTCCCGATTGGGGCCCACCCCGTCTTCCTTGTCTGCATTGTGGTATCTCCCTGCCATCTTGTACTCTCCTTGGCCTAGATTCGTCGGGGCTTCTAAGGCTTTAGCGCCGGGATAGGGGCAAACATTTCGGCAGTGGAGTTTTCTGTGTTTAAAATTAAGAGGCTTTGGGGTGCTTTACCTAGCACTAGGATAGAGAGAAAAAAATGTTTTCTCAGAAACTGGGAGTCACGTACATGCTTCATGTAAAATAACTAACTCGTGTTTGCAGAATTCTAAGTGTCATAAGGGAAGTCTGTTTCCCAGTTTATTTGGTGGTGGTGGTGTTTGTCCTGTTCTGACAAGCAGATAACAGGAGGGAAGAACCCTTTAACATGGAATGTGGTGATCTAATCTTGGTTACGTATGTTTGGAAGGGTCCTCCCAAAACTCCAATTTGAACAACGACAGTACTGACTTTTAGGTATTCACTTTCTGAGAGTGTAGTTAGTGACTTGCATTAAACAAGATCCCTGTTGGCAGGCTGTTGTTTTCTGGCTCTGTTGGCCAATTCTGGCAGGAGTTTTCCCTTCTTGAAGGTTTTGTGCTCTTGAAGACTTCCGTAAAATTGCATCTCAGTTGTGTACATACTTTATTCTCTCCCTGGGTAATACCATGTTTTTAGCTTCTATTTACTATCATTCATCTCTGGAGAATTGCTTCAGGCTCTGTCAGTTTTATAGCCATTTAAAAAATTTACGTATGTTCTTGGGTTATATATTTAGGTATTAATGTGTACACAGTAAGAACGGAGTCAGTAGTAGCTATTATCCTTCAGTGCCTCACACATGAGAGAATATACATTGGTGGTTAATTTTTATTGATAATTCAAATAAGTAAATTCAGAATATTCTGATTTTAAAACATGAAGAGGCAATAAGAGGAATTACGAAGGCACGGGAAAAAAATAACATTTCCAGTCGCTAGTATACCCTAGTGTGCCTCCTTATTATTTCAAAACTTTGCAGATTTGTGGTTTTTAAATTTAATTTTAATTTTTTGTAACTGCCTGAGCCCAATACACTAAGTAACAATGCAGCCTGGTTTCACATTCATTATTGACCCGTTTGTCATCCACTGTTCCCCCCACCCCGCCCACCCTCCCAGCACACACATTTAGACATAGGTATACTCAAGTGAGAGATCATTCAGGGCAGGGACATCTTTTAATCCATCTTCTCCCATAGTACCTAACTGGAAGAAAGTAATTAATAACTGTCGTAGGAATGACTGAAAGCTCTAAAGGGTTCTGTAACAGTTATGGAGATTAAACATGCTCAAGTTAGTTTCTGCTTCTGTTCATATGATGATTTTCATACAGCAAATATTTTTAAAGTACGTATTATGTACTAGATACTATACTGGGATTATCTTGTTTATAATTTCTTGCCTTTACCAATTAAGCAAAACTGAGTTTGGGGAAAAAATGTGAAAAATGTTTTAGCTTATGCCTTCCTTCCTTCCTTTTTCCAAGCTTGCCAACCAACCCTTCAACTCCCCAGCCACCAGAATAAATTACCTAAATTATTATATTCTAGCTTCTAGAGATGATAAAATACTAGAGTACCAAAATGTTAGTTCCAGTTCTGCTTTGGCAACAGCTAACTGTATGGGTTTGGGTTAAATATCCAGGCCTCAGTTTTCTTAACTTTAAAATAGACTCAACAAATATTTGCTGAGCATTTACTATGTGCTAGGAATTACTCTAGGTACTGAGGATATATATACTCATGAACAAAAGTAGTTAACAGTTCTTTGACTTTGGAGACAAAACCTGGAACTTATTTCTACTAGAGGAGTTTGAATTAGTTGATCTAAGGACCTTTCCAACTCTTAAGATCCCGTTTTATAGACAGTGTTCTATGATTTATAGACCTAGTGGACTTTCTCTGGATTCTTCAGTGCTTCACAGCCTTAATGTTTTCTAATTCAGTTGTGTTTTCTAGTTGTTCTGTTTACTTCTTGTCAGTGAGAAGTAAAACCTGAAGAAGGATGATCTTGATTTTTGCTTCTGTTGTTAGATTAGAAAAAAAGCATGTAATACTTTTAGAAAACGTTTCCAGTAGTCCCTAATGCCCGTATCCCTAATAATAATAATACTGTTAACTTCCCTTTGGGTATTACTATATGCCAGGAATTTTACTACACTTAGAATCTAACAATATGTTTTACAAATTAGAGGAGCTAGTAAGTAAGCTAGTAAGTGGTGGATCTAAGATTTGAACCAAGGTCTGTAGGACTTCAAAAGCTGTCTATTTCACTGTACTTCTCTCTATGTACTATATGCTTGGCATATCCAACGCTCCCTAGTATTTTTTATTCTTTTTTGTCAGCACATGCCATTGTCTTAAGTAGTAAGTCTCTTGAGGATATAAGCCGTGGTTTTTGCCTGTGAATCTCTAGTGCCTTTAATAGTATCTTGATGATACAATTGTGTGTTCAAAGTTAGTGCTATTGATGATAAAGGTTTTATTTTACTGAGATAGGATTTGAATATTTAAAATAGTCTTTTAGCAATTCAGTTTTATACTGGTTTTCTTGCTTTAGTTTAGCAAGTATTTTTTTTTTTTTTTTTGAGACAGGATCACACTTTGTCACCCAGGCTGGAGTACAGTGGCACGATCTGGCTCACTGCATCCTGCAACCTGTGTTGAGGATGCAGAGTGAGGCTCAAGGGATCCTCCCATTTCAGCCTCCTGAGTAGCTGGGACTACAAGCATGCATCGCCATGCCCAGCTAATTTTTAAAATTTTTTTGTAGAGACAGGGACTCCCTACGTGGTCAGATTCTTTTTTTTTTTTAAGTAATAAAAAAGCCCTTAGGTAGGGACTTAATTTTAAAAATCCTGATATATAAATGGTATAAAAACAATTTTAATGCTTTTTTTGTTAAATTACAAGAGTGATATAACTGTTACAGAAAACTTGGAAATTAAAGGAAAACATCTCCCATAATTTCACAGTTTGTAGTGTTTATTTTCAGTTTCATTTTTTAAACAAGTATACAGTGTGTGCTAATAAACATATCATCTTAGTAGTCTGATTTAACAATTATGACAGTAAATACAGGTTAGTTTGAAAATTACAACATGTTCTCAGAAGCAGAAAAGTGATATTGTTCTCAACATGACAGATATGTGAGTTCCTACAATGGGAAAGGCACATTAATGATGTTTTTCTTTTTTGCCTATAATTATGGTTCCATATACTCAGGAAATCTGTTCTTCCTTGGGAGAGATATCTAACCCTTCTCAAGGATGGCTTGAAATGTTCAGCACTTGGGAGAGGTTGTCATAGTTAAAATTAATTAGGAACGGTTAGGTTTATCCAATAGTGAGTCTCTCAGGAATAATCTAAGAGTGCATTCCTTTGTTTTCACTCTATTTGCAGAAAGAATTCTAGTAACAGACTAAGGTGTGGTAGAAAAAGATTGAGTATCATTAGCAATGAATTGTAGTTCAGAATCTCTGCAATCTCTAATAGTGTGATTTTAAAGGCCCAATCTGAGGTATTTTACTTGTTCTTCAGGGAATTACAAAAAGCACTTTATACACTTGTTTGTGAGTTTGGGGGCTAATAAAATTGGGAGCAGAAAATATAACTGTTGGGTACTGGGCTTAATACCTGTGACACAAGTCCACTGATGTAACAAACCTTCACATGTACCCTTGAACCTAAAACGAAAGTTAAAAAAAAAAAATCAGAACTCTGGAAACCAAAACCAAGTAAATGGCCTGAGAGAGGTCTGGTTAGTTGGAGAATTGATAGAAATAATAAATGAAAAGTTAATCCAGGCAGAGTTCATTAGGCAAACTCATGTGCTGAAGTTTCATTTTTAAAGCAGTTGAATCAACAAGGTATGCCTTCATTAACAATTACATTTATTAGGCGTTTTTAATAATCTGAAGAATCTTGTAAATTGAATGCTTTATTACAGTAAAGTGAACATTTTCTTATTTCAACAAATGATCTAACCCAGTTAAGCATGCGTAGAAAAAAGACTGGAAGAAATAAAAAACGGTTTTATAGTAGCATGGTTGTAGTTTTTATCTACCTTGTTTTCAACAGTGAGAATGTATTCCTTCTGTAATCAACTGATTTAGCATTTCTCTGTCATTTTAAAAAATTTATTCATTTAAATTGAATACACAATAACTATGTGTAAAGTAAAGCTTTGTGTTCTAAGATTACATCTACACTTAGTTTTCATCCTAAACAGTCTCATCTTTGGATTTAGAGAAATTGGTCAGAGGAATGATACTAATTAATGGATTTGGACAATTCAGTTAGAGGACTAATTTATAATTTTGTGTGCTGCTTTATAATTTACAAAGCATAACCTATGAACTAAGCTATTATTATCATTTCAGATTGGAGGATACTGAGGCTCAGAATTTGGGACTTAGGTTTTATAGTTAGTAAATTAAAAAGCCAACATAAATTCTTGTTTGAAAAAATTCATACAGTGCTAGTGAAGTCTCCCTTACTGCTTTAGGCCCTCATTTGCTTTCCCAGAGGCAGCCATTCTTGCCAGTTTCTTGTGTGAATTTCCAGTAATAGTCTGTGTATATGCGAATAAATATATATAATATATGCACTGTGTATGTATATTCTTTTCTGTAAGCTGTTTATTGTTTCACAGTTTTTTGTTGTTATATTATTTTTAACTGATTTAGGAGATTGCTCTATATCATCACATGTAGATCTCCCTTATTATTTTCAAAACCTCAGGGTATTTCTATATGTGAACTTACTGTTATTTATTTTACTAGCCACCTAATACTGGACATTTATTTTGTTTTCAATCTTTTGTTACAACTATGCTGCAGTGGATACTCTTCTACATGTTTTTGTGCACATGTGTGAGCATGTGGATTAATTTCTAGTAGGTGTAATTGTTGGGCCAAAGGATACTTTTAATCTGCATATATACTGCTAATTTGGGGTAGGCATCGTGGCTCAGGCCTATAGTTCCAGTGCTTTGGAAGGCTGAGGTGGAAGGATTGATTGAAGTCAAGAGTTCAAGGCCCGGGTAACATAGTGAGAGCCATCTGGGACAAAAACATTTTTTTTTTAATTAGCTGGGCATGGTGGTGTGCAGCTGTAGTCCTAATAGTCATTCGAGGTTACATTGAGCTATGATTGCACCACTGCACTCCAGCCTAGGTGACAGAGCTAAGACCCTGTCTCCAAAAAAAAAAAAAAAAAGATATTGTTCATTTACATTCAGAAACACTGCTGTAGCAGCACATATGTTTGAGAGTGTCATTTCCTCCACAGCTTGCTCAACATGTATATTATTGTCAGTCCAGTGATCAGAAAGATTTCAAACAATTTCATTGTTTTAGTTTGTTATTTATTTATGGATAAGGTTGAACTTATTTTTTTTTTTCTTTGAAACCATTTGTGTTTCTTTTTTTGTAAACTACTTTAGTTTTTTACTTGTTCTCTTGATGGGCTGTTTGTCTTCTTTCTCACTGATTTGTAAGAACTCTTCTTATATTTAGGAAATTTGCCCTTCTTTGCAGAATTTTTTTTCTCTGAAATTTTTTTGTTTTTGGCATTCTTTGATTATGTAGAAATATTTGTTTTATATGTTTAATTTGTCAGTCTTTTCTCTTAGAGCTTCTGCAAAATCTAGATTTTAAAATTTCAGGAGCAGAGGCAGAATAATGTAACTGTAAGAGCACACCTGTTCTGCCCCTGAGTAGTTTTGTGATCTTGGGCAAATTACTTAACCTCTTAAGTGTACTCATTTGCATATTAGAAATAAACTACTGAGACCTCTTGGGTATTATTGAGATCTCTTAAGCATGTTGTGATTACAAAATGAACTGGTGACTTATTTTCTTTAGCCACTCCTATAGTTTTCCCAATTTGTTAAAAGCTAGCCTTGTACCCCGCCTCATATACTGTGCTTTCCTATCACGTAAATGTGAACTTTTGAATATTTTGTGCAGAAGTAAGATAGAAGTGAGGTAGAAGAAACTCACTTTTGTGATATAAATAATGCTTTCAAATGAATCAGAGGTGCAGTTGAAAAATAAAGGTTGGGCTCTTTTTAAAACTTGTTTTTTATGTGGTAAAAATAGACAAAGAAAAGTAAAGTAAGCCTCACTTCCTCCCCCCTTTAAACTGGGGGTTATGATAATGGGAATGTAATAGTACCAGGAGTTTTTCATCTGAAATAATCAAACTGCTTATTCCTTACTAAATCTGCAATAAGAATACAAATTTGACCAAGAATGCTAGGATAAGAACATATTTTTTGGAGGAAGACGTTTATGTTACAGTACTTTATAGTTTTTTAGATCATGGTTTCTCAGCCTTGGCACTTTGAGATTTTGGGCTGGAGAATTTCTTGTTGTAGGAGGCTGTTCTGTGCATTGTAGGTTGTTTTGCAGCATCCTTATCTATTCACCTTCACCAGTTGCAGTAATCAGAAATATCTCCAGATATTGACAAATATTTCCTAGAGGATTCAGTTGCCTCTAGTTGACAATCACTGGCTTATTTATTTATTTTTATTTTAAAGTTTTAGTACTTTCGCGAGAGAGTTTTGCTCTGTCGTCCAAGCTGGAGAACCGTGGTGCGATCTTGGCTCACTGCAACCTCCACCCCTGGGTTCAAGCAATTCTTGTGCCTCAGCCTCCTGAGTAGCTGGGATTACAGGCGTGCATTACCACGCCTGGCTAGATTTTTTTGTATTTTTAGTACAGATGGATTTCACCAGGTTTGCCAGGCTGGTCTCCATCTCCTGACCTCAAGTGATCCTCTTGCCTTGGCCTCCCAAAGTGTTGGGATTACAGGTGTAAGCCACTGCGCCTGGCCAAATCACTGGTTTAGATATTTACTTATTTATTTATTATTATTTTTTGAGGTGGACTTCTGGCTCTGTTGTTCAGGCTGGAGTGCAGTGGCACGATCTCGGCTCACTGTTACCCCCGCCTCCCGAGTTCAAATGATTCTCCTGCCTCAGCCTCCCAAGTACCTGGGATTATAGGCGCCTGCTGCCACACCTGGCTAATTTTTGTATTTTTAGTAGAGACGGGGTTTCATCATGTTGGCCAGGCTGGTCTCGAACTCCTGACCTCAGGTGATCCACCCTCCTCGGCCTCCCAAATTGCTTGGGATTACAGACGTGAGCCATCGTGCCCGGCCTAGCTATATACTTTTTGCGGTCCATCAGGACATATAAGATACACTTTCTAGGGGTGAGGACAGGAGAAAGAGTTTATCTTCATATTTTTATTCTTAAGCCTGCCATGAGCCATGATTGACTCCTTGTGCATAAATATTGAGCTTAAAAAACTTAAATGAGAAAGCAACCTGAAATTGTGAACTTAATTTTATGTGTGATTTCTCTCCCTTCTTTAGTGTGATCTCCTCCCTCCCCCGGCTCCACTGTAGTTTGGAAACTTAGTGTGGTCTCGTTTTAGTTGTGGAACAGTTATATCTAGTGGGCTAAGTATCAGTACAGAGATCCTGGAAGGAAAACATTCTCATGCCACTGTTGAGAAGGAAGAGGACTGATGCTTCTAGAACGCCTAATAAATAAAATTTTTTCAGATGATCTACATACATTGTTTCACTTAATCTTCATAGCCTTTCTACAAATAGGCATTAATCTTTTGTATTACTTGCTCATGGTTGTATTTTAAGTGGGAGAGTTGAGATTTGAACCCAGGCACATCTGTTCTCCAAGACATTTGCTATGCTGCTTCCTATAGTCATTGATGGTATTTCAGTCAAATTTTGGGATGAAAATGAACATTCATGGGATCTTACATTCCCCTATTGTTATGTAAAAGAAATTATTCAGTGATGTGTGTGTGTGTGTGTATGGAGGGGAGGTCAATAGTGGGATAATAACAGTAATACTTACTGAGCACACTTACGTGTCATGTGCTGCTTTCAATAATCTTTACAACCTGGTGAACCTTTCAGTATTCTTTACAACTTGGTAATCCTTATAGCCCTGTTTTACAAAAACAAAACAAAACAAAAAACTGGGACACAGAGGTGAAGTAATTTGTTCAAGGTCAAACTGCCGCTAAGTGGTAGAGCCAGAATTGTAACCCAGTAGTCTAAACAACTCAGATATTAATTGAATGAGTCTGCATTTTTAAGGGCAAAATGGCTCTGACAGAGCTGACTAATTGTGGTACCATTCCTTGGTTATAGCTGAACATATGTTCTAGGCTACTACATCTTCCTATGTGAAAATCTACTTATCATTGCATACACCACATCTCTAGAAAGTGATTGTTGCACAGTTATAGTGGAGAGTTTTTGTAGACATAGTAGAAGGTAGTTTTTCATTTTGCAACCTCCAGATTTATTGCTCATGAAAATCTAAGCTTGTCAAGGTTAGTGTACATGATACCAGTATTTACTTTTAAGCTAATATTCTCTCAGACACAATTATTTGGACTTAGAGTTTCTACAGTATTGTATTACTAAAGATAAAATGTGTCAGAGATTCCCTAAAAAACAAACTGTTTTATTCAGTAAAACCTGGAACCATTAGCTGTAATGATTTCTGATCCTCAGATGAACGTTTTTGAGAACTAGCATAAAATAATGACAGAGATCTTGGGCTCTGAAGTCAGAATGTCTTAGGTCAGTTGATAGATTTTAGTTATATGAACTGTTAATTTTTGTGAAATGTTGCACTTAATTAGGATTTTGATGGATCGTTTATACTAAGGATTATTGATAACTTCATTCCATCTTTTTTTGTTCTGTAAGTACAACATAGATATAGCATTATACATATATTAAAATATGAAATTATATGCATTGAAGGTGCTTCCAGTATTGATGGTTGATCCTCTGTTTCAGAAAACGTTTACCAGATGCTTCCTGTGTGTCACTACTCTAGTAAGCCTTGGACATACAGAATAAGACCATGACATTTGCTCTGAAGATAGCTTTTAGTTTTTTAGGAAGATAAACACTGACTTTCTTGTGTGACAAGTACTGTGATAAAGGATGATAGAAGTAAGGCAAGCAGGTACCATGGGAGAATCCTGTGATTATGATGAAACTCTTGGTGGTAATGTAGTTTTAAATTACTTAATGGTTTTATAGGATCCAGGGTTGTTACTGTAGAGGATAAACTGTACTTGAAAGGATAACATAAATCTGTAGGAACATTTGATTCAAGTTAAATTGTATTTTGGTACATAGGGTCCATATTGTGCGATATAACATCCATTTTCTTATGAGATTCCTGTTTTATCTTTTCTTTGTAATAAAGGAAGAATTTTTAATTTTGACCATAGGACATAGGAAGGGGACTCAAGAATAGACTTCAAAAGATCTGTGATCTACTCCAAAACAGTAGGTAAAATATTTTGTATATATATTTTAACAGAGTATCAAGATTCTCATCCCAGGGACACTGAGATAAGTTTTACATAGTGGGAAGAACACTGGATATAGTACAAGACAAACCTGGATTGAATTGTAGCTCTGCCATTTGTGACATCTCTGAGTGATCATGGCAAATTACTTAAACTTTCATTTGCTTATGTATGATGTATACACATTGTTGAGATATAGGAGATATTTGGTAAACAGAATTGCTTGTATTATTATTAATACTTAATCTGCAGAATTTATGTATTTGTTTAAATGTTTCTCCCCTTCCCCTTCCTTCCTTCCTTCCTTCCTTCCTTCCTTCCTTCCTTCCGTCCGTCCGTCCTTCCTTCCTTCCGTCCTTCCATCCTTGGCAGAGTCTTGCTCTGTCACCAGACTGGAGTGCAGTGGTAGGATCTCAGCTCACTGCAGCCTCCGCCTCTTGGGTTCAAGCGATTCTCCTGCCTCAGCCTCCTGAGTAGCTGGGACTACAGGTGCGCACCACCATGCCCAGCCAATTTTTGTATTTTTAGTAGAGATGGGTTTTGTATTTTTAGTAGAGAGGGGTTTCACCATGTTGGCCAGGATGGTCTTGATCTTCTGACCTTGTGATCTGCCGGCCTTGGCCTCCCAAAGTGCTGGAATTACAGGCGTGAGCCACCACGTCGGGCCTAAATGTTTTTTCATTTCCAGTATTCTTCACTCACTAAAGAAAACTTGGAACATACATGTCGAAAAATAGCTAGAATATAGATCACTATCCACACCATTCTTTAAATTTTAGTCTTTTACATTTTTTCTTTTTGTTTTCAAAATGTCATTATTATCTCTTTCATACACACGTATATGTAAATATATATGTATGTAACAATTTTTATTCTGTTCTCTTTTTTTTTCCTGAGATGGAGTCTAGTCACCCAGACTGGAGTACAGTAACGTGATCTCGGCTCACTGCAACCTCCATCTCGCGGGTTCAAGCAGTTCTCCTGCCTCAGTATCCCAAGTAGCTGGAATTACAGGCGTGTGCCACCATACCTGTCCAATTTTTGTATTTTTAGTGGAGATGGGGTTTCACCACGTTGGCCAGGCTAGTCTTGAACTCCTGACCTTGTGATCTACCCACCTTAGCCTCCCAAAGTGTTGGGATTACAGGTACGAGCCACTGCGCCTGGCCTCTTCTGTTTTCTTTAAGTGTTTTCGTATGTGGTCTTCATAAGCATCATTTTAATGTCTTTGGAGCATATTAATTGTGTGCTTTATAGTTTAAGCCCTAATGTGTACAGACATTGTACGTATGTCCACTATAATTAATGCTGTTGCAGATAACCTTTGCTCTATCATTTGATAAATTTTTTTCTGTAGAGTTATATGTGGTACTTATATTACTGAATTATTTTTCTATGTATACATTTGAGTTTTGAAATCAAACGAGTGAATTTTTAGTTTATATTTTAAGATCTTGAATGGTAAAGCAGACAGCAGCAAGGGTTAACTCAAGCAATAATCTGAAAAATGCTATTCTGAAGGGATTAAACTAAGCATATTTAATTTGGTTGCAAGGGCTATTTATAGTTTGTCAGAGTTCACTTAGCATAGGAAACTGGCATTAAAAGTTGTGAGCTTGAAGAAGATTGAAATATTTCAGTTTGTATACACAGTTTTCACCCTTCTCTGCAGTCTGTATTGCTTTCATTCTTAGTTTGTTCTCTACATTCTGTTCTGTTTTTTTTTTTTTTTTTCTGGCACACTTTTATGCAGGGCCTTTTAAGATCCGGGGGTGGATTCTGGACCATCTGGCACTTCAGAATAGCTCAGAAACTTCACTTGCTTGAAATGTCCTGGTTTGTGTCTCTTCTTGGCACATTTTCTGCTTTATACCCTCAGAGCTTTTTTTTTTTTTTTTTTTTGAGACGGAGTCTCCCTCCGTCGCCCAGGCTGGAGTACAGTGGCGCAGTCTCGGCTCACTGCAAGCTGTGCCTCCCGGGTTCACGCCATTCTCTTGCCTCAGCCTCCTGAGTCAGCTGGGACTACAGGCGCCCGCCACCATGCCCAGCTACTTTTTTTGTATTTTTAGTAGAGATGGGGTTTCACCGTGTTAGCCAGGATGGTCTCGATCTCCTGACCTCATGATCTGCCTGCCTCGGCCTCCCGAAGTGCTGGGATTACAGGCGTGAGCCACCGCACTCGGCCAACCTCAGAGCTTTTTATGACTAATTTCTTCCTTAGGACAGGAATTTTAAGAGTACCAGTGTTCATAAATTAAAGTGGACAAGACTCATTTCACTATAAAATTAACCAAAAAAACCCTCATAAACTTTGCAATCTGTTTTTAAATGTATAATTGATATGAACACTTATATCTGTTTGATAAATATTTAAAATATTCAAAAATGAAATATTTTTTAGGTGCTGCTTATAGTTTTTCTTTGATTATGAGGCTAGGTAGAGAGGAAAATGTAATTCTGCAAATTGTAAATTTACTGAGTTGATTTCTAGTCCTAGCTTTAAAATACTTCATATGTCCAAATTAATAATAACTCAAAAAGATATACCTGCATTAAAAAATATTAGCCATCTACCAATTCCAAAAAGCTGTGGAGGTACTTAATGTATAAAATATTTAAATATTTTTGACTGGGCATGGTGGTTCACACCTGTAATCCCAGCACTTTGGGAGGCCGAGGTGGGAGAATCACCTGGGGTCAGGAGTTCAAGACCAGCCTGGCCAACGTGGCAAAATTCTGCCTCTGCTAAAAATACAAAAATCAGCCGGGTATGGTGGCAGGCATCTGTAATTCTAGCTACTCGGGAGGCCAAGGCAGGAGACTCACTTGAACCTGGGAGGCAGAGGTTGTGGTGAGCCGAGATTGCGCCATTGTACTCCAGCCTGGGAGATAGAGCGAGACACCATCTCAAAACAAACAAACAAACAAACAAACAAACAAACAAACAAATAAATAAATTGTAATGAGCCAAGATTGCGCTATTGCACTCCAGCCTGGGTGACAGAGTGAGACTCCATCTCAAAATAAATAAATAAATAAATAAAAATAAAATAGAATATTTAAACATTGTTTACTTTTATTAAGAGACTTTTTAGCTCTCTGCTCCATTGTTCTTTTCTAAAATTTTTATTTTTTAACCAGTTTAATTGAAATGTAATTCACATACCATACAACTTACCCTATAAAGTGTACAATTCAGTGGTTTTTAGTCTCTTCATAGATATGTACAAACATCAATTTTAGAACAATTTTATCACTTCAGAAAGAAACTTGCGCCCCTCAGCTATCACCCTCCCGGATTGCATGCTTCCCCCGGCCTAAGCAACTATTCATCTATTTTCTGTGTCTATAGAGTTTCTTATTCTGGACTTTGTATGAATGGAATAATATAATACATATACTCTTATGACTGCCTTCTCTCACTTTTTGTGGTTTATCTATGTTGGAGCAAGTATCAGTAATTCGTTCCTTTTTTTGGTTGAAAAATATTCCATCGTATGGTTATACCACATTTTGTTTATTCATTTGTTCATTGATGAATATTTGGGTTGTTTCCACCTTTTGGCTGTTATGAATAATGCTGTTATAAGTGTTCATATACAAGGTTTTGTGTACATATATGTTTTCACTTCTCCTGGGCACGTATCTGGTCATATGGAAATTCTGTGTTTAATCATTTGAAGAACTGCTGATTTTTTTTTTTTTTTTTTGAGACACAGTCTCACTCTGTCACCCAGGCTGGAGTGCAGTGGCGCAATCTCGGCTCACTGCAACCTCCGCCTCCTGGATTAAGCGATTCTCCTGCCTCACTCTCCTGAGTAGCTGGGACTACAGGTATGTACCACTATACCCGGCTAACTTTTGTATTTTTAGTAGAGACGGGGTTTCACTATGTTGTCCAGGCTGGTCTCAAACTCTTGGCCTCAAGTGATCCACCCACTTCGGCCTCCCAAAGCACTGGGATTACAGGTGTGAGCTGCCACGCTCGGCTGCTGACTGTTTTGGAGCACCTCTACCATTTATATTTGTACCAGCAGTGTACAGGGATGAGGATTTCTCCACACCTCTCCAGTAATTGATATTAGCTGACTTTTTGATTTTGGCCTACTTTTTTTAGTATCTCATTGTGTTTTTGATTTTCATTTCTCTGATGATTAATGATGTCAAGTATCTTTTTATGTGCTTATTAGCCGTTTGTATATCTTCTTTAGAGAAATGTCTATTTATATTCTTTGCCCATTTTAAATAAAATTGAGTTGTCTTTTTATTATTGAGTTGTTAGAATTCTTTATGTATTCTAGATAGAAGTCCTTATTAGATACATGGTTTGCATATATTTTCTCCCATTCCTTGGATTATTTTCTTGATGGTGTTCTTTGAAGTACTTTGAAGTTTTTAATTTAATTTTAATTTATTTTGTTTTCAGACAGGGTCTTGCTCTGTTGCCCAGGCTGGAGTGCAGTGGTATGATCACAGCTCATTGAAACCTTGGCCTCCAGGGCTCAAGTGATCCTCCCACCTCAGCCTCCCCAGTAGCTGGGACTACAAGTGCACGCCACCTTGCCTAGCTAATTGTTTTTATATTTTTTGTAGAGATGGGGTTTCACCTTATTGCCCAGGCTGGTCTTGAACTCCTGGGCAACATGCTCTCTTTGGCCTCCCAAAGTGCTGGGCTTGCAGGCTAACATAAACCACCTTGCCTGGCCTGAAGTTTGTAATTTTGATAAGGTCTAATTTATATATATTTTTATTTTGTTTCTTGTGCTTTTGGTGACATAGCCGAGTCTTTTGGCAAATCTAAAGTCATGAAGATGTATCTGTTTTCTTTTAAGAGTTTTATAGTTTTAGCTGTTATATCTAGGTCCTTGATCTATTTCAAGTTAATTTTTATATATGGTGTGAGGTAAGGGTCCAACTTCCTATTTTCACTAGTAGATATCTTTTGCTTGTGACATGGTATTCCAGCACCAATTGTTGAAAAGACTATTCTTTCCACATTGAATGATCTTGGCACTCTTGTCAATAATCAGTTTACCATAGATGTATGACTTAATTCTGTTCCATTGATCTATATGTCCTGTGCAGTACAACACTGTCTTGAGTATTGTTGTTTTGTAATACGTTTTGAAATTGGGATGTGTTAGTCCTCTAACTTTGCTTTTTTATTTTTTTTGTTGTTGAGACAGAATTTCACTTCTGTTGCCCAGGCTGGAGTGCCGTGGTGCAAACTCGGCTCATTACAACCTCTACTGGGTTCAAGCGATTCTCCTACCTCAGCCTCCTGAGTAGCTGAGATTACAGGCGTGTGCCAACACGCCTGGTTAATTTTTGTATTTTTTTTTTTTTTGAGACGGAGTCTTGCTCTGTCGCCCAGGCTGGAGTGCAGTGGCCAGATCTCAGCTCACTGCAAGCTCCGCCTCCCGGGTTCACGCCATTCTCCTGCCTCAGCCTCCCGAGTAGCTGGGACTACAGGCGCCCACCACCTCGCCCGGCTAGTTTTTTTGTATTTTTTAGTAGAGATGGGGTTTCACCATGTTAGCCAGGATGGTCTTGATCTCCTGACCTCGTGATCCACCCGTCTTGGCCTCCCAAAGTGCTGGGATTACAGGCTTGAGCCACCGTGCCCGGCCAATTTTTGTATTTTTAATAGAGATAGGGTTTCACCATGTTGGCTAGGCTGGTCTCAAACTCCCAACTTTAGGTAATCCACCCACCTCAGCCTCCCAAAGTGCTGGGATTACAGGTGTGAGCCACCACACCCAGCCTACTTTACTTTTTTCTTTCAAGATTGTTTCGGCTATTCCAGATTCTTTGCAATTCTATCTGAATTTTAGAATTAGCTTGCCAGTTTCTGCAAAACAGTCAGTTGTAATTCTCATATAAATTGCATTGAATCTATAGATTAGTTTGGGGAATATTACCTTAACAAGGTCTTCTGATCTGTGAATGTGGGATGTTTTTCCATTGTATTTATAACTTTAATTTTGTTCAGTATCTTATAGTTTTTAGAGTATAATAAGTCTTGTACTTTTGTTAAATAAGTTGATAATAAAACCATTTGATGCTATTGTGAATGGGATTGATTTCTTTCTTTCTTTCTTTCTTTTTTTTTTTTTTTTTGAGACAAAGTCTCACTCTGTTGCCCAGGCTGGAGTTCAGTGGTGCGATCTTGGCTCACTGCAACCTCCGCCTCCCAGATTCAAGCAATTCTGCTGCTTCAGCCTCCCGAGTAGTTGGAATTACAGGCAAGCCCCCACCACGCCCAGCTAATTTTTGTATTTTTTAGTAGGGATGGGGTTTCACCGTGTTGGCCAGAATGCTCTCGAACTCCTGACCTCAGGCGATCCACCCAACTCGGCCTCCCAAAGTGCTGTGATTACAGGTGTGAGCCACTGTGCCCGGCCTGGAATTGATTTCTTAATTTCATTTACAGATTGTTTGTTGGAAATATATAAAAACAAATTTTTTCCATACTGATCTTGTGTCCTGTAACCATCTGAACGTATCTATTACCTTTAGTAGTTTTTAGTGGATTCCTTAGGATTTTCTATATATAAGTTCATATCGTCCACAAATACAGATTTACTTCCTCCCCCAATCTAGATGCTGTTTATTCTTATTCTTGTCTGATTTCCCTGGCTAGAACCTCCAGTTTAATATTGATTAGAAGTGGCAAGAGTGGACATCCTTTTCTTGTACCTGAAGCATACTTATGTATAATCAGTACCTGAAAAGTGTCTAGTTCAGCCATGAAATAAAACTTAGTGTTATTTGAAAGGGTTTTTTTTTTTTAAGTATTTATTTTTATTTGCCACTATACTAATGAGGAAGAAGGGGTTTCTAAATTTTGTTATTTGTTTGAGACAAGGTCTCTGTTGCTCAGGCTGGAATGCAGTGGTGCGATGGTGGCTTACTGCAGCCTTGACGTCCTGGGCTGAAGTAATTCTGCCTCAGCCCCTCAATTAACTGGGGCAACAGGCATGCACCACCACATCTGGCTAATTTGTTTGCTTTTTGTGAAGATGGAGTCTCACTATATTGCCCAGGGTGGTCGCAAAATCCTAAGGTGCAAGTGATTCTCACATCCTTCACCTCTCAAAGTGCTGGGAGTACAGGCATGAGCCACCTCAATTGGCCAGGGGTTTTTTTTAAATTCACATTTTAATTATGTTGCTTCAGAGGGGTTCTTGAGGTTGGTCCTTATACTATCAGCACCTGAAAGCTTGTTTGAAATGTAAATTATTATTAGACTCTACCCTGCAACTCTGAAAAGAACCAGGGTCTGGGAAGTTCACTTAGCCTTTTGCATGGTAAATGTAGTTTGTCTGAAAATTAATAATGTGGCAGGTTGCAACTGCTCTCGCCTGTAATCCCAATACTTTGGGAGGCCGAGGAGGGTGGATTACCTGAGGTCAGGAATTTGAGAGCAGCCTGGCTAACGAGGCGAAACCCCATCTCTACTCAAAGTACAAAAATTAGCTGGGCATGGTGATGGATGCCCATAATCCCAGTTACTCATGAGGCTGAGGCAGGGGAATGGCTTGAACCCAGGAGGCGAGGTTGCAGTGAGCTTAGGTCGCACCACTGCATTCCAGCCTAGGCGACAGAACAAGACTCTTCTCAAAAAAACCACAAAAAATCCCCAAAAAACTAATAATACTACTACTGAGTAACACATACAGGGTTTTTGTTTTGTTTTTGTTTTTTTGTTTGTTTGTTTGTTTGTTTGCAGAGTTGGAGTTTCGCTCTTGTTGTCCAGGCTGGAATGCAATGGTGTGATCTCAGCTCCCGCAGCCTCCACCTCCCTGGTTCAAGCAATTCTCCTGCCTCATCCTCCTGGGTAGCTGGAATTACAGGGGCCTGCCACCATGCCTGGCTAATTTTTTTGTATTTTTAGTGGAGACGGGGTTTCGCCATGTTGGCCAGGCTGGTCTCCAACTCCTGACCTCAGGTGATCTGCCTGCCTCTGGCTCTCAAAGTGCTGAGATTACAGCTGTGAATCACCACACCCAGCCAATACGGGGTTTTACATTTATGGAACATGTAATTTTCACAAAGACTATTTATAGTACGTTTTTTCTTTCTTTTGTGTTTTTTAATATGTGAGGAAACAACCCAGAGAGATTGTCAATTTTCTTTATTATTTTTTTTGAGATGGAGTTTCACTCTTGTTGCCCAGGCTGGAGTGCAGTGGTTTGATCTTAGCTCACTGCAACCTCTGCCTCCCGGGTTCAAGCGATTTTCCTCCCTCAGCCTCCCGAGTAGCTGGGATTACAGGTGCGTGCCACCATGCCCAGCTAATATTTGTGTTTTTAGTAGAGATGGAGTTTCACCATGTTGGTCAGGCTGGTTCTGAAACTCCTGACCTTGTGATCCTCCCACCTCGGCCTCCCAAAGTGCTGGGATTACAAGTGTGAGCCACTGCACCCGGCCTAAAGATTTTCTTTTAAAAATTAGCTGGGTGTGATGGTGAGCACCTTTAGTTGCAGCTACTTGGGAGGCTGAGGCAGGAGGATTGCTTGAGCTTGGGAGGTCGAGGCTGCTGTGAGCTGTGTTTATGCCACTGCTCTCTAGAGTTGGATGACAGGGCAAGACCCTTTCTCAAAAAACAAGCAAAAACCACAATGAAATACCACTTCATACTCATTAGGATGGCTATCAACAAAAAACCAGTAACTAGCAAATATTGATGAAGACGTGGAGAAATGTACTGCTGATGAGATTGTAAAATAGTGCAGCCACTGTGGAAAACAGTATAGCAGTTCCTCAAAATATTAAACATAGAATTACTGTATAATCACTGTTTGGACGAACGGAGGCAAGATGGTGCACTTCCGGGTTCTTCATCCCTCCCCCCCCTCCCAACTTTTCCCGCGCCCGCAAAAATGCAGCCGGCGACCCGGGAAGGTGCAGACCAACTGGGCATGCGCAAGGTGACGTCAATCCGAAGAGACCAAGATTTACCTGGTCGCACCTGCAGAACGCCCCCGACACGCCTGTGCCCCGCCTGTTGCCCTCCCACTCCTAGAAAAGCCGCTCTTGGCCATTGAGCCACGCGGCCTTCTCACAGCCCTGCGGCCCTCTCACAGTCCCACTGCTGTCGGGATGTCGGGACTGTGGGAAGTCCGTCCGAGAGCCCCACCGGGGGACTCTGCCGGCCTCCTTCGCTGGAGGCTGACAGACTTCTCCCCCACACCTTAGGTGACCAAAAATAAATGTGCAGTTTTGCTGTTACCCTTGCCTACTCGCTGGTTCTTTTGTGCCCGCTCTGGTGGTCTTAGAAAAACAAATCAATCACCATATAATCTAGCAATTTCATGTCTGAGTATATATCCAAAAGAATTGAAAGCAGTGACTTGAACACATTTGTATACCAGTGTTTATAACAGCATTATCCACAGTGGCCAAAAGGTGGAAATAACCCAAGTATCCATTGACAGATGAATGGGTAAACAAAATATGGTATCACATGCAACAGAATATTTTTGACTGTTAAGAAGGGATGAAATTCTGATATATGCTACAACAAGGAAAAAATCTTAAAGACATTATGCTAAATAAAATAAGCCAAATGCAGAAAGACAAATATTGTATGATTGCATGTATATGTGGTACCTAGAATAGTCAATTTCGTAGAGACAGAAAGTAGTATAATTGGTATCGAGGGGTTGAAGGGGAGTTAAGTGTTTAACATGTACAGATTTCCAGTTTGGGATGATGAAAAAGTTGTAGAAATGGATAGTGGAAATAATTGTACAACAATGTGAATGTACTTAGTGCCACTGAATTGTGTACTTGAAAATGTACAATTTTATGTACATGTGTGTATTTTACTATAATAAAAAAGTAGAAAAAAATGAGAAAAGGATTTGAATAGAGATTTCTCTGAAGAAGATATGCAAATTGCCAGTAAGCTCAGGAGAAAATTTTCAGCATCATTAGTCATTAGGGAAATGCAAATTATAGTCACAACGAGAAGCCGTTTCATACCCATTAGGGTGGCTTTTATCAAAGAAAAAGAAGGAATTTGGAGATACTGGAACCCTTGTGCATGGCTGGTGGGAATGTAAAATGAGCTGATGGAAAACAGCATGGCAGTTCCTGAAAAAAATTCAAAATAAATGGTTCAGCAATTCCACTCCCAGCTGGCTACTCAGAAGAATTGAAAACAAGGATCCAAACACATACTTGTACAGTAATTTTTATAGCAGCATTATTCACAATAATTAAAAGGTAGAAATAACCCAAGTGTCCATCAAGAGCTGAATGTTTTTTTTTTTTTTTTTGAGACG
Organism: Piliocolobus tephrosceles; assembly: GCF_002776525.5. Taxonomy (NCBI): domain Eukaryota; kingdom Metazoa; phylum Chordata; class Mammalia; order Primates; family Cercopithecidae; genus Piliocolobus; species Piliocolobus tephrosceles. The sequence goes on from NC_045434.1 coordinate 170,765,972, forward strand.
GAGTCTCACTCAGTTGCCCAGGCTAGAGTGCAGTGGTGCAATCTCGGCTCACTGCAAGCTCTGCCTCCCGGGTTCACACCATTCTCCTGCCTCAGCCTCCCAAGTAGCTGGGACTACAGGCACCCGCTGCCACTCCTAGCTAATTTTTTGCATTTTTAGTAGAGACGGGGTTTCACTGTTTTAGCCAGGATGGTCTCGATGTCATGACCTCGTGATCTACCCGCCTTGGCCTCCCAAAGTACTGGGATTACAGGCGTGAGCCACCATGCCTGGCCAAGAGCTGAATTTTATAAAAAAGTGCATGCATAAAAGAAAAGGATTGAAATTATGATACATGCTACAACATGAAGAAACCTTGAAGACTTGAAATGAAATAAGTCAAACACAAAGGGACAAATATTATTTTCTTTTTATATGTGTCTTAGTCTGTTTTAGCTGCTATAACAAAATACCAAAAACTGGGCAATTTAGAAAGAACAGAAATTTATTTCTTCTAGTTCTGGAGGCCAGGAAGTCTAGGATCAAGGTGCTAGCAGATTCAGTGTCTGATGTGGACTGCTTTCTCCTTCCAAGATGATGCTGCTTACTGCATCCTCATATGGTAGAAGGGCGGAAAAGGAATGAATGCTGTGTCCTCACACGGCAGAAGAGAAGGAAGGGCAAAAAAAGGCAAGTGCTGTGAGGACTCTTTGATAAGTACCTAAATTGCATTGCCCTTATGACTTTATCACCCCTTAATGGCCCCACCTCTTAATACTATTGCATTGGAGATTAAGTTTCAACATGAATTTTTTGGGGACACAAACATTCAAACCATAGCAATAAGGCATTCCAAACAGGCAAATTCATAAAGACAGAAGTAGAAATGTGTTTACCAGGTGATTGGGGGAGAGAGGAATGAGGAGCTTTTGTATAATCAGTACAAAGATGAAAAAAATCTGGAAATAAATAGAGATGCTTCTCAACTTACCATAGGGTTGCATCTTGATAAACCCATAGTAGGTGGAAAATATCGTATGTCAGAAATGCATTCAACATGCCTAACTTTCCAAACATAGCTTAGTCTAGCCTACCCTAAACGTGCTTAGAACACTTAAATTAGCCTATAATTGGGCGAAATAATCTAACACAAAGCCTGTTTTATAATAAAATTTTGAACATCTCATGTAATTTATTGAATACTGTACTGAAAGTTAAAAACAATGGTTGTATGGGTACTTGAAGTATGGTTTCTACTGAATGCTTATTGCTTTTGTACTGTCATAAAGTTAAAAAATCATTAAGTTGAACCATTGTAAATTGGGGACCAACTGGTGATGGTTATACAACATTGATACTACTGAGCACCCTACCTAAGATCACATCATCAATGAAAATTTATGAACCATTTGAAATATATGGGTATGTGGGTGTTTCTTCAGGTCTCTTTGTTCCATTGTATCTTTTATGAGTTGGATAAGTGAATTTATCGATGGTCAGGCAGAATATTTTGAGGATAAAAGCGTAAAATCCAAATATAGAGAATGACATTGTTATCTTATTGACTAGTTGGAAAAGGGATTTAAGGTTTTTTTCCTAATTGTAAATCTGTATGTCATTATTTGAATATCACCTTTATACTTCACAATACACACTAATTTTTTTTTTTTTTTTTTGAGACATGGTCTCGTTCTGTCACCAGGCTGGAGTACAGTGGCACGATCTTGGCTCACTGCAACCTCCACCTCCTGCGTTCAGGCGTTTCTCCTGTCTCAGCCTCCCAAGTAGCTAGGACTACAGGCGCGCACCACCATGCCCAGCTAATTTTTGTGTTTTTAGTAGAGATGGTGTTTCACCATGTTGGCCAGGATGGTCTCCATCTCTTGACCTCGTGATCCGCCCGCCTTGACCTCCCAAAGTGCTGGAATTACAGGCGTGAGCCATGGTGCCTCACACTAAAATTTTAAGTGGCTGATGTAAGTGATATTTTTCGCTGCTGCCAGAGGACCATTGCAAAGATATGTGTGATTTAATGAATATTTATATGTCATGATACTTCTAAGATGCATGAATTGGGTGTGGGCATATTCAAGCTGCCTTGCTTGACTGATTAATGAGTGCTTCTCACCCTTCGTTATATGCTCATAAATGAAATGTGCATCATATTCACCATATCCATATATCATTTAGAGGGCATTAGGTCATATTCAGCTTTTTCTTTGTGTTTGGTATGATTAACTTTTTTGTGACTTCGGACAAGTTATCTTTTTCCTTGTAAGTTTATCTCATCTGAAAAAGGGATTTTCCCCTCAATTTTAATATGACCCTGTTTTATTTTTCTGCCTCTTAAAATGGATGACAATGACAAAAGAAATTTGCTAGCTGACTGGTTAGAGGAGTTAGTTGTGAAGGCAGTCATCATTGCTCTGCATGTATGTACTTGGTAGTACATAGAAGTATTCATCAAATGATTACTTCAGTTGAGTTGCATTTGTAGAACTACATGAAGTTGAATTTTAACTTAAATTTGAACTCCTAAGTGTCTTCTAAAAAATATTCTATGTAACATTGAATAGCTTTTTTTCTGTATGCAGAATGCAGAAGATTTCTTGTTCTTCAGTTACTCATTTTATTCTTTCATTTTTGTTCACTTACAAAATATGTATTATCTTGTATGTGTCAAGCACCATTCAGGGTACAGGGCACTGAAAAGAAATTCTAGAACTCAGACTTGAAGTGTTCACTGTCATATGTCACATAGTAGACATCAGATACTAGTAATTGTTACACTCTTGGAGAACATTATAGAATTTTAAAAGCTAAATGAGAAGTTTATCATATGTTATCAAATGATTGTTACTCGAGTTCTGACTGTGATGGAGTGAATTTTTAAAACTAAGTTTAAACAAATAGAAAAAAGGAAATATAACAGAAAACTGCTGTATTTTAAAATATTTCTTTATGCTGAAGAGATCAGTGTTAGAAGTGAGGCTTAAATTATATGAAGCAGCAAGTCTGTCTGATTCTGGGCATAATTGCCGAAAGCAGTTCAGAAGAATCTTCAGATTTTGAGTGTGAAGAAAGCTTTGACTTAATGTTTGATTATGATACTAGGGGAAAATGGTGAATAAATGTATGCAATTGTAAGTGAATAAAAAGTATTCTTTTAAATTATCTGTTCATTTTGGTAATATTTTTGTTAAATGGAAGGTGGCACTTAAAACTAAAGGTTTCTCAGAATTGGGGGAATATGGTATACTTCTCTGAGTGTTATCAAGTTCAGATGTTACAATTCATATGAAAGAGCTTAGTACGATAATGGGGAAAATAATAACATTGATTATAAAGGCAACAAACCTAATGATTAAGAGTGAAAGTCCTGGAATCAGACTTCTTGGATTTGAATCCTGTTACCAACACTTAACTAGGTGTGTAACTTTAAGTCAGTTACTCAGTTAATGTCTTATACATGTTTGTATAAGTGTCTTATTTTCCTCATCTGTTAAATGGGTATAATAGTATGTGCCTCAGGTTAAATGGGCTTAGTGTGTAAGTGCTTAGACTAGTACTTGGAGTATAGGAAATGCTTAATAAGATTCAGTGTATGCTATTATGAAACTGTGAAACACTGTGTGTATGATTTTAAAATGTGCTATTTAAATTCATACTTTACGGTTTAACTTGCCATTTTAAAAAGCAACATTTGATTACTGATTGAAAAATTTTTTGGTCTAATTTGTGCAGAGCTTATATTTTTCTCCTTGAATAAGCTGCTCTTCATTTGTTTGTATAAATATTGGCATGCTTATTTACCTTTGACTAGTCCACGTCACCTTTTACTAATCAAAGCTGCTTTTTCTGGGTGATTAATCATCCCACCCGGTTGGGTGGCAGCAGTAAACCCTGAGGACTTGCCATCTTTCCCACTTTTTAAGTCATTACTGTCATTACTGTTGTAGAACTGAGATGATTATAAAGCTCAGGCTTGCATACTTTATAATTTCAAGTCCAGTGGAAAAGAGTACCTCCCTTTCTAATAGGTCCTGCCCTGACATAGTTGCTGTGGAGAATGAGTTTAAAAGTAGGTTTGCCAGAAAGAATCGAGGTTACTGATTGTTATGAGTTGAATTGTGTCCCTTGAAAATTCCCCATTACTGGAGAATGTGACCTTACTTGGATGTAACATTATTGCAGATATAATTAGCTAAGGTTATGTGAAGTAGAGTGGGGCACAGATCCAGTATGACTGGCATCCTTATAAAAAGGGAAATTTGAATGCAGACATACACACAGGGATAAGGGCATGGGAAGATTGGAGGTAGGCTGCCACAAGCCAAGGAACTACGAAGAGTAGGAGAGAGGCCTGGAACAGATCCTTTCCTAATGCCTTCTGGCTTCCAGATTGTGAGACAGTAAATTTCTTTTCTGAGCCATCTAGTTTGTGGTACTTTGTTATGGCCCTTGTGAACTGATACAGTGATCATGAATTTATAATAGTGGTCTACCTTGTTCAGTGACTTTCTCAGCTGCAGCATCAAAGAAAAGTTGTTAGATGGGTTTGTTCAGGTTTGGGATTTTGCTATAAGACAAGAGGAGCAAGGGAATTTAGGTTATTGGCAGGAGGATTATTGAAATGATGAATCATAGAATCTAAACTGAATAAGCTGGAAGGGAAAGTAAAATAGAGAGGGCCTGAGGGATCAGTCTTTTGGGCCCATGGATAAGAGGTTTTATAGAGGTCAAAGGATGATAATCTGGAAGAAGAGGTTGTGGTTGGAGGACAAGGTGCTTGAAATAGTGATTTAGGAGGTGGAGCACTTTTGAGTGAAGATAAAAGGGCAAGGAAGGATTTTACTATGGGATAAGGAGGGTGACTGGGACATAATATATGTGTACACTGTTGATCCTGTGTTTTGGAGAGGTTCTTGAAGTTAAAGAGGTCAAGGAAGTAAGAAGCCAGGCTGTGGATGGGTTGTGCAAATTGATAATTGAAATTACTAAATTAGATGTAGGGTTGGGGTAGAGAAGATGACAGTGAGCCATCAAAGCCTTAGATGAATGAGGTAGAGACCAGGAGGTTGAAAGTTAACATGAAAAGGAAGAGGGAGAGAGTAATTTAGTTGAAAGTTAAGAGCCTTGGCTGGGCGCGGCGGTGGCTCATGCCTGTAATCCCAGCACTTTGGGAGGCCGAGGCAGGTGGATCACCTGAGGTCAGGAGTTTGTGACCAGCCTGGCCAACATAGTAAAACTCCGTCTCTACTAAAAAAAATACAAAAATTAGCTCGGCGTGGTGGGGCATGCCTGTAATCCGGCTACTCGGGAGGCTGAGGCAGGAGAGTCGCTTGAACCCAAAAGGCGGAGGTTGCAGTGAGCTGAGATCGCGCCATTGCACTCCAGCCTGGGTGACAGAGTGAGACTCTGTCCCTCCACCTCCCCCCCCCCCCGGCAAAAAAAGAGAAAAGAGCCTCAAAAGAAGAGAGCTTTATTTTTATTTATTTATTTATTTTGAGACGGAGTTCTCACTCTGCCGCCTAGGCTAGAGTGCAGTGGCGAGATCTCGGCGCACTGCAAGCTCCGCCTCCTGGGTTCACGCCATTCTCCTGCCTTAGCCTCCCCAGTAGCTGGGACTATAGGCACCTGCCACCATGCCCGGCTACTTTTTTTTGTATTTTTAGTAGAGACGGGGTTTCAGCGTGTTAGCCAGGATCTCCTGACCTCGTGATCCACCCCCCTCGGCCTTCTAAAGTGTTGGGATTACAGGCGTGAGCCTCCGCGCCGGCCAGTATCTGCTTTTTAAATTGTTGCTGTCTCCCCTCACTACTGTATAAGGTCCGCAAGGGCAGGGCTTTTTCACTGCTTTCTCCCAAACACTGAGCAAAGAGCTTGGTATAGAGTAGGTGTTCAATAAATAGTTGTTAAATGAATGTTGAAACTACTTGAATCAAAGTGGGATGAAAACCTGAGTAAGGAAGGAACCTGAGTAAGGAAGGAAGAATTTTTGAAATTCTTTTGTCTTTTCCAAAGTCCCTTTCTTCTTTCATTTTTGAAAGAAATGAATCTCCAAAGCAAATATATTCTTTTATTTGGACTTTGAAAACTTTCTTTAGAATACTGTAGTTACGGTATTTCTAGGTCTTTGCCTGCTAAGTCAATTTGTAATGTTTTGTTATGGAACAAATATGAGATGTTAGCATATTTGCAGAATGTATAATTACAATTTTTACTAGAATTTAAGCTCTTGAAGGCAGGAGCCCTATCTGATTATTTTAACTCCATATACCTTAACCTATTGTCGTGTGCCTAGAAAGCATCTAGTTTATGTCTATTAAGTTATTAAATGAGGGTCAGGCACGGTGGCTCATGCCTGTAATCTCAGCACTTTGGGAGGCCAAGGCAGGTGGATCACTTGAATCCAGGAGTTTGAGACGAGCCTAGGCAACACGGCGAAAATCCATCTCTACAAAAAATATAAAAATTAGCTGGGTGTGGTCCCAGCTACTTAGGAGGCTGAGGGAAGAATCACTTGAGCCCCAGAGGTGGAGGCTGCGGTGAGTGGAGATTGTGCCACCGCACTCCAAGCTGGGCAACAGAGCGACACTCTGTCTCAAAAAAAAAAAAAAAATTAGTTGGGATTTACAGAGCTGAGGAATACTGTGCACTGTGCATTCTGTAAGGGAACTGCTCAAATGGCTGCTTGTGTTTCCATGACTCCCCACCCTCCCCAGCTCTAAAGGTGAGGACTGCCCAGGTGATTTGCTTTTCTCTGCCTCCCCATGCCCTCCACCCTAGCTTTAGAGTTGTTCTCCTTTCTCAAATTTCTCTTATTACTGGCTTTTTTCAAACAGCTTCTGGTTTCTATTTTCCTTGTCAGTTTGGATTACTGTTAATCACTATTGCTCCTTACTATTTTTCATTATTCTGTTTACTCTTAGTTTTCATCCTGTTTTCTTTTACGTTGTAAAATATACGAGCCTTTTCTAGATATTGATAGCCTGTCAGAAGCTTCTAAATATTCTGTCTTGCAAACTGTAAACTTACGTGTATAAAAACATAGACTCTTCTTGGTGTATTCATTTAGTACTTTGGCCTTAGGAGTTGCTGTTCTACCCTTAAAGGATGGTGGTGGTGGTGGAGGTGGGAGTTGAAAGGCTGTGGTGGCTAGTCACCATTCTGATTCCTCAGCCCTCTTGAAAGTGGGGTAATAGAAGGTGGAATTCTAAGTAGTTGAATTTTTATGTGTTAATATGTCAGAAATAATTTTATGGAAAATTACAGAAAATTGTGTGCATTAAGAGACTAATTTTTATTTTAACTAGCACTGCACTGTTACTCATTTAAAAAAAAAGTTTTAAAGAGCAAAACTAAAAAGAGTGGTTCATTTGAAGGAATAAAATCTATTCCTTTGTCTTCCTTTTACTACCTAGCCCCGGTTTGCCATTGCACAGTGTTCTTACTGTCTGATTTGCCACCTTCTCTCTACTTGACATTGGTCTTCAATACTTCCTTTTCGTGGGAAGTTGCAAAAAGTAGTACAGAGAGGCCCTATGCACCCTTCATCCAGTTTTCTCTAATTGTAACATCTTGTATAACTACAGCAATAGCAAAAACAGAAAATTGACATTGGTATAACCCACAGACTTTATTTAAGTTTTGCCAGTTTTATAGATATTCATTAGTGTGTTTGCATGTTTAGTTCTATGCATATGCAATTTTATTATGTGTGGATTCATGTAACTGTAAGCGTAATCAAAATAAAGACTTGCTGTGTCACAAAGATCCTTTATGTTACCCCTTTATAATCATACCCACTCCCCTCTCCATTTTATTGATTTATTCATTGACAACTCCCTAGTATCTGACCTTGTGATTAACTGAGAAAAGATTGGCATTGGCCAGGCGCGGTGGCTCAAGCCTGTAATCCCAGCACTTTGGGAGGCCGAGACGGGCGGATCACGAGGTCAGGAGATCGAGACCATCCTGGCTAACCCGGTGAAACCCCATCTCTACTTAAAAAATACAAAAACACTAGCCGGGCGAGGTGGCGGCACCTGTGGTCCCAGCTACTCGGGAGGCTGAGGCAGGAGAATGGCGGGAGCCCGGGAGGCAGAGCTTGCAGTGAGCCGAGATCCGGCCACTGCACTCCAGCCTGGGCG
>NC_045434.1:170774503-170789880 GCF_002776525.5 Piliocolobus tephrosceles
GCCTGGCCTTCCACATTGTACTGTAACCATTTATAGTAAGAATAAATCATTTAAAATTTTAGGTCATTTTGTGTGTTATAGAATCTTGTACTCTCAAAGTCGTGTACTCTATCTAACATCTCCTCCCACATAACCCTCCCCTAAAAATGACACCAGAAATTCCATATGAGACAATTATTGACATTTAATTATTAACCTATAAATTTCCTTAGTAACTGGGGTCTTTTTTATTACTACTTGATACACTTTGGTGTTGATTTACTTATGTGTTAACATTTGCTAGATTATGCTGCACTAAGAAACAAGCCAAAATATGAGTAGCTTACAATAAGAAAGATTTATATATTGTTCACATTATAGGTTTCCTAGGAATCAGCTATGGTTCTACTCTGTGATTCTTTCTCATTTGAGGATCCAGGCTAGAGGAGCAGTCCCTATTTGTGACATATTCTCTTGGTAGAGAGAAAACAGTAAGACCTGTCAGAAACACACAACAGCTGTTGAAGCTTCTACTTGGAACTGGAACTTTCTCCCGGATTCCATGGCCAAAACAAGTTATATGGCCAAACCCACCCCTGGAACACCCACAGAGAAACACTACAAGTCACATGGCAACAGGCAGGGATATTAATACTACTCTTAAAGAGAGAGACGCTATGCACTCTGTGTATACAAGAGGGAAACAGATGACTGGGAATTATAATACCATCTAAACACCTTAAGATGCTGTATTAGTCATCTGAGGTCAGGAGTTCGAGACCAGCCTGGACAATATGGAGAAACCCCATCTCTACTAAAGATAAAATAGTCGGGCGTGGTGGTGTGCATCTGTAGTCCCAGCTACTTGGGAGGCTAAGGCTGGAGAATTGCTTGAACCTGGGAGGCGGAGACTGCAGTGAGTCGAGATCACGCCATTGCACTCTAACCTGGGTGGCAGAGGGAGACTCCATCTCAAAAAAAAAAAAAAGAAAGATACCTATATGTAGATATATGGTATACTAGGCTATACTTCTGTAACAATTTTTTCTTAGTAGAGTTTATTATATTTACATTTGTGTAGCTATATATGTAATTATAATAACACATTTGTTTCCTTTACAAAAATAGCAGTTCCTTCTTTTGTTTTTTTACATTAGTTAGGGTATTGGTTTAAACCAAAATCACAAATCTCAAGTAACAATCCAAGTGGGGTAAGTGGTGTAGAGTGCTATAGGAGCTTCATGATGGTGTCAGGGACTCAGGGTTTTTTTCTCATGTTGCTGTGTTTTTCTCAACATGTTTTCTGTCTCAATCCAAGATAGCTTCTCCAGATTCTGTCACTATACCTGTATTCTAGCCACTTACAAGAAGGGTTAGGAGTCAGAAGTCATTTCTTTTCTCTTTAGATGCACATCCTCGGAGTTGGACACATTTCTTTTATCATTCCATTGATGAATAACTGAAATTGCAAGAGAGGTTGGGAAATGTAGATTTTAGCTAGATGTCCGTATGTAAAGCTTAGGGGTACTGTTACTAAAGAAGGAAGAGGAGAGGCTGGCTGTACTGGCTCATGCCTGTAATTCCAGCTACATGGGAAGATTGCTTAAGCCCAGAAGTTTGAGGCAGCAGTGTGATTGTATCACTGTACTTCAGCCAGGACAGAGTGGGACCCTGTCTCAAAACCAACCAGATCAGGAAACAGGCTTTTCAAGGAGGTAAAATAAGCTACTAAAGATCGTATACCTAAGAAGTAGTAGAATGGGCTTTGAATATAGGCCTATCTGATACCAAAGTCTGAGTGTTTTTGGTTTTTTTTTTTTTACAAAACTGTATTGGCTTTCTAGCATCTCTTGTTTACAGGTACTTTAAATTTTTCAGACTAGTAAGAAATAGCAACGGACTCTTTCAAAAGAATTCTGACATTTATGAATATTTAACTTTGTGACAGCTGGTAAGAGTTTATGATACAGGTAATAAATAAATAATTGCTTTTAAATTGTAATAACAGAATTGTAAAAGGTCAGATTTTGATTTTGACAGTTGGAGTTAAAGTTTTCCTTTAGAAATTAACTTGATTGTTAAAAATTCACATGCAGTTTTGTATACTGATCAGATTTGGGGATTTTTATATTTTTCTCCAGATTGAAAATAGCCTTATTGTTTCATTCTTACTATATAATTAGGACATGTTTATTCTCAAAGAGTTTCCAGAGACTGCAAAGTAGTGTGAAGAAGAACGTAAAAATCATTTATGATCTTGCTATCCAGAGATAATCATTGTTACCATTTAAGCTATGCCTTTCAATTTTTTTCCTCTGTTCATTCATTATATGTGATTTGTTTTTTTTTTCCCCTGCCTAAAAAGTGATCATGTTCATAGTCTGACAATAACAACAAAAGCCAGTTTTACTGAGACACACCAGAAACACTCTTTGGTTATCTTGCTTGATGAGTGACTTGGCATTTTGGATGGCTTTTTCCATTCTCACTTAGCTATATCACATTAGTGTAGTAATCAGCACAGGGTGTACTTTGGAACACTTTGGTGAGCTAATATCGTCTCCTATGTGTTTAGGTAGTAACCAATGAACCTGTAATGTGAGGATTATTAAGGCACAGTTTGGAGATCAGGATTTCTTACTGTGTGAGGTTTTTTTTTTTTCCTGTATTCGAAACATCCATTTAAAATTAACTTTTTATTATTGAGGGAACATATTTAATTTGCTTTCTTTAGCAAAGTATTTATACTTTTGTCATAACTAAGTAGATTACTATATAATTTTTCATTCAAACTGGTACATTTTTGAGAATGAAAGGGGGTACTACAAATATTTAAAATTTGATATATTTTTGGAATATTTACTTTTTCAACCATTAAAATAGTTTTTATTGCATTAGTAGATCAATAAAATAGCTCCATTTAAACTCTTTTTTAAAAAACAACAATTTATAAAACATTTTGTTGTACATTATAACAAAGTTTTTACATGGACTTCAGTTGAATATTTAAAAACAAAGTATTTTTGGTAATAACTATATTTTTATCAGTTTCTCGGTCAAATCTGTCACTGATATTGTGTCACTGATACTTTTCTGAATCATATAATGATGTTCCATGTGGTTTTACTAGTTTTAATTTTTTCATAAAACTGCAATATTTTGCAGTTACATTTTATACTTTGTGGTTGTTAACTTCTACAGTTGATGCTTCTCTGTAAAATATTTTTAGTTGCCAATATACTTTATATGTGCTGCTGTACCCAGTTAGCTCAGGAAAAATTTTGCTAGATGCAGAATATTCTTAATTCTAATTTTTTTCTTATTGAAAATTATAGACTGGGCACAGTGGCTCATACCTGTACTCCCAGCACTTTTTGGAGGCTGAGGCAGGTGGATCACCTGAGGTCAGGAGTTCGAGACTAGCCTAGCCAACATGATGAAGCTCCTGTCTCTACTAAAAATACAAAAAAAAAAAAAAATTAGGCAGGTGTAGTGGTGGGCACCTATAATCCCAGCTACTCGGGAGGCTGAGGGAGGAGAATCACTTGAACCCGGGAGGTGGAGATTGCAGTGAGTGGAGATCATGCCACTGTACTCCAGCCTGGATAACAAGAGCAAAACTCTATCTCAAAAAAGAAAAAAAAGAAAAGAAAATTATAAATGTATCAGTCCCAGTATTTTCACAGGCAATGTTCTTTTGCCTGTATTAAAGGTACTCTCTCTTTTTACTTTTCATTTTTTATAGAGACAGGATCTCGCTGTATTGTCCAATCTAGTCACAAGGTACTCTCTTTGATACAAATAAGTTGTCCCTATGTATTTTACATGTTCCACCAGATTTAAGTGTTGCAAAATTGTAGGCCTCTAATCTTTCTTTCTTTCTTTTTTTGAGATGCAGTCTCGCTCTTGTCACCTAAGCTTGAGTACAGTGACGTAATCTCAGCACACTGCAACGTCTGCCTCCTGGTTTCAAGCAATTCTTCTGCCTCAGCTTCCATAGTAACTGGGATTACAGGTGCCCGCCACCATGTCCAGCTTTTTTTTTTTTTGTATTTTTAGTAGTGACGAGGTGTCACCATGTTGGCCAGGCTGGTCCTGAACTCCTGACCTCAGGTGATTCACCCGCCTCAGCCTCCCAAAGTGTTGAGATTACAGGCGTGAGCCATTGTGCCTGGCCTGTAATTTTCTTTCATCTACTTAAAAATAGAAAGACTTGGCTGCACACAATGGCTCACACCTGTAATCCTAGCACTTTGGGAGGCTGAGGCGGGTGGATCCCCTGAGGTCAGTAGTTCGAGGCCAGCCTGGCCAACATGACGAAACCCCGTCTCTACTAAAAATACAAAAATTAGCTGGATGTGGTGGCAGGCGCCTGTAATCTCAGCTATTTGGGAGACTGAGGCACGAGAATCGCTTGAACCTGGGAGGCGGAGGTTTCAGTGGGCCGTGATAGCACCATTGCACTCCAGCCTGGGCGACAAGAGCAAAAAACTCCGTCTCAAAGAAAAAAAAAGAAGATTCTCAATGGAATTTCTAAAATTCATTCCAAAATATAATTATAAAATTTCAAAATGAAATCTTGTGTACTATTTGAACTCATTTAATTTGTTAGGTTCTTCCTTGTTTTGAAGGATATATTTCAGTATCCTGGCAGACTTTGTTGATAATAATTGGTATTTGCCAAAAGCTTCAAAAGCTGAAGGTTTTTTGGAGCTTTATTCATTAAACTTGTTTTTGTTTGTTTGTTTGTTTGTTTTTTTAAACATAAAGAGATGATGTCTCAGTATGTTGCCCAGGTTGGTCATGAATTCTTGGGCTCAAGTGATCCTCCCATTCCAGCCTCCCAAATAGCTGGGACTACAGGTGTGCGCCACCATGCCCAGCTCACTAAATTTTAATTTTGATTAAAGGTTTCCAACTGATTTTGAACAGGATGCAACCAATTTCTAGAGGACTTATTTTTAAAAAGACTCCCTATTGAGACATTGATTGGATTTATAAAGTAGGTTTTTAAAAGTACTAGCCTCGAAAGTCCAATGACAGGTTGCAAGGAGAACACACATATTGCTCTGTTGCACTATTTTGTTGTATTCAGCATCAGTCTTATCCTTAAAAATGTAACTGTGGGAATATGAAAACATTTATAAATGTTGATGTTTGAATCTTACTTATTAATAGTGATGTCACTAGAGCTCCCATGATAAATGGAAACTACTTCAGTGGTTTTATGCAAATTGTCTGCCCATCCATTTTCCGGAGAAATGAAAATTTAGAGCTTAGTTTTTATTGGATACAGTGATGGCTTTATAACCCATTGCTCCTGAAAAGGCTTATGAGATAATAAAATGGTTACCAAACAACAAAATAAATAGTTGTAGACTTACACAATACAATGTGTGATAAAGCCATCTAAAAGTTTTCAGACTACTGACTTTGCACATACTTCATTTGCACCCAGCCTGCGATTTCCCACTGACTTAGCCAGCTGGTGGCCTAGTGTGTCTTGTGGTCACTGTACATGCCACTGCACTGCCTGGCATACCAGATAACCAACAGGAGCACCAGTGTCAAATATTTCTCCTAATATTTTGCAAGACCATACAGAGTTAATTACCCATGGTTGCTTAAGTCTGAGGATCCTTTTCAGTAAGTCTATATGCTTCCCTTGCAAAGAAGAAGTTTTGTTGAATCTGTAAAGAATCAGAACAAGAAAGATGGAATTATCACTACTTCTCTTTCAAATTTCATCACTTGTTCATGTGGTGAAAGCACTTACACACTACTAGCTGATAACTTGTCCAGAAACTAGATATATACAGTAGAGATACAAAATCCATTCTGGTTTTAGTGTATTTTGATATAATGATTGTTAATAGTTTCTTTAAAATTTAAAATGTTATTTAATTTTTTATTTAAAAATTTTTTAAAAATGGAGACAGGGTCTCGCTGTGTTGCCTAGATTGGTCTCAAACTCCTGGTTTCAAGCACTCCTCCTGCCTCGGCCTCCCAAAGTGCTGAGATTACAGGCATGAGCGACTACATCTGGCCCAGTACAAGTTTCTTTTTAAAAATGGTAAATCAGAGACACATGGTAAGCCGAATGGGATGCTGGGACAATGATTGTAAATCAAGATTTTCCGGCCGGGCGCGGTGGCTCAAGCCTGTAATCCCAGCACTTTGGGAGGCTGAGACGGGCGGATCACGAGGTCAGCAGATCGAGACCATCCTGGCTAACACGGCGAAACCCCGTCTCTACTAAAAAATACAAAAAACTAGCTGGGCGAGGTGGCGGGCGCCTGTAGTCCCAGCTACTCGGGAGGCTGAGGCAGGAGAATGGCATAAACCCGGGAGGCGGAGCTTGCAGTGAGCTGAGATCTGGCCACTGCACTCCAGCCTGGGCGACACAGCGAGACTCTGTCTCAAAAAAAAAAAAAAAAAAGATTTTCCTGGGCATACCAGGGCATATGGGAAGCAGCACAGAGCTAGGAGTGGGACACATAAGTCCTGACTCTGACATTTTTGTTAAGAAACAGGGTCTCACTCTGTTGCCCAGGCTAGAGTGCAGCAGCACAATCACAGCTCACTATAGCTTTGACCTCCGTGGCTCAAGCAGTCCTCCTGCCTCAACCTCCTGAGTAGCTGGCACTATATACGTGTGCCACCATGCCTGACTAGTTTTTGCATTTTTGGTGGAGATAGTGTTTCTCTACATTGCCCAGGCTGATCTCAAACTCCTAGATTGAAGCAATCCTCCTGGCATAGCTTCCCAAATCCCCTGCTGGGATTACAGGCGTGAACCACTGCATCCGTCTGACTCTGCTTTTTCTTTTCTTTTTCTTTTTTTTTTTTTTTTGATGGAGTCTTGCTCTTTTGCTAGGCTGGAGTGCAATGGCGTGATCTCAGCTCACTGCAACCTCCACCTCCAGGGTTCAAGCAGTTCCCCTGCCTCAGCTTTCCATGTAGCTGGGATTATAGGCATGCGCCACCACACCCAGCTAATTTTTTGTATTTTTAGTAGAGACGGGGTTTCACCATGTTGGCCAAGATGGTCTCGATCTCCTGACCTTGTGATCTGCCTGCCTTGGCCTCCCAAAGTACTGGGATTACAGGCACGCGCCACCATGCCTAGCTGACTCTGCCTTTTAAAAGCCTGGACAGGTAACCTCTCTGAGAGTGGATATATTAGGGTTCTTCAGAAAAACTGAACCAGTAGAACACACACACACACACACACACACACACACGTTGCAGTCTTGAGTTCGAATATATATCTCTGTCTGTGTGTATGTCATGCCTGTGATAAAGTTTAATTTATAAATTAGGCACAGTAAGATTAACAACAACTACTAATAGTGAAATAGAACAATTATAACAATACACTGTAATAAAAGTTATGTGAATGTGGTTTCTGTCTCTCTCAACATACCTTATTGTACCATTCTCATCCTTTTTGTGATCTGTCAGCCTGATAACTGAGTCGGCTACAAAGTGACTAATGGGCAGATACCGTATACAGAGTAGATGCCCTGGACAAAGGAATTCATGTCCTAGGTGGGATGGCATGAGATTTCATCATGCTACTTGGAGTGGTGTACAATTTAAAAGTTACGAAATGTTTATTTCTGGAATTTTTCATTTAATATTTTCTGACGGCGATTGACTGAGGGTAACTAAAACTGTGGAAAGGGAAACTCTGTATGTGTAGACATTTTATATATTTTTAAAATTATGCTTTCCTTCCCCCTCATCCACTTAATAAGTCCTGTCAAATCTATGTTACAAACTTTTTTTCAAGTCATACCCTTCTTTTCTGCCATTGTCAATGTTCAGCTCCTCAACCAGACCATTAAAATTACTTCCTAAGGCTGGGTGTGGTGGCTGATGCTTGTAATCCCAGCACTTTGGGAAGCCAAGGCGGGTGGATCACTTGAGGTCAGGAGTTTGAGACCAGCCTGGACAACATGGTGAACCCCCATCTCTACTAAAAATACAAAATTAGCCAGGCGTGGTGGTGCACGCCTGTAATGCCAGCTATTTGGGAGGCTGAGACAGGAGAATCGCTTGAACCTGGGAGGCAGAGATTGCAGTGAGCCTAGATCGTGCCACGCCACTGTACTCCAGCCTGGGCGACTTCATTTTTTTTTTTTTTTTTACTCAACGATGGCAGATGAAACCCTTCATAAGTTGTCTTCTACAAAACTTCATAATCTTATCTCCCTATCCCTCTTATCATTCAGAACTTCTTGCTGTTCTTTTTAGACATAACTGAGTTTTCTGTTGATCACATGCCTTTGTGCATGCTGCTATCTCTGTGTAGAATCACTCTCTCTCCATCTTCCCCATACCTCAAGTTCCTGCTCTGATGTCACCCCATGAAGCCTTCCTGGATTCCCATCCTGATCCCAGAACACTCTTACACATTCATGTGGAGGCAAACTTGATCCTTCAAACTCTTTTTTCTTTTTTGAGACAGGGTCTCAGTCTGTCACCCAGGCTGGAGTACAGTGGCGTAGTCATAGCTCATTGCAACCTCAGCTGCCTGGGCTCAGGCAGTTCTCCCACCTCAGCCTCCCAAGTAGATGGGACCATAGACATGTGCCACCACACCTGGCCAGTTTTTAAATTATTTGTAAAGACGAGGTCTCACTGATTGATGCTCAGGCTGGTCTCAAACTCTTGGGTTCAAGCAGTCCTCCTGCCTCAGCCTCCCAAAGTGCTGGGATTACTGGTGTGAGCCACTGTGTCCAGTCGGTCCTTCAAACATTGAATTTCAGATGAGTTTGTTCCTAAACTGACCAAGGAACTCTTTGAACTGTAGTGTGAATTTAATGGAACTGCCTTTCTGCAAGCAGTTCATATCTGATAACATCACTTATCATCTTTCTGTACGTCAGTTTGTATATTCATTTAATTGTTTTATTAAAGTGGTTTTTGAAATGTATTCATAGGTACTTGGGTAGAGGCTGAATTCTTGGGGATTTGGGCCTCTCAAAACTGGCTTTAGCGAAAGCATTTCATTCTTAATTTGTAACGTATTGGGTTTCTGGGTAAAATTTTAGATGAAGAGAAGTATTGATATCAAAAACAAAATTTAAGATTCTTGTTTCATTTCTTGTCTACCTGATTCTTAGTAACCCATGTGACTATCTTTATCTGTTCTCTCTCTCTCGCCCCCCAAGAAGAAACAAAACCTAACCCCTGAAATCAAGGATATTTTATCTTATTCACCTTTGTTTCTCAAATATCTGTTGAATGAATGCGAAATATGTTAATAGAAGTTAATGAATAGCATCTAATTTTTATTAATTTGTTTATTTCAGTTATCAAGTGGGAATCCTGTATATGAAAAATACTATAGACAGGTAAGATTTTTGTTTCATTGTTTGTCTAGATTGAACATCAAGTGTACTGTCAACTCTTGATTGTATGCCTGTAGATTACCAGCTAGCTCGATAAATTTGGCATGTCTTGTTTTCAACTTCTTGTTTACAGCCTCCTACTTTGAGTACTTAATGCATTTGACAAGCTCCCAGAGAAATGAAGGAAAGATAATTAAGTCCAGGTACTTAGTTGTCTTAAATATCTATGTTGAAAATTTATATATTTGATAGATTTATTCAGATATAAACATTCCAAATTCTTAAGACAAATACAAATAACTTCTATGTTGTTTTTAAGGCTTTTATTAAAGTATAATTTTCACAAAGTGAAAAACATGACTTTTATACAAATATATAATGAGCATGTATCACAGATTTTATTCAGCTCGTTAATTACTGGTTAATTAGCACAGATATATAGCCTCTGGTCAGATATAAAAATGGGAATATGGCCGGGCACGGTGGCTCATACCTGTAATCCCAGCACTTTGGCAGGCTGAGGTAGGCGGATTACCTGAGTTCAGGAGTTCAAGACCGGGCTGGCCAACATGATGAAACCCTGTCTCTACTAAAATACAAAATTAGCTGGGTTTGGTGGTGCATGCCTATAATCCCAGCTACTCGGGAGGCTAAGGCAGGAGAATTACTTGAACCTGGGAGGCGAGGTTACAGTGAGCCGAGATTGCGCCATTGCACTCCAGCCTGTGCAAAAAGAGTGAAACTCTGTCTCAAAAAAAAATTAAAAAATGGGAATATGAGTTATAGAGATTTACATACTTCACCAGACAGTATTCATTTGTGTTGGTACGGATTGGTACGGACGGGAGTCACTTGCATTGCTATCAGTTTCTATTAACCTCTACCTCTACAGAGTATAAAGCATTCTAGACAGTAGAAAGTCATCAAGGGTGCATACCGTAGATCAGATGATAATTTCTTGAAGGTGTAGACAATCTTATTTGCCCATTTTCAAGTATCAGATTATTTTTTCTAACAGTCTCCCTACCTTATGGTTATGATCACAGAAAAGGCTGGTTTCATTATATTTGGCCTGGCTATTTACATAGTTTCAGCAAGTATTAATTAAACATTATAGGCCTCTTTGGTTTTGACTTGCAAATCAAGAGCTATAAACTATTTAGCAACTTTTAAGGTCAGAGAATAATTTCTGCCTCAAACATATCAAGGATCTCAGACTACTTTTTAATGCCCCTGTTATATTTGTTCTTCTATTTTAAGGCTATGCTCCAAACCTTAGAAATTCTCTCTACCATATTTCACCTTCAGTACATATAAATATGAGTGAATTTATTTCATCTTGAGGTTTCCCAGATTTGCTAAGTTTCCTAGCCTGTTGGTAAGTGACCTTACTTTACTACCTGTGAGGCTGGGATCTTGTAAACCAGGTAGCAGCCCAGTTTTCTTGGGAGATCTTTATGATGTTGGTGTCACATAAAGTCAGTACTTGTTCTTTAATCTTTGTTTTGTTTGAATAAAAGAAGTCATTCTCAAATAATGGCCTTGTTTTACACAATTGACTTATCCAATTACATCCTGATAAGAAGAAAAACAAATTGTTGTTGAACCCATGTAATAACTATATTGCTATAAAGCATAAAAACATTCCATACAAGTATTTGTCTTTGAATTCTGAGGGGTCAGTGAGAATCAGATACTATTGATGGGGAGAAACCAGAGCAGAAAAATTGAAAATTCTAAAAATCAAAGTACCTCTCTGCTCCTCCAAAGGAACACAGCACCTTGCCAACAATGGAACAAAGCTGGATGGAGAATGACTTTGACAAGTTGACAGAAGTAGGCTTCAGACGATCGGTAATAACAAACTTCTCTGAGCTAAAGGAGGATGGTTGAACCCGTCGCAAAGAAGCTAAAAACCTTGAAAAAAGATTAGACGAATGGCTAATTAGAATAAACAGCGTAGAGAAGACCTTAAATGACTGATGGAACTGAAAACCATGGCATGAGAACTACGTGACGCATGCGCAAGCTTCAGTAGCCAATTTGATCAAGTGGAAGAAAGGGAATCAATGATTGAAGATCAAATGAATGAAATGAAGCAAGAAGAGAAGTTTAGAGAAAAAAGAGTAAAAAGAAACGAACAAAGCCTCCAAGAAATATGGGACCACGTGAAAAGACCAAATCTACATCTGATTGGTGTACCTGAAAGTGAAGGGGAGAATGGAACCAAGTTTGAAAACACTCTTCAGGGTGTTATCCAGGAGAACTTCCCCAACCTAGCAAGGCAGGCCAACATTCAAATTCAGGAAATACAGAGAATGCCACAAAGATACTCCTTGAGAAGAGCAACTCCAAGACACATAATTGTCAGATTCATCAAAGTTGAAATGAAGGAAAAAATATTAAGGGCAACCAGAGAGAAAGGTCGGGTTACCCACAAAGGGAAGCCCATCAGACTAAAAGCGGATCTCTTGGCAGAAACTCAACAAGTCAGAAGAGAGTGGGGGCCAGTATTCAACATTCTTAAAGAAAAGAATTTTCAACCCAGAATTTCATATCCAGCCAAACTAAGCTTCATAAGTAAAGGAGAAATAAAATCCTTTACAGACAAGCAAATGCTGAGAGATTTTGTCACCACCAGGCCCGCCTTACAAGAGCTCCTGAAGAAGCACTAAACATGGAAAGGAATAACTGGTACCAGCCACTGCAAAAACATGCCAGATTGTAAAGACCATTGATGCTAGGAAGAAACTGCATCAACTGATGAGCAAAATAACCAGCAAACATCATAATGACAGGGTCAAATTTATATATAACAATATTAACCTTAAATGTAAATGGGCTAAATGCTCCAATTAAAAGACACAGGCTGACAAATTGGATAAAGAGTCAAGACCCATCAGTGTGCTGTATTCAGGAGACCCATGTCATGTGCAGAGACACACATAGGCTCAAAATAAAGGGATGGAGAAAGATCTACCAAGCAAATGGAAGCAAAAAATAAAAAGCAGGGGATGCAATCCTAATCTGTAATAAAGCAGACTTTAAACCAACAAAGATCAGAAGAGATAAAGAAGGCCATTACATGATGGTAAAGGGATGAATTCAACAAGAAGAGCTAACTATCCTAAATATATATGCACCAATACAGGAGCACCCAGATTCATAAAGCAAGTCCTTAGAGACCTACAAAGAGACTTAGACTTCCACACAATAATAATGGGAGACTTTAACACCTCACTGTCTACATTAGACAGATCAATGAGACAGAAAGTTAACAAAGATACCCAGGAATTGAACGCAGCTCTGCACCAAGTGGACCTGATAGACATCTACAGAACTCTCCACCCCAAATCAACAGAATATACATTCTTCTCAGCACCACATCACACTTATTCCAAAACTGACCCCATAGTTGGAAGTAAAGCACTCCTCAGCAAATGTAAAAGAACAGAAATTATAACAAACTGTCTCTCAGACCACAGTGCAATCAAATTAGAACTCAGGATTAAGAAACTCACTCAAAACCGCTCAACTACATGGAAACTGAACAACCTGCTTCTGAATGACTACTGAGTACATAACGAAATGAAGGCAGAAATAAAGATGTTCTTTGAAACCAGTGAGAACAAAGACGCAACATACCAGAATCTCTGGGACACATTTAAAGCAGTGTGTAGAGGGAAATTTATAGCATTAAATGCCCACAAGAGAAAGCAGGAAAGATCTAAAATTGACAACCTAGCATCACAATTAAAAGAGCTAGAGAAGCAAGAGCAAACACATTCAAAAGCTAGCAGAAGGCAAGAAATAACTAAGATCAGAGCAGAACTGAAGGAGATGGAAAAAACCCTTCAAAAAAATCAATGAATCCAGGAGCTGGTTTTTTGAAAAGATCAACAAAATTGATAGACCGCTAGCAAGACTAATAAAGAAAAGAGAGAGGAATCAAATGGACGCAATAAAAAATGATAAAGGGGATATCACCGCCTTTCCCACAGAAATACAAACTACCATCAGAGAATACTATAAACACCTCTATGCAAATAAACTAGAAGATCTAGAAGAAATGGACACATACACCCTCCCAAGACTAAACCAAGAAGAAGTTGAAACCCTGAATAGACCAATAACAGGCTCTGAAATTGAGGCAATAATTAATAACCTACTAACCAAAAAAAGTCCAGGATCAGATGGATTCACAGCGAATTCTGTCAGAGGTACAAAGAGGAGCTGGTACCATTCCTTCTGAAACTATTCCAATCAATAGAAAAAGAGAGAATCCTTCCTAACTCATTTTATGAGGCCAACATCATCCTGATACCAAAGCCTGGCAGAGACACAACAAAAAAAGAGAATTTTAGACCAATATCCCTGATGAACATCGATGCAAAAATCCTCAATAAAATACTGGCAAACCGAATCCAGCAGCGCATCAAAAAGCTTATCCACCACGAGCAAGTTGGCTTCATGCCTGGGATGCAAGGCTGGTTCAACATACACAAATCAATAAACATACTCCATCACATAAACGGAACCAAAGACAAAACCACATGATTATCTCAATAGATGCAGAAAAGGCCTTTGACAAAATTCATCAGCCCTTCATGCTAAAAACTCTTAATAAACTAGGTATTGATGGGATGTATCTCAAAATAATGAGAGCTATTTATGACAAACCCACAGCCAATATCATACTGAATGGGCAAAAACTGGAAGCATTCCCTTTGAAAACTGGCACAAGACAGGGATGCCCTCTCTCACCACTCCTATTCAACATAGTGTTGGAAGTTCTGGCCAGGGCAGTCAGGCAGGAGAAAGAAATAAAGGGTATTCAATTAGGAAAAGAAGAAGTCAAATTGTCCCTGTTTGCAGATGACGTGATTGTGTATTTAGAAAACCCCATTGTCTCAGCCCAAAATCTCCTTAAGTTGATGAGCAACTTTAGCAAAGTCTCAGGATACAAAATCAATGTGCAAAAATCACAGCCATTCTTATACACCAAAAACAGACAAACAGAGAGCCAAATCATGAGTGAACTCCCATTCGCAATTGCTTCAAAGAGAATAAAATACCTAGGAATCCAACTTACAAGGGTTGTGAAGGATCTCTTGAAGGAGAACTACAAACCACTGCTCAATGAAATAAAAGAGGACACAAACAAATGGAAGAACATTCCATACTCATGGTTAGGAAGAATCAATATTGTGAAAATGGCCATACTGCCCAAGGTAATTTATAGATTCAATGTCATCCCCATGAAGCTACCAATGACTTTCCTCACAGAATTGGAAAAAACTACTTTAAAGTTCATGTGGAACCAAAAAATAGCCCGCATTGCCAAGACAATCCTCAGCCAAAAGAACAAAGCTGGAGGCATCATGCTACCTGATTTCAAACTATACTACAAGGCTACAGTAACCAAAACAGAGATATAGACCAATGGAACAGAACAGAAATAATATCACACATCTACAACCATCTGATCTTTGACAAATGTGACAAAAAGAAATGGGGAAAGGATTCCCTATTTAATAAATGGTGCTGGGAAAACTGGCTAGCCATATGCAGAAAGCTGAAACTGGATCCCTTCCTTACACCTTATACAAAAATTAATTCAACGTGGATTAAAGACTTAAATGTTAGACCTAAAACCATAAAAACCCTAGAAGAAAACCTAGGCAATACCATTCAGGACATAGGCATGGGCAAGAACTTCATGACTAAAACACCAAAAGCAATGGCAACAAAAACCAAAATAAACAAATGGGATCTAATTAAACTAAAGAGCTTCTGCACAGCAAAAGAAACTACCGTCAGAGTGAACAGGCAACCTACAGGATGGGAGAAAATTTTTACAATCTACTCATCTGACAAAGGGCTAATATCCAGAACCTACAAAAAACTCAAACAAATTTACAAGAAAAAAAAAAAAACCCCATCAAAAAGTGATCGAAGGATATGAACAGACACTTCTCAAAAGAAGACAACAATGCAGCCAACAGACACATGAAAAAATGCTCATCACCACTCACCATC
>NC_045434.1:170790280-170985368 GCF_002776525.5 Piliocolobus tephrosceles
TGTGTGATGTTCCCCTTCCCGAGTCCAAGTGAGCTCATTGTTCAGTTCCCACCTATGAGTGAGAACATGCGGTGTTTGGTTTTCTCTTCTTGTGATAGTTTGCTAAGAATGATGGTTTCCAGCTGCATCCATGTCCCTACAAAGGACGCAAACTCATCCTTTTTTATGGCTGCATAGTATTCCATGGTGTATATGTGCCACATTTTCTTAATCCAGTCTGTCACTGATGGACATTTGGGTTGATTCCAAGTCTTTGCTATTGTGAATAGTGCCGCAATAAACATACGTGTGCATGTGTCTTTGTAGTAGCATAATTTATAATCACTTTTACACTGTTGGTGGGAGTGTAAACTAGTTCAACCATTGAGGAAGACAGTGTGGCGATTCCTCAAGGATCTAGAACTAGAAATACCATTTGACCCAGCCATCCCATTACTTGGTGTATACCCAAAGGATTATATATCATGCTGCTATAAAGACACATGAACACGTATGTTTATTGTGACACTATTCGCAGTAGCAGAGAGTTGGAACCAACCCCAATGTCCATTAATGATAGACTGGATTAAGAAAATGTGGCACATGTACACCATGGAATACCATGCAGCCATAAAAAGGGATGAGTTCATGTCCTTTGTAGGGATGTGGATGAAGCTGGAAACCATCATTCTGAGCAAACTATTCCAAGAACAGAAAACCAAACACCGCATGTTCTCACTCATAGGTGGGAATTGAGCAAGAGAATACTTGGACACAGGGTGGGGAATATCACACACTGGGGCCTGTTGTGGGGTGGAGGCAGGGGGAGGGAGAGCATTAGGAGATATACCTAATGTAAATGACGAGTTAATGGGTGCAGCACACCAACATGGCACATGTATACATATGTAACAGACCTGCACGTTGTGCACATGGACCCTAGAACTTAAAGTATAAAAAAAAAAAAAAAAAGAAACCTATTTCATTCGGTTTACAGAAGCAGAGGCTACTAAGTTGAGGGTCTCAGAAAGGGCTTATGTACATAGCTACTAAAAAATAGAACATTATAATAATACCAACAGTATTCCAAGTAAATAACCATAATTAAATTTTCCTCAACAGTTCATTCAGTCCTGTGTAGTTCTTGTTCAGCTGAATCTTGAATTGGAAGTCTGCTTTTCTGAAGTACATCTTCTTCTTGACTGAAAAGAGTGCTGGAAATCCTGACTTCATCTACCAATATGGTCTGAAAGTCGTGTGATGTCAGCTGAGAAGTCTTTATCCAAAAATCCACTATTTGAAATGCTAATAATTCAGACTATATCAAAAGCATAGTCATTTTCATGAGGCTCTAAGACTCTTTGTTGAAGATATATCAGCTTCTGGCTTATAGCTTCTGGCCTTGCCTATGGCAGAGCCTTTAGGCAAGCATCAGAATACCTCAGAAACTGCCTATAGATGACAAAGACTAAATGTTTATGTTATTAGGATAACCAAAAGAATGGAATATAGTAAAATTCTTTATTGGGATACGATACATAATTATTTCATAGAGTTTGAACGATGTTTCCCCTGAATGCTTCTATATTTAATGGGTTATGTTGGGTATGGATATTTGTTTTCCATGCTGATCAGGAAGCAGGCAAAGAAAAGGAGTTCTGGAGAATTCTACAGGCAGGTTTCCCAACCCTTCTACTTCCCCTTATTCCAGATTTGAAGGATTAGGCCATATTTTTCTTCTTTGCCGAGTGCTTGATTTTTCCCATGTTCTACCACTTGAAAGAAAGGTTTTCCATTTTGCTTCTTTGCTAGGATTGGACTGTCCAGAATGCTTTGTACAGTATATGTTTACAGTAAACTTAATCTTTTAACTGAACTGGAAAAACATATCTCACAAGTATACTAGTACCCTGTTACCTTTCCCATGACTTCTTAAAATGTACTTTTTATTTTTACAAATGGAACTTTAGGAAATCTTTACAAAAATGAGGTTTTTTTTTTTTTTTCGTGTTTTTTGTTTTTTTTCTGTTCTTGTGACCTCATTCTGTCTTAAAGGAAAGTCCCCGGTTAGTTAAAATGATATGTTCCCTAATATGTTTTAGGAACTTAACAGCTTTAAAAATGTTTCTTCAAGTTTGTTATGGAATCACTGCTGGTTTTAGAGCTGCTATTGCTTTGATTTGTTTTAAAGTGCAGCAGTTCCTAAGAGTAGGTATAAAAGTGAAAGTTGATTATTGCAAGATGTTTGAAGAGGCACGTAACGTGCAACTATTCCTATTTGTCAAAAGACCTCTGTAGGAAATGTTTCCCTTTTCTTCCTAGTGCCATTTAATTGGAATTTAAATGACAGCTATAGAAGATATGTGTTGATGTTACAACTCCATGAATTTGCTTTGACATCCTCTGAGCTTCACTTCTCTCATTTGTATAGTAGGGCATGATTAAAAAAACACTTTGTAAATTGCTAGTGCTGTCTATATAGTACTCTACTCATATGTCTCTCCACATACTCTTTGACCCATGGTAGTCAAAGGATTCTCATTCCTTTCTTGCAAAAGCCAGGTCCCAAATCACAGGGATGGAAGGCAGGTAAATGGTGATAATTTTGCCTTTGTATTTTGTTGTCAACTTACGGATTTGTATCTTTTCAGGTTGATACAGGCAATACTGGAAGGGTGTTTGCTTCTGATGCTGCTGCTTTCCTGAAAAAATCAGGGCTTCCAGACTTGATACTTGGAAAGGTAGTATTTGTTCATTATAACTAGATTATGAGTTTGTAAGGAATATGTAGTATAGATGAACTGGATTCAAATTTAGAAAGACATCATCAAGAAATTTAGAAGTTAGAACCCAGTCATAGAAACCATTTTAATAATAGGATGAAGGGAATTTGTAGCGTAGTGATTTACCTTCTTGAAAAGTAAGAGGTTTTTCAGGTTTTTAGAAACAAACTACTTTTTAATAGGATAAAATGAGGAAGTAATAAGGACATTTGGTGGGGAGAAACAGTGAAGACTGGGAATCTTGCCACACACTCAAACTTGGCTCTATCCCTACTTCCTCTGTTATAACTGTCTCTGTTTAATGTGTGATGAATAGAGTGGGGGATGAGAGGCTTTAAAAAGAGCACAAAGAGATGGAAAGCCCCTCCCCTGTCTACGCCTTATACATGATATTGATATGTATTCAAAATCCTGAAAAATAATCACAATTAATAGTTATTCACAAATAAACATTAATCATCTCAACCTGCACATAGAAAAGAATATCTTAAGGATTCAAAATCAAGAATAGTATGTACATTATAGTAGAAAGAGCATTGGTGTCAGAGTTAGAACTTGGATTAGTGAAAAAGGCATGTGACTGGAAGTTAGAACTTAGGTTTCACTTCTTTCCCTGGTGACTTAAATGTTCTTGAGCCAAGTCACTTACTCTCATTGGGCCTTAGTATCTTTGTGAAGGGTTGCACTAAATCAGGGGTGCCTAATCTTTTGGCTTCCCTGGGCCACATTGAAAGAAGAATTGTCTTGGGCCACACATAAAATACATTAACACTAATAATAGCTAATGAGCAACAACAACAACAAAAAATAGTTTAAAAACCCTCTTAATTTATTAAAGAAAGTTTATGAATTTGTGTTGGGCCACGTTCAAAACTGTCTTAGGCTGCATGTGGCCTGTGGGCTGCAAGTTGGACAAGCTTGCACTAAATAATCTTTAAGACTTCTTTCTACTCTTAATTCTATGATTCTTGGATCTGATTACCAAAGAGCATGAGGTTGTAAATAGCAGAGATTTCATTTATCATTCAGATGACTTTTAAAATATACATTGATACTTTCCCCCTAAATTTCAGATTTGGGATTTAGCCGACACAGATGGCAAAGGTATCCTGAACAAACAAGTAAGTTTCAGATATTCATATGATTTTTTTGTTTGAGTGATTCAAAATAAAAAATAGCCAGCAGGGGTTTTTTGTATTTTGAAGCTAAGAGTTGGTTTTTACCAGCATTAGGGTTTTGCCTAGGGCAAGTGTGTAACAATGAAAGTATTTCCAGTCACTAGATGTTAATAGAAGTCTTAATAGTTAGTGTTAGTTTGGTGACATTGTTCTCCTGGAGTTTATTTTTCTGTCTTTCAGAGAGACTTTGCTCTTTAATTAATTTTCCTAGTTACATAGTGTTATAAGTAAAAGTGAATGTTATTAAGTAAGTGTTAAGATAGTATTGTCTAGTAGATTTGAAGATTTGAAAGGAAGCTCTTGGTTAGTCACATGTGAGATGTGAGTATTCTTGTCTAGGTCTTACCCCTGATATATAAACCAAAAAATGGTTTGCAAACCAGAAGTAAATTCTTGACCAGAATACATAAAAGTGGTTATGTCCAAGGGTGTTGGATACCATCAGTGTACTCTGAAGTTTTGATTGTTGGGGGTGGATTTCAGAATTGTATAAGGATTGAATTCCAAGTTTGCTCAGTGCCACTACTCAAAGTTAGGCCTCCTCCCCAACCCCAGCATAGCTGAAGCAGGATCAAAGCCAGATATTGGAGAAATTTGATGAGAGGGTCAGAATATCCAGTCTTTTAATTAAGATTTCAGGGCTAGATTGTAGTCCCCATTCGAGTCTCTGTGTAGAAGGGCTACTTGGTATATTGGAGGCATAGGAAAACAAAATTCGTATGGGCCCACCTAGGTGCCATGTACTCAGCCAGCAAATATTTGTTGAATACCTATGATGAACCAGGCTTTAGAAATATAGAGGTTAACATGATAGATGTGGTCACTGTCTTAAGGTTTTACAGTGAAATAAATTTTTTACTTATAATTCTTGGAGTTTGGATATTGAGTTTGAGTTGCCTTATTACTTCCAGGTGGCTGGATTTATGAGTCTGCAGTTAAACTTTGAATTTCCATTGGAGGCATAGTTTTTTTTTTTTTTTTTTTTTTTTTTTTGAGACAGAGCCTTGCTCTGTCACCCAGGCTGGAGTACAGTGGCGTGATCTTGGCTCACTGCAACCTCTGCCTCCAGGATTCAAGTGATTCTCCCATCTCAGCCTCCTGAGTAGCTGGGATTACAGGCATATGCCTCCTCACCCGGCTAATTTTTTTGTATTTTTAGTAGAGATGGGATTTCACTATATTGGCCCGGCAGGTCTTAAACTCCTGACCTCGAGTAATCCACCCACCTTGGCCTCCCAAAGTGCTGGGATTACAGGTATGAGCCACCTGCCTGGCACAGATTTTTAAGTTAGCGTATGAATGAAAGAAAAGAAACCAATACTTAATGAATTTCCATGTGACAAAAATGACACTAGGCAATTTCCTCCTGCAGCATGGTTTTTATTTTGTTGCTCATAATACATTGCAAGGTAGGTATTAGCCCCCCTTTTATGGAAGGGTTTTAGCTTGCCCATGGCCTCACAACTATAAGTAGCAGAATTAGAATTTAATGGAAAATTATTTCACTTCATAGCCCATCCATACTGTGGGAATAGACTTGATTACTTAAGAGTAGTTGAATCTCAAATAGAGTGAGAAAAGAAAGAGGGTCATGTTAGAATACTTAGAATACCAGCAGTTAGAGAAGACATTGACTCCAACAGAAGAGACTTGAAAGGTCAGAAGAGACCTGGGAGGGATTTGTGAAGCTGTTTGGTGGAGGAGAGCTTCCAGGAGGATACTTTCCCAGGCTGCAGAGAGAATAATCAGGATGAGGCTTTTGTTTGTTTGTTTGTTTGTTTTAGGGCTGTTTGGTAGCTGGGAGATTATTTGTGACATAGGCGGTAGTTTTTCTAGCTAATCATAGGAGTTGAAGTCAGATTGCACAGAAGGTTGTGGAATGAATGAGAAGAAAAGGGGATATCTTGAAATAGCATTTTTTCAAGAATTGAGTGAAGGCAAGGGATTGTATAAAGCAGACAATCTGCAAGGTGGTAAGAATGGGTTATGAATTGGGTATGAAGGGTGTAGGGGAGAGTACGGGATTTGAGAAAAGTAGTGAAGGGTTGATTACATCAGCAACGATATACTAGGGTACTGACAGGTTGGACAAATTGTAACTTGTGTAAAGACTTCCGTTATCATGTCTATTCCCAGACACTAACTCAAAGCAGCTGAAAACCAGTTGCTTCAGCTTCTTTGCATTTATTTATTAAGTTTTGGACTAAGACTTCAACTGCTAAAAATCCAAGGACTTTTGGGAGAGATTTATAAGTATTTTGAAGTTAAACTGTTACATAATTTTTTTTGATGTTGCACAGTTATTTTCTGTAGTTTCTCTGGAATCACAGTGATTAAGTCATTTGAATTACTGTCCCAGTTTCAAAATTTATAATCTCACAATCCAGAGATGACGTTTCATAACATTTTAGGTATTATTTTCTTCTGGGCTTTTTCTCTAATTCTTTTTTTCTCATTTAAATGATAAAATACATCTCTTAATATCATTAAATATTATTTGTATTTTTTTGGTTTGTCTGTTTTTTTTGAAACAGAGTCTTACTCTGTCACCCAGGCTGGAGTGCAGTGGTGCGATCTCGGCTCACTGCAACCTCTGCCTTCCAGGTTCAAGTGATTCTGCTGCCTCAGCCTCCTAAGTAGCTGGGTCTACCGGTGCATGCCACCACACCTGGCTAATTTTTGTGTTTTTAGTAGAGACGGGGTTTCTCCGGATTGGCCAGGCTGGTCTCGTACTCCTGACCTCAAGTGATCTGCCCACCTCGGCCTCCCAAAGTGCTGAGCTTACTACAGGTGTGAGCCACTGTGCCTGGCCCTAAGTATTATTTAAAACATTAGTATTCTCTATGGTTTCCACTATCTGTATGTATTTTCCAATTTATATTATTAATAATGATTCATAAATATTAGGAACATCTTTGTAATGGGATTTTTCTGCAAAATATTTTTGAAGCAAATATGCTACTTGTTGCTACATAAGACCTCTGTAGTAATTAAGAATTGTTTTATATTTTTAGATTGTAAGTATGTGTGCAGGTAGGTAGGTAGGTAGAGGGAGAACGCTCTTAACATTCATACTTTTCTTTCTTAGGAATTCTTTGTTGCTTTGCGTCTTGTAGCATGTGCCCAGAATGGATTGGAAGTTTCACTAAGTAGTTTGAACCTGGCTGTTCCTCCACCAAGATTTGTAAGAAATGCTTTTAGATTTAAATTGTATTTAATTTTTATGACACCACGTTATTTGAGAATTAAAAGTAATATATTAAAAGGAATTTTCCCTTAGGCCGTTTTACTCAGCTGCTTGACTTTTTTTCCCCTATTGGCTACTGCTGTTTTTAGTTAATTTCTTGTGTATCCTTCCAGAGGTATTATATGTATATGTAAAAAAATATATGCTGGTGGTTATACGCCTGTAATCCCAACACTTTGGGAGGCTGAAGTGGGAAGATCATTTGAGCTCAGGAGTTCAAGACTAACTGGGAAACAAAGCGAGACCCCATCTCTACAAAAAAATCTAAAATTTATCCGAGTGTGTTGGTATGCACGTCTGGTCCCAGCTACTTGGGAGGCTGAGATGGGAGGGTCATTTGAGCCTGGGAGTTCAAGGCTGCAGTGAGCCATGATCACACTGTCGCTCTCCAACCTGGTTGATGGCTCCAGACCCTGTCTTTAAAAAAAAAAAAAAAAAAAGAAAAGAAACATAAATACTTATTTTCTTATTTTACGTTAATTGTAGCATGCTATATATTAATAGTCCCCAACCTTTTTTGCGCCAGGGACCAGTTTCATGGAAGACAATTTTTCCATCGACCTGGGAGGGATGGATGGTTTCAGAATGAAACTGTTCCACATCATCAGGCGTTAGATTCTTACAAGTAGCGTGCGACCTAGATCCCTCACATGCGCAATTCACAATAGGGTTCGTGCTCCTATGAGAATCTAATGCTGCTGCTGATCTGACGGGAGTTGGAGCTCAGGCCATAATGCTTGCCCATCAGATGCTCACCTGCTACTGTACAGCTCAGTTCCTAACAGGCCATGGACGGGTACCAGTTTGTGGCCCGGGGATTTGGGGACTCCTGCTATACACATAATTCTATACCTTTTATAAGTAGCTTATTAAGTTTTAGAGGTATTTATATATAATTACATAGAAGCTTCCACTTTGTTTTTTATAGCTGTGTAGTATTTCTTTGCTTGTGTTTATGATTAACTTTCTATTGACAGACTTTTAGGTTATTTTGAATCTTTCATTATAAAAAAAATGCTGCAATGAATAATAACCTTGGACATATGTTATTTTGCATGTACAGGAATGTATTTATATGTGTTAATTCCCAAAAGTAGAAATGCTGTTCAAAAGTTTTTGCCTTTGTAATTTCTATGTATTTTGTCAACTTGCTTTCAGTAGTTCACCCTCCCTCCAGCAATTGTTTGAGTGCCTGTTTCTGTACACTTTGGCTGGCATACTTTGGTTAAACTTTTAGATCTTTGTCAGTTTGATAAGTGACAGATAGTATGTAATTTTAAATTTATCCTTTTGGTTTTATGGAGTGAGGTTGAATAGCTTTTCTTGTGCTAATAATAGCTTTCTTTTCTTTTTCTTTTTTTTTTTGAGACGGAGTCTCGCTCTGCTGCCCAAGCTGGAGTGCAGTGGCTGGATCTCAGCTCACTGCAAGCTCCGCCTCCCGGGTTTATGCCATTCTCCTGCCTCAGCCTCCTGAGTAGCTGGGACTACAGGCGCCCGCCACCTCACCCGGCTAGTTTTTTGTATTTTTTAGTAGAGACGGGGTTTTGCCGTGTTAGCCAGGATGGTCTTGATCTCCTGACCTCGTGATCCGCCCGTCTCAGCCTCCCAAAGTGCTGGGATTACAGGCTTGAGCCACCGCGCCCGGCCAATAATAGCTTTCTTACAAGCTTTTTTTATGTTTACATTGTCTTTATGTGAATGTCTGTTTATACCTTTTGCCCATTTTTCTTGGTTGTTGCTCTTTTACTTATTGAATTCTAGGGCCTGTTTAATTATTAGGACATTAACTCTTTGTCTGTATGAGTTGCAAGTCTTTTTTTCCTATTATGTCATTTGTCTTTTTTTTTTTTTTTTTTTTTAAGAAACAGGATCTTGCTATGTTGCCCAGGCTAACCTTGAATTCCTGGGCACAAGTGGTACTTCTGCCTTAGCCTCCCAAATAGCTGGGACAATTGGCATGTACTACTGAGCCTGGCTTATTATTGTCTTTTGTGTACAGGTTAAAAATTTTTATTTTTTGTTTTTTACATTTAGGTTAGTATTGGGACAATTGGCATGTACTACTGAGCCTGGCTTATTATTGTCTTTTGTGTACAGGTTAAAAATTTTTATTTTTTGTTTTTTACATTTAAGTTAGTATTGATGTGGGATGTGAGTGTATATTTTATTTATTTATTTATTTTTTTTGAGACAGTTTCGCTCTTGTCACCCAGGCTGGAGTGTAGTAGTGCAATCTCGGCTCTCTACAATCTCCACCTCCTGGGTTCAAGCAATTCTCCTGCCTTAGCCTCATGAGTAGCTGGGTTTACGGGCACCCACCACCACATGTGGCTAATTTTTTTTTTTTTGGTAGAGACGGTGTTTCACCATGTTGGTCAGGCTGGTCTTGAACTCCTGACCTCAGGTGATCTGCCCACCTTGGCCTCCCAAAGTTCTGGGATTACAGACATGAGCCACCATGTCTAGCCTAGATTCAACTTTATATTTTTTCAGGATGGCTACCCTACAGAAAGTATAGTCAATACAGTTTATTAAATAATCCATTCTTCACTTCCTGTCTCTCTTTGAAATGCCACCTCAATTGTGCGCTAAATTCTCATACGTATTTTGATTGCTTACTAGATATTTTTTGTTCTTACCTATTATCTATCCATACCATATGCTGATGTTACATTGTTTTAATTATCACATTTGGTGACATGTTTTTTAAATCTAGTATGCCTAGTTCTCCCCACCTCACTCCTTTTTTTCCCCAGATATTTTATGGCTCCTCTTGCTTGTTTTTTGTTTTTTTAAATTTTAAGAGATGGCCTCATTCTGTTGCCCAGGCTGGAATATGGTGCTGTGATCATAGCTCACTGTTACCTTGAACTCCTGGGCTCAAGTGATCCTCCCAGTAACTAGTTGCTTGTTTTTAAACTCAACATTTTAGAAGTTTTTGGTCTGCATACTAAGAATTTAATTCTACTAAGTTTAGAGAATTTCTGCACTTTTATGTTTAGGCATGTAGTCAGAGGGTTAATTTAGGGATTTGTTGCCTACCTGCATTATAGTCATGCATGGCTTAACAACAGGGATACATTCTGAGAAATGCATCATTAGGCAATTTCATCATTGTGCAAACATCAGAGTGTACAAACCTAGATAGTATAGCCTACAGCATACTTGGGCTACGTGGTATATAGCCTGCTGCTCCTAGCCTAGAAACTAACACAGCACTGAATACCACACTGTACTGAATACTGTAGGCAATTGTAACATGATGGTATTTGTGTATTTAAACAGAAAAGGGGCTGGGCATGGTGGCTCACACCTATAATCTCAGCACTTTGGGAGGCTGAGGCAGGTGGATCACCTGAGGTCAGGAGTTCAAGACCAGCCTGGCCAACATGGTGAAACCCCATCTCAACTAAAAATACAAAAATTAGCCGGGTGTGGTGGTGCATTCCTGTAATCCCAGCTACTCAGAGGCTGAGGCAGGAGAATTGCTTGAACGCAGGAGATGGAGGTTGCAGTGAGCCGAAATCACGCCACTGCACTCCAGCCTGGGTGACAGCAAGATTCCATCTCAAACACAAAACAAAAGGAACACCAGAAAAGGTACAGTAAAAATACGGTAGTATAATCACTTTGTTTTGTTGTTACTTAGATGGTCTGGTAAATGTAAAATAGTGTCCTATGTGCATTGAGATCTAGCATTTTGTATGAATATATTTAAATCCAAAAACCATTTTTTATTCATTGCTTCTTGATGTGAGAATTTCAGTTCTTCTTGTGCTTTGCTTTCCTCTGTAGCATGATACCAGTAGTCCTTTGCTAATCAGTGGAACCTCTGCAGCTGAGCTCCCATGGGCTGTAAAAGTAAGTAAACTTTGTAACTATTCTCTCACCCCTTCACTGCTTCCTATCCACTCTCTCTCTACCTCTGAAATATATTGCTATCTGCATTAGACTTTCATATATATGTTTAAGGAAAGGTTGGGGAGATGATGTTACTGGTGTTTCTGAGGAATCTTTCGGCTCTGTCAGTTGTTTTGTGACAGTATTGATCTAATCGTGTATCTGTTATAATGTAAAGAAAAATGATGGTGTCATAATCCTGTATTAACTAAAATATTTGGTTAAAAGATAGTTTACCCCACTGATATTATTTCTTACTTGAATATGACTCTAAAACAATTCTTTTTTTTTTTTTAGGCATTTTTTCTTTTTTATTTCTGTACAATTAAAATAAAATAAGCATTAGTACAATTTTTACAAATATTGTTTATTTTAATGAAGCTGGTACAGCCAATGTCCATTTAAAACCATATCCCAGGCCAAAAAGTACAAATAAAATCAAAAAGAGCAGTGTTCTGTTGTATTCATTTCTGCATGTATAGGTTTATTAATTGCTAATGAAAATTAGAACTTTTCTGGGATCTTCTGAGAAGATTTTAAAAAAAAATCTTAAAATGCCTTTTCTTCAGTGAAGCCATCTTTGGAGTTAGTCATTACTCTCACCTTGTCTGTCATCCTGACTTCAACCTGATATTCCTCTTCTTTTGGTCCAGACCCTCAAATTTTAAAAGTAGCTTCAAGTTAAGGAAAGGTCATTTCTCCACAGTTCAGTTCTCTGAAAAACTTCCATCTCCCACTGAAAGTCACAGTCCAGGAGTGAAGCAATCACATGCTAGAATATCAGGGCCAATTGGAAAGTCATTATGAACACTTGCATTGGTCGATCTTATTTATCACCACAAGCCTGAAAATGCAATGTCCTGAAACAGGTGGCCTCTCTGTGCACACATGATTTTTAAAAAGGAGAGGGTAATATGAAGGGGACTGAGGCTTGACCACCCAAAATCAGCACAATGGAAACAAACAATAATGAATAATGAGCACTATAATTCAAATTACCAGATGTTTCAAAGAGATGGGGTGCCAGTTTTCAATTCCGTTTTGAACACCACGTTACAAAAGAACTATTTTTAAAAATAAAAAAGGATTGAAGGAAAAGAAAAAAATTAAAAAGAATATCTAAACTGTTGTATGACCCCCCGTTTGTTCCTGATAAACTTCAATCACATCATCTTCCTCCATTCCCAGTTCTTTTGGAGTATGATTATCAGCAATTCTGTGACCCTCAAAGAGAAACCTGAGTGAATTCATTGGAACGCCCTGTCTTTGACAATATGATTCTTTGAGTTTCTTGAGATGTGTTGTCATTTTCACTTTGAAGTGAATCTCATGCTATCCTGTCCAATGACTTTGAGTTTAATATATTCACCTTCCTTCTTATCCCCCAAGTCCTCAGTTAAAGGTTTTGCCTCCTGGTCAGACATGATGACGGTAGCTTCACCCGGGGGTCTCCTCACAGCAGCGGCCTTGGGTAGGCAGAACCTCGCTCCAGGGTTTACAAATCCGTCTCCCTTCCCCACAGCACAATACCGTGAACAAACAATTCTTTATGAAATCTTTTTAGAAATAGGTATTTTACATTATAATTTTTCAGAGCCAAATCATATCGTACTAGATTTTTAAAACTTGTAATCTGAAAATGCTTAGACTATAGCAGATCAGATGAGCTTTGATAAATGTGTACAGTTTTTTTGAAAACCATTTTTATTTGTATGTCTTTGTATGTTGTGGACTGTGCACTAAGTTTTAAAAGTGTGGGAATATGGCCTTGACTGGGCAAATAATGAACAATAGTTTTTCATGTTATTCAAATAACTTTTAAAATTTTAGGAGATATCTTGTTATTGACAAGAAAAAGAAATATTGCTTTGGGAAAAATGGAGAAATCTTGATGTTTATTCCTGTAGTAATTATTTTATTTTTAAAAATTTATTTGTGGCTCACGCCTGTAATCCCAGCACTTTGGGAGACTGAGGTGGGCAGATCATGAGGTCAGGAGTTCAAGACCAGCCTGACCAACATAGTGAAACCCCATCTCTGCTAAAAGTACAAGAAAATTAGCTGGGCATGGTGGCAGGCGCCTGTAATCCCAGCTTCTCGGTAGCCTGAGGCAGGAGAATCGCTTGAACCCGGGAGGTGGAGGCTACAGTGAGCCGAGATAGCGCCACTGCGCTCCAGCCTGGATAACAGTACGAGACTCTATCTAAAAAAAAAAAATTTTTTAAATTTATTTGAACTGTACCTCATACCATCTTTAGAGAGTCATGGAATGTCAGTAATTAGCTGTGTGTTCTTATAAAAGTTACTTTTTTGCTGTGGGTCTATTTAAGTGAGAGGGTTGGACTAGATGTTCTTCAAAGCCCTTCTACCTCCGAAATATTTTGATTCTAACCCAATAGTTGGAAAATAAAGGTGGTGTTCCCAGCTACAAAAAGAATGGGCAACACTAGACTCTTGGGTAAAGTCACTTTGAAATTATTGTTTCCTATGTGTTTTTTTTCTTGCATATCTTTACAATAAATATTGTATTTTGATGAAAGTGAAAAATGTTTTCTGAATGATAGTTTAAAAACATATGTAGTCTGTTCTTTAATGACTTGATTTTTATAACTGCAGTTAAATCCTTTTCTCTATTATTTAACTTGTGATTTTGTTTTTTATTGTAGCATGAAGATAAGGCCAAATATGATGCAATTTTTGATAGTTTAAGCCCAGTGAATGGATTTTTATCTGGTGATAAAGTGAAACCAGTGTTGCTCAACTCTAAGTTACCTGTGGATATCCTTGGAAGAGTAAGATATTATTTACTCCTAAATTTAATTTTTATGTGTTTTAATTTTATATCTATAATACTAGGAGCATGTATAGCTCTTTGTTAAAAATGTACAAATCTTATTTTAAAGTTGTATCATTACAGGATTTTTTGTTTTCTGACAATGTATAAAATTACTGCCAGCTTATTTCTGTATTTGGTTATTCCCTGTAAAAATGAGTGGTTGAAATTAATTACATATGTAAGCCCCTTTAGTAGGTCCGTTTTTAGTTTGTGCTGTATACTCTTGACCTCCTATTTGCTTGAGTTAATTTCTAGAGACTATCAGTATTTTATGTCTGCCATTTACTCTGTGGCTGTATCATGGGGTCTTATTGTAAGGAATAGTTTTATCTCTGAAACCGTAAATTCTACTCTGTAACTTGTACTTCCTGTCTTTATAGAGCTCTTTTCCAGAAACTTGCAAGACTAATTCTTTGACCAGTTTTACTAAGACCTTTAAATCTGACTTCTTGGCTGGGCATGGTAGCTCACGTCTGTAATACCAGCACTTTGGGAGGCTGAGGTGAGCAGATCACGAGGTCAGGAGTTTGAGACCAACCTGGCCAATATGGTGAAACCCCCGTTTCTAGTAAAAATACAAAAATTAGCTGAGCATGGTGGCGCGCAGTCTATAGTCCCAGCTACTCAGGAGGCTGAGGCAAAAGAATCACGTGAACCCAGGAGGCGGCGGTTGCAGTGAACTGAGATCACACCACTGTACTCCAGCCTGGGCGACAAGCGAGACTCTGTCTCAAAAAAAAAAAAAAAGAAAAAAATCTGACTTTTTAATTTTTCCCCTTTTTTCAATTTTTTTACTGTGATAAATATACATATCATGAAATTTAATATCTTAACCAATTTTAATTGTACAGTTCAGTGGTATTAACTACATTTCCATTATTATGCAACTATCCCCAATATCCCTCGCCATGAATTATTTTCCTCCTGTAAAAGTAAAACTTTATTCCCCTGTCTTTTGGTCTACAGCTTCATGTCTATCCTTAGCCCCCTTTGCCATGTGATTTTTCTGTCTCTCCTGCCTGATAGAAAAAGCATGAAGTAAATTATCTGCCTTCTCTGTGGTGCATGTGGACTACTGAGCAGGTGTAGTAAAATTGGTGTTGCCGTAAATTTATCTTTACCAGCTTCAGCTGGGCTTCTCTGTACTGCCAGTCACTCTTGTACTGTTTCCATAGTGATTTCTCCATAATCCTCTGCATATTTTAAACCTTATCTACTCTCTTTAAATCTCTTGCCCTTTCTTTATTTTTTATTAAAAAAAATTTTTTTTGAGACAGAGTTTAACATTTGTTGCCCAGGTTGGAGTGCAATGGAGTGATCTTGGCTCACCACAACTTCCGCGTCCCAGGTTCAAGCAATTCTGCCTCAGCCTCCTGAGTAGCTGGGATTACAGGCATGTGCCACCACACCCAGCTAATTTTTATATTTGTAGTAGAGGTGGAGTTTCTCCATGTTATTCAGGCTGCTCTTGAACTCCCGACCTCAGGTGATCCACCCGCCTCAGCCTCCCAAAACGTTGAGATTACAGGTGTGAGCCACCGCACCCGGCTGCTCTTTCTTTAATTCCCTGCTTCAGCAGATTACATAGGGTCAAATCCTGGCTGCACCACTTCTTAGCTGTGTGACCTTGGGCAAGTCATTAGAAAGCCATGTCTAAGTTTTCTAATCTTTAAAAGGGACATAATTCTCAGCTTATAGAATTGTAGGGATTGAATGTGATAATGTATGTTAAGTCCTACTTTTTACCATGATTGCTACATACTCTTTGAATGCTAGCTGCTATAATGATGACAACCACCATATCACCATATTAGTACTACTACTGGATCAATGTTATATAGATTTTAGGTGCTCAATAAATACTGATTTAAATGCCATTTTTTAGTATTGTTTCCCACTAATTATTTCTCCTCTGTGTGATCAGTGTGGAATTTCTAAACTATAAATACACTGTTATTACTTAAACCTAACTTTTTAGTAGGTTTCCATTGCACTTAGAATAAAGTCCTAACTCCTTTCAAGGCAATTATAACCAGACACTTGCTTATCTCTAGCTCTACTTTTAACTCTCAACAGTATCCTTTTTTTTTTTTTTGAAGAAACAGGGTCTAACTCTGTTGCCCAGGCTGGAGTGCAGTGGCATATCGTAGTTCACTGCAGTCTTGAACTCTTGGGCTTAAGGGATCCTCCTACCTCAGTCTCCTGAGTAGCTTGGACTCCAGGTGCACGCCACCATGCCCAGCTAATTTTTTATTTTTATCTTTTGTAGAGACAGGATCTCTTTATGTTTCCTAGGCTGTTTCACACTCCTGGGCTCAAGTGATCCTCCTGCCTTGGCCTCCCAAAGTGCTGGGAGGCCATATGGGCATAAGCCACCATGCCTAACTAGTATACTTTCTTTCCCTGCCCTCAAGTAGCACATGAACTGAAAGAACATTAATCTTTTTCAATTCTCCTCTTTTTAAGGTTTGGGAGTTGAGTGATATTGACCATGATGGAATGCTTGACAGAGATGAGTTTGCAGTTGTAAGTAATCTAATGCCCTCAACATCTTCACTATCTTAATGATTTTCTCATGTGCAAATTTCCTCTTTTAGTTCATCCTTAGAGGAAAACTATATTCCCATCAGGGTCTCGAACTCCTGACCTCAAGTGATCTGCCCACCTCAGCCTCCCAAAGTGCTGGGATTACAGGCATGAACCACTGTGCCCGACTGGTTGAACATTCTTACATAGAATTTATTTTCTAAACAAATGGATAACAGAAAATGTGTCGTTTGCCATCTTCATTTTATTTGGCTTTAAGGTACACAGGAACATATACTTTGTATAATTACTGTAAAGTAATCTTTTGTATCACAACCTGACCAGGTATCTTAGCGCCTGCTTCTATAATGGAATAATTTTGCTTCAAATGTATCCCCCAAATTTCACATTTCCTTTTATTTCATTAAAAAGAAACATGAATACCACTTGAGTTTCACTTCATTTGTGAAAGCAGAAAAGTTTTGACATTTTATCTGAAGACATGTCATCTTAGTAATTGAATAGTTAATTCCAAATAGGATTGTATTCACCTCTGCCTTAAAGGTTTCATAAAACTTTGCTGTGAATTCATCAGTGGTAAATTTCTAATTTCCCTTTTACTCTCAAATTTTCTTTTTTTTTTGGTAAGGAATTGTTAATTTCTTTTACTTTCAAACTTGTTGCTACAAATTTGTGATATTCTCTTTCGTGGTTGTTCTCTTTATTCATGCCAAATCTTGGGAATACTCCCACTTGTCTTGTTTTTGCTTAATCTGATTTTGTCTAGTTTCTTGATCTGTTAGAAGAAACATCTTTTGAATTTACTTATCCTTTCTATTATGTTTTAACTTTTAAGTTAATGATGTTTAACTTTTAATTCCCTGTTATATTTTCTTACTCTTTTTATTTTAAATTTCTTGGCGATACTGAATATTATGTTTCTTCAGTTCTCATTATCTATAATATTTAAATCACTTAAAGGATATATTTACCCTTGAATACAGGTTTAGTGAGATTCCATAGATATTGGCACAAAGTTTTCTTCTTGATACAGCTTTTTAGATAATTTTTAGTTTTCTTTTATTATCTGGTTAGGAATATGTTTCCTAATTTCAAAGTGGTTAAGTTTGGTTGGTTTTTGTTACTTTGATGTGTACTTTCAATTTGATTGGATTATAACTAGAAAAATGTAGTCTATAGAATATCTAATTAAAAAAATTAGTTAAGGCTTTCTTTGTTGCCAAGTTTATGACCTATTTTTACATATAGTCCATGGATATGGCAGTATTTCTGTTTGGAGGATATTAGAGTTTTATAAATTCATTATATCAAATTAATTTAATTTAATTTAATTTAGTTTTTATTTTTTGAGATGAGTCTTGCTCTGTCACCCAGGATGGAGTATAGTGGCACAATCTTGGCTCACTGCAACCTCCACCTCCCAGGTTCAAGCGATTCTCCCGCCTTAGCCTCCCAAGTAGCTGGGATTACAGAAGTGCACCACCACATCTGGCTAATTTTTGTATTTTTAGTAGAGATGGAGTTTCACCATGTTGGCCAGGCTGGTCTTGAACTCCTGACCTCAGGTGATCCGCCCGCCTCAGCCTCCCAAAGTGCTGGGATTACAGACGTGAGCCACCACACCCAGCTTCAAATGTATTGATTATTTAGTTTCTCTTTGTCCTTCCTTTTCTTTTGTTTTTGGCCCTTCCTTAAATTTTCCTTGTTTTCCACAAGAGCCAAATGAAATATAGGCAGGAGATACATATTACCACATTTAAAAAATGCAGAAACAGAAACTTAAAGTGACTTGAATTCATGGTCACAGGTCCCTAGTCTTTTTAAAAATTTTAATTTGGGTAATAGTTGGGAAATGGTAAAGGATACTCCCTTGCAGTGGTGACAGAAGTTATCTCAGCCGCATTTCAAGGTTTGAGCCATTGTTTGTGGTATGCTTTTGGGAATGGGGCCATATTGAAGAGATTTCTGTGATGATATACTTTGAAACATTGTCAAACCGTACACATAAACTTCTCATAAATTGTTTTTGTGGCAAGAATATTGGTGTAAAATCTTTGCAGTGGTATGATGTAATGAGGGAATTTTTTTTCTCGTAAAGACAAATTTATTTATTTATTTTTTTTAAGACGGAGTCTCACTCTGTCACTCAGGCTGGAATGCAGTGGCGGCATTTCGGCTCACTTTCAAACTCGGCTCACAGAACCCAGCCTCTGCCTCCTGGGTTCAAGCGATTCTTCCACCTTAGCCTCCTGAGGAGCTGGGATTACAGCCATGCACCACCACCCCCGGCTAATTTTTTGTATTTTTAGTAGAGACAGGGTTTCGCCATGTTTGCCTGACTGGTCTCAAACTCCTGATATTAGGTGATCCACTTGCCTTGGCCTTACAAAGTGCTGGGATTACAGGCATGAGCCACCTCTTCTAGCCCAAGACAAAAACAGAATAGATGGAGAATAGTAGTGTCATCATTTGATAAATAGTAGTGTATACTAAGGTAAATGAATAAACACAATTTATCTTACATGCCTGGAGCCTTTTCCCAGGCAATTGGCCTTTTTAAAAAAATAAAATAAAAACCTTTATTAAAAGAATAATTTTTGAATAATAAATACATTTGAATAATAAATTACTACCTTGAATTTTGTTTTAAATAGTAGACACCCCTTTATCTTCTCCTGGATTTGCTTGTTAACCATTTTGCCACATTTGCTTTCTCCCTGTATCCATATTCTTCAGATTTTTTTCCTAGTTTTAAACTCTAGCTTGTGTGATCTTAATACTGCTTCTCCTGTTCCCTCTTTGTTTGAATTACCTGATATTTGTTATGTTTGTTGTGTATGTCTCTTGAAAATGGCAGATTTCTATATTTTAATGCTTTGCCTAATTAGTTTTTACAATAACAGCACTTATATTGATTTGATTTTCCCTTCCTTACCTATTTATTTTACATATTTATTTTCTCTGTTTCTTACTGTTGCTTATTATCAAGTTGTGATTCATTCCCTTACCCCACCTCCCAGTTAATGTGGAAATTTTGTTATAATGTCTTGTTTCATTAATAGTTAATACAGATTGAGCATCCCTAATCTGAAAATCCAAAATTCGAAATGCTACAAAATCTGAAACTTTTGAGTACTGACATGACCCACAAAGTGGAAAATTCCACTCCTGGTCTCATGTGATAAGTTGCAGTCAAAACTTTTGTTTCATGCACAAAATTGTTAAAAAGATTATATAAAATTATCTTAGGTTATATATATAAAGTTTATATGAAACATAAATGAATTTCATGTTTAGACTTGGGTCCCACCCCCAAGATAGGATAATATTCCAAAATCTGAAGAAAAAAAAAAAGATAATATTCCAAAATCTGAAAAAATCCAAAACACTTTTGGTCCCAAGCATTTTGGATAGAGGATTCTCACCCTGTGCCCCTTTTCCTGTACGTAAACTTATTTCTCCTATATTGAAAACAAGATTTTCAATCCTTACTCTAGCCAAGTGAGTCCTTTAGATTATCTTTACTAATTTTCTTTCCCCCTCATGTTCTTTTCTTTCCTTTCCTTTTCCTTTTCCTTTCCTTTTCTTTTCTTTTTTTGAGACGGAGTCTCGGTCTGTCGCCGAGGCTGGAGTGTAGTGCACGAGATCTCGGCTCACTGCAAGCTCCGCCTCCCGGGTTCACGCCATTCTCCTGCCTCAACCTCCTGAGTAGTGGGGACTGCAGGCGCCCGCCACCACGCCCTGCTATTCCTTTTTTTTTTTGTATTTTTAGTAGAGACGGAGTTTCAC
Source organism: Piliocolobus tephrosceles (assembly GCF_002776525.5). Classification (NCBI taxonomy): domain Eukaryota; kingdom Metazoa; phylum Chordata; class Mammalia; order Primates; family Cercopithecidae; genus Piliocolobus; species Piliocolobus tephrosceles. Next base: position 170,810,540 of record NC_045434.1, read on the forward strand.
CGTGTTTGCCAGGATGATGTTGATCTGACCTCGTGATCTGCCCGCCTCGACCTCCCAAAGTGCTGCGATTACAGGCGTGAGCCACTGCGCCTGGCCCCGCCTCATGTTCTAATTCCGGAAGACCTTAGAACATTTTTTTGTGACTCAAATTCTAGATTTTGCTCAGTTAATTTAGTTCTTTTGGTTTTGGTATTTTTCTTCCAGTTTTGTTCAATATTAATAACTAGTGTTCTTTTGGTTAGAATTCTTCTGATAAATCTTTTTTTATCCCTGTACTTTAATAAATAGAGCAACACAATTTGTACTTTTTAAAAAAATTATAATTACTGCAAGATAGCCAGTGTAACTACAAGTCATTGATTTGTTTTTATTTATTTATAAGCATCAATATTTTACAAAACTGAATTTTGAGAGCTGGTATCATTCCTTGAAAATTGAAGTAATTAAAAAAATACTTTTGCAGTAGTGACAGCTAAGATCTGAACATTTTAAAGTATCCTCTTAAATAATAAAATATAATGTACTTATTTATATGATCAGTCCTTTTGGCCTATGACACTTTATAGTCTGCCAGGATTTTGGTTTGTTGCAGTATAATACAAGTTTAGGTCTTATTTTACTAAATAATCAAAACTGAGTTGAACATAGGAATCTTTTTGTTCAAGACTTACCTTTAAAATTCTTGCCCATTCCCCCTTGGGTTAAATGCTTTTTGTTTGTTTGTTTTAAAGACCCCGTGTCTGCTTAGTGTTTATTTTTTTGAATGGGAAGAAATAAAAATGAAGTTAAAGAGAGACTCTAACTTGGTGGGTTGAATTTCAGTATAGATTTTTTTAAGAGTAACTTATTTCAGTAACCAAAACTTGATTGAACTTGAGTCTATGTTTAGACTTACTTTTAAAATTCTTGGCCGGGCGCGGTGGCTCAAGCCTGTAATCCCAGCACTTTGGGAGGCCGAGACGGGCGGATCACGAGGTCAGGAGATCGAGACCATCCTGGCTAACACGGTGAAACCCCGTCTCTACTAAAAATACAAAAACTAGCCGGGCGAGGTGGCGGGCGCCTGTCGTCCCAGCTACTCGGGAGGCTGAGGCAGGAGAATGGCGTAAACCCGGAGGCGGAGCTTGCAGTGAGCTGAGATCCGGCCACTGCACTCCAGTCCGGGCGACAGAGCGAGACTCCGCCTCAAAAAAAAAAAAAACAAAAAAAACAAAAATAAAATTCTTAACCCGTTTCTTTTATTTTATAGCGTAAATGAGATTTTTGGTTTATCTTTTTATTTTATTTATTTATTTATTTATTTATTATTATACTTTAAGTTCTAGGGTACATGTGCACAGCATGCAGGTTTGTTACATATGTATACATGCGCCATGTTGGTGTGCTGCACCCATTAACTCGTCATTTACATTAGGTATATCTCCTAATGCTATCCCTCCCCCTGCCCCCACCCCACAACAGGCCCTGGTGTATGATGTTCCCCACCCTGTGTCCAAGTGTTCTCATTGTTCAATTCCCACGTATAAGTGAGAACATGCGTTGTTTGGTTTTCTGTTTTGTGATAGTTTGCTGAGAATGATGGTTTCCAGCTGCATTGATGTCCCTACAAAGGACACGAACTCATCCTTTTTTTATGGCTGCATAGTATTCCATGGTGTATATGTGCCACATTTTCTTAATCCAGTCTGTCATTGATGGACACTGGGGTTGGTTCCAACTCTTTGCTATTGTGAATAGTGCCGCAATAAACATATGTGTGCATGTGTCTTTATAGCAGCATGATATATAATCCTTTGGGTATACACCAAGTAATGGGATGGCTGGGTCAAATGGTGTTTCTAGTTCTAGATCCTTGAGGAATCGCCACACTGTCTTCCTCAATGGTTGAACTAGTTTACATTCCCACCAACAGTGTAAAAGTGTTCCTATTTCTCCACATCCTCTCCAGCACCTGTTGTTTCCTGACTTTTTAATGATCACCATTCTAACTGGTGTGAGATGGTATCTCATTGTGGTTTTGATTTGCATTTCTCTGATGGTGAGTGGTGATGAGCATTTTTTCATGTGTCTGTTGGCTGCATAAATGTCTTCTTTTGAGAAGTGTCTGTTCATATCCTTCAACCACTTTTTGATGGTTTTTTTTTTTTCTTGTAAATTTGTTTGAGTTCTTTGTAGGTTCTGGATATTAGCCCTTTGTCAGATGAGTAGATTGTAAAAATTTTCTCCCATCCTGTAGGTTGCCTGTTCACTCTGACGGTAGTTTCTTTTGCTGTGCAGAAGCTCTTTAGTTTAGTTAGATCCCATTTGTTTATTTTGGCTTTTGTTGCCGTTGCTTTTGGTGTTTTAGTCATGAAGTTCTTGCCCATGCCTATGTCCTGAATGGTATTGCCTAGGTTTTCTTCTAGGGTTTTTATGGTTTTAGGTCTAACATTTAAGTCTCTAATCCATCTAGAATTAATTTTTGTATAAGGTGTAAGGAAGGGATCCAGTTTCAGCCTTCTACATATGGCTAGGCAGTTTTCCCAGCACCATTTATTAAATAAGGAATCCTTTCCCCATTTCTTGTTTTTGTCACATTTATCAAAGATCAGATGGTTGTAGATGTGTGGTATTATTTCTGAGGGCTCTGTTCTGTTCCATTGGTCTATATCTCTGTTTTGGTACCAGTACCATGCTGTTTTGCTTACTGTAGCCTTGTAGTATAGTTTGAAGTCAGGTAGCATGATGCCTCCAGCTTTGTTCTTTTGGCTGAGGATTGTCTTGGCAATGCCGGCTATTTTTTGGTTCCATATGAACTTTAAAGTAGTTTTTTCCAATTCTGTGAGGAAAGTCATTGATAGCTTCATGGGGATGACGTTGAATCTATAAATTACCTTAGGCAGTATGGCCATTTTCATGATACTGATTCTTCCTATCTATGAGCATGGAATGTTCTTCCATTTGTTTGTGTCCTCTTTTATTTCATTGAGCAGTGGTTTGTGGTTCTCTTTCAAGTGGTCCTTCACGTCCCGTGTAAGTTGGATTCCTAGGTATTTTATTCTCTTTGAAGCAATTGTGAATGGGAGTTCACTCATGATTCGGCTCTCTGTTTGTCTGTTATTGGTATATAGAAATGTTTGTGATATTTGCACATTGATTTTGTATCTTGAGACTTTGCTGACGTTGCTTATCAGTTTAAGGAGATTTTGGGCTAAGACGATGGAGTTTTCTAAATATACAATCATGTTGTCTGCAAACAGGGTCAATTTGACTTCCTCTTTTCCTAATCGAATACCCTTTATTTCTTTCTCCTGCCTGACTGCCCTGGCCAGAACTTCCAACACTATGTTGAATAGGAGTGGTGAGAGAGGGCACCCCTGTCTTGTGCCAGTTTTCAAAGGGAATGCTTCCAGTGTTTTCCCATTCGGTATGATATTGGCTGTGGGTTTGTCATAAATAGCTCTTATTATTTTGAGATACATTCCATCAATACTGAATTAATGAGAGTTTTTAGCATGAAGGGCTGTTGAATTTTGTCAAAGGCCTTTCTGCATCTATTGAGATAATCATGTGGTTTTTGTCTTTGGTTCTGTTTATATGCTGGATTATGTTTATTGACTTGCATATATTGAACCAGCCTTGCATCCCAGACACGAAGCCCACTTGATCATGGTGGATAAGCTTTTTGATGTGCTGCTGGATTCAATTTGCCAGTGTTTTATTGAGGATTTTTGCATCGATGTTCATCAGGGATACTGGTCTAAAATTCTCTCTTTTTTTTTGTTGTGTCTCTGCCAGGCTTTGGTATCAGAATGATGTTGGCCTCATAAAATGAGTTAGGGAGGATTCCCTCTTTTTCTATTGATTGGATAGTTTCAGAAGGAATGGTACCAGCTCCTCCTTGTACCTCTGGTGGAATTCGGCTGTGAATCCATCTGGTCCTGGACTTTTTTTGGTTAGTAGGCTATTAATTATTGCCTCCATTTCAGAGCCTATTAGTGGTCTGTTCAAGGATTCAGCTTCTTACTGGTTTAGTCTTGGCAGCCAGAGAGAAAGGTCGGGTTACCCACAAAGGGAAGCCTATCAGACTAACAGCGGATCTCTTGGCAGAAACTCCACAAGAGAGAAGAGAGTGGGGGCCAGTATTCAGCATTCTTAAAGAAAAGAATTTTCAACCCAGAATTTCATATCCAGCCAAACTAAGTTTCATAAGTGAAGGAAAAATAAAATCCTTTACAGACAAGCAAATGCTGAGAGATTTTGTCATCACCAGGCCTGCCCTACAAGAGCTCCTGAAGGAAGCAGTAAACATGGAAAGGAACAGCTGGTGCCAGCCACTGCAAAAACATGCCAAAATGTAAAGACCATCAATGCTAGGAAGAAACTGCATCAACTGATGAGCAAAATAACCAGCTAACATCATAATGACAGGATCAAATTCACACATAACAATATTACCCTTAAATGTAAATGGGCTAAATGCTCCAATTAAAAGACACACATTGGATAAATTGGCAAATTGGATAAAGAATCAAGACCCATCAGTGTGCTGTATTCAAGAGACCCATCTCACGTGCAGAGAAACACATAGGCTCAAAATAAAGGGATGGAGGAAGATCTACCAAGCAAATAGAAAACAAAAAAAAGGCAGGGGTTGCAATCCTAGTCTCTGATGAAACAGACTTTAAACCAACAAAGGTCAAAAGAGACAAGGCCATTACATAGTGGTAAAGGGATCAATTCAACAGGAAGAGCTAACTATCCTAAATATATGTGCACCCAATACAGGAGCACCCAGATTCATAAAGCAAGTCCTTAGAGACTTAAAAAGAGACAGACTCTCACACAATAATAATGGGAGACTTCAACACCCCACTGTCAACATTAGACAGATCAACGAGACAGAAAGTTAACAAGGATATCCAGTAATTGAACTCAGCTCTGCACCACGTGGACCTAATAGACATCTGCAGAACTCTCCACCCCAAATCAATAGAATATACATTCTTCTCAGCACCACATCACACTTATTCCAAAACTGACCCCAGAGTTTGAGGTAAAGCACCCTTCAGGAAATGTAAAAGAACAGAAATTATAACAAACTGTCTCTCAGACCACAGTGCAATCAAATTAGAACTCAGGATTGAGAAACTCACTCAAAACCACTCAACTACATGGCAGCTGAACAACCTGCTCCTGAATGACTACTGGGTACATAACGAAATGAAAGCAGAAATAAAGATGTTCTTTGAAACCAATGAGAACATAGATACAACATACCGGAATCTGTGGGACACATTTAAAGCAGTGTGTGAAGGGAAATGTATAGCTTTAAATGCCCACAAGAGAAAGCAGGAAAGATCTAAAATTGACAACCTAATATCACAATTAAAAGAACTAGAGAAGCAAGAGCAAACACATTCAAAAGCTAGCAGAAGGCAAGAAATAACTAAGATTAGAGCATGAAGGAGTTACAGACACAATAAACCCTTCAAAAAAAATCAATGAATCCAGGAGCTGGTTTTTTGAAAAGATCAACAAAATTGATAGACTGCTAGCAAGACTAATAAAGAAGAAAAGAGAGAAGAATCAAATAGATGCAGTAAAAAATGATAAAGGGGATATCACCACTGACCCCACAGAAATACAAACTACCATCAGAGAATACTATAAACACCTCTACGCAAATAAACTAGAAAACCTGGAAGAAGTGGATAAATTCCTGGACACACACTTTCTCCCAAGGTTTATCTTTTTAATAAATGAAGTTAAAGATTCTAAACTATATAACTTCTGTTGCCATGTGAACCTTTGATGAATGGCCGTTGTTTATTTTCAAATGTAAATGCTTGTTCATATTCTCAGAAACCCAGTAGTTTAATTAAAAATCCAGAATCTAGAATATCTTTTAGTTTTTTTGGTTTTTTTTTTTTTTAAAGTAAATTTGTAAAAGTTAGGCCTTGGCATGGCCATGGGTATTCTGGCCACAAGTAAAATGACTTCAGAGAATTTTGTGTATGTGGAATGTATAATGTATATGTGTATGTACATACACAAAAAGTAGATTTAAAAAATCATATCTACCCACTTGAATCTGGATTTTTAAAATATCTGTGATTATGTATCAGTATTCTGTTTACTCATTGATGAATTACCTGACTAGATTGTAAGGATATTGGAAATATATTTCCCTGAGTTTAACTTCTGGCCCATTTGGCTTTGTAGAAAGTCTCTGATGGAGCACTAAGGTGACATTTTGTAAAAGGAGCAAATTTTTCTTTTTCTTTTCTTTCTTTCTCCCTTTCTTTCTTTCTTTCTTTCTTTCTTTCTTTCTTTCTTTCTTTCTTTCTTTCTTTCTTTCTCTTTCTTTCTTTCTTTCTCTCTTTCTCTCTCTCTCTTCCTCTCTCTCTCTCCCTTCCTTACTTCTTTCCTTCCTTCCTTCCCTCCTTCCTTCCTTCCTTCCTCCCTCCCTCCCTCCCTTCCTCTCTCCTTCCCTCCCTCCCTCCCTCCCTCCCCCGACCCCCCAGTCTGCAGTATGGTGGTATGATTTCCGCTGACTGCAACCTCCACCTCCCAGGTTCAATCTGTTCTTGTGCCTCAGCCTCCTGAGTAGCTGGGATTACAGGCGCCCACCACCACGCCTGGCTAATTTTTGTATTTTTTGTGGAGATGGGGTTTCACCATGTTGGCCAGGCTAATCTCAAACTCCTGACCTCAGGTAATCCACCCGCCTTGGCCTCCCAAAATGCCGGGATTACAGGTGTGAGCCACCGTGTCCAGCCAAAGGACCAAATGTTTCTGTTATGGTTTGAAAACTAGAAATGTATCTAAAATTATGCTACTTCCTGTGAACCAAGGGAAGTGACTGATAATTATGTTAAAGTTTATTCTCTTTGTGCGGTTAGTTCTACAAGTGTATAGTCCTATTCTGTAAAATAGTTCTTTGTTTTATTAGGGCTGAAACTACTGCTTTTAATTTTAAAGAGAAGGCCCATAAATCTAGGAATCTAGTATTTGGTGAATGAGCCTATGCTCATGCTTTTTTGTAGATATTTAGAGTTTGACAAGATCCTGTAATTTAGCTTCTCTAAGCATAGCAGTTACTGGCTTACAACCCAGGCTAACCTGAGCCTTCTAGAGTCATGTTCTTTTTCTTTTTTCCTAATGAACTTTAAATTTTGGAGTGATTTTAGATTTATAGAAAAGTTGCAGAGAACAGTTTTCCATTCCCCTTCACTGTTTCCCTTATTAACATATTACATTACCATGGTACATCTGTCAAAACTAAAAAACAACATTGGTGCATTAATTCCATACTTTATTTGGGTTTCACCAGTTTTTCCTTTCTGTCACAGGATCCAATCTAGGGTATCACGTTGCATTTAGTTGTCATGTTTTCAGTCTCTCTGGTATATGAGTTTGTCAGTCTTGCCTTGCTTTTTATGACCTTGACATTTTTGAGGAATACTGGCTAGATATCCCACAGAATGTCTCCAAACTTAGATTTGTCTGATGCTATTCTCATGACTAGACTGGGCAAATGAGTTTTTGCAAAGAATAACGTGGAGGCGTATTGCTTTCATCATCACATTATATTGGGGGTGTATGATATCCATGTGACATTAGTGTTGATGTTAACCTTCACTTATTTAAGATAGGGTTTGCCAGATTTCACCACCATGAAGTTACTTTTTCCCTTTTCCTGCTCTATTCTCTGGAAGTGTGGACTCATGCCCTTTTTATTTTGCCATTTGTCTGCATATCTATCTATTGGTTTTTACATTCTTACTAAGCCTTAAATTTTTCTGTGAGGTAAGTTCTTAGACTGAAAGTGGCTTAAGCTTTTGTCAGTACCATTTGTTTGGGTCTTCATTATGTGAGGAGTTTTTGGCACTTAGAGATGTATAGAGGAGCTGTTTCTGTGTGTATTAGCATGTATCACATTGTATTAAAATTAACTTTTTGCACATCTCTTCCTCCTGTTGAATTGTAAAAGTGAGAGATCTTTTCACTGTTTTTTTTTTTTTTTTTGAAACAAAGTATCACTCTGTCACCCTGACTGGAGTGCAGTGGCAAGACCTTGACTCGCTGCAACCTCCACCTACTAGGTTCAAGCAATTCTCCTGCCTCAGCCTCCAGAGTAGCTGGGATTATAGGTGCCTGCCACCATGCCCAGCTAATTTTTGTATTTTTAGTAGAGATGGGGTTTCACCAAAGCCTTGGGCTTTGCCCAAGAATTAAAAGCCCTCCAGATGATTCTGATGGTGACTAAAATTTCAGAAATACTGCCTAAAAGCATGGAAAATGAAAAAATATCAGAGTAAATGGGCAGCTGTTAGTAACTGATTACAACAGTAAAATTAAATCTCCTCTTTCCCTGCTGTCTCAGGAATTTGATACTTTTATTATTCTTATTAATAAAATTTTTTATACTTTTACTTTGAAATGAAAAGACATTCTAAATGCTTCTTCCTTAAGTGTCTCTTTCTGTATAAATGCACCTGCTAGTATGTTTCAGTTTGACAACTAGTTAGTAGCCAGATTTTTTTGGTGTGTGTGTGAATATGGTGCATTTGATTTAGTTGCTTTTGTTTCAGTGGCATACTTTTGATAGGAATAAGTACAATATAATAAGAAAAACAAATAACCCAGCAGTATTAGAAGCATTCTGTTCACTTTTGCTCTTTTATTTGGCGGTATGATTTTTGGCTTTAGTTTTGCCAGGGAATCTATTTTCAAGTCAACGTGAAATTAATAATATATATTTTTAACTTGCATAAAAATGTGTTGTCTGTTGGCAACAGATGGCTAATGTTGCTTTTTTGCTTCTAGTGTCCACTTTTCCAGGAAATGACTCCCATCTGCAGCAAGAGAAGTGCTGTTAGGGTGTACACTAGGCACTTCTCTTAGTGCCATTCTGACAATTTCACAGTACATATATTGTGAATTTGGTTGGAAGTGTGTGTTAGCCAGATTGTTTTCTTTCTGGAGTTTCAGGCTTTTGGAAATAGAAAGTTTGTGTGTTTCTAAAACTGAAATTGAATTCTTCCAGGTTGGTTAGTGAAAAGGGAGAGGAGAATTCATGGTTAAGTGTGGTTCCTGGACAAACAGCATCAGCTTCACTTGAGAACTTGTTAAAAATGCAAATTCTCAGGCCCAACCTTACTGGTTAGAAAATTCTGAGTGCAGGGGCCAGAAATCTGTGCTTTATCATGCTGTCCAAGTAATTCTGATGCCTGCTAAAATTTGGGTACCAGTCAGTTAAGGTTTTATTAGTTGTGAAGGACAGCATGGTATTGGAATATTAACATATGTGCTGTTAATAAAGCTGATCAAATTTGGAAAGAAACAAGAACTTTGTAGCCAGAAGATCTTGGTTTGAACCCCACTGTATCACTTATTAAAAATATTATATTGGGCAAGTTACTTAGCATCTTAGCTTCAGTGTCTTCATTTGTAAAATGACATTAGTAATCCTGGAAATCAGTGATCAGTGTTGTTGCATTGAGTGCTCAATAAATACTGATTTGAGAGGCTGGATGTGGTGGCTTACTTGATCCTAGAGTTGCTTGATACCAACCTGAGCAACGTAGTGAGACCCCCATCTCTGCAAAACATAAAAAAGTTAGCCAGGCATGGTGACATATGCATGTAGTCACAGCTACTTGGGAAACTGAGGTGAGAGACTCACTTGAGCCTGGGAGGTTGAGGCCACAGCAAGCTGTGTTCTTGCCACTGCATTCCAGCTTGGGCAACAGAGTGAGCCTTTGTCAATAAATTTATAAACAAAATAAACAAATTAAATAAATATATAAATAGATGTGAAAGCCCCACAAAACTTAATATATGATTATATGCAAATTTTCTCTTGGGAAAAATTGTAATTTTCACTGGAAGAAAAAAAATTAAGAGGCTAGGTGCAGTGGCTCATACCTGTAATCCCAGCATTATGGGAGGCTGGGGTGGGTAGATCACTTGAGCTCAGAAGTTGGAGACCAGCCTGGGCAACATGGCTAATTCTCTTCTCTTTAAGAAAAAAAAAAACAATTAGCTGGATTTGGTAGCATGTGCCTGTAGACCCAGCTACTTGGGAGGCTGAGGTGGGAGAAAGGCTTGAGCCCAGGAGACGGAGGTTGTAGTGAGCCAAGATTGTGTCACTGTACTGGGCGAAAAAAAACAAAAACAAAAAGAAAAGAAAACTTTAAGGAACACGCAAGCTTTCTTCTCGTAGTTGCTGGACTCTTTCTAGAGGTTCCAGGTTAGTTTGAGTAATTTCATATGCTCAAAGATAGTTATGGAGAACTTTCATACTCTGAAAGTCTTGAAGGTACCTTGAATGCTTTAAAATGAAGAGGATATATTCTGGGACAGTCTGTATGCAAATTTTTCCCATTTTGTGCAAGTGCTTTATGTATTAAAAAATTTGTCATGGTTCAAGAATCAATATAAGAAGAGATGCAGTGAAAAAAATGTCAGTTCTACCTCGCTCTCAATTGCTCCATTTATCCTTGCTCTCTGACCACTTTTCTTAATTTCTTATTTATCTTAGAATTTCTTTCTTTCTTTCTTTCTTTTCTTTTCTTTTTTTTTTTTTGAGATGGAGTCTCTCTCTATTGCCCGGGCTGGAGTGCAGTGGCACAATCTCAGGTCACTGCAGTCTCCACCTCCCAAGTTCAAGCAGTTCTCCTGCCACAGCCTCCCAAGTAGCTGGAATTATAGGCATGCGTGCCACACTTGGCTAATTTTTTTGTATTTTTAGTAGAGATGGAGTTTTACTATGTTGACCAGGCTGGTTTCGAACTCCTGACCTCAGGTGATCCACCCACCTCAGCCTCCTAAAGTGCTAGGATTACAGGCATGAGCCACTGTGCCCAGCCTATCTTAGAATTTCTTAATGCGAATATAAACAAATATAACTAATTATTTCCTTCTTACCACAAAAGATAACCCACTAAACACACTGTTCAACACTATACTTTTTCATAGTTAACGGTTTATCTTGGATACCTTTTCACTACGAGAGCCCCATGATTCTTTTTTTCCTGGTTAGCATTATTCAAGGCTACCGACAACAAACTGCATCCCATTTAAGTATATAATTTGGTGAGTTTTGGCAATTATATGCCTGAAGGCACCACCACGGTTAAGACACACAATGTTCTTTATGATTTTTTTAATGCTTTATAGTATTTCATTATATAGATATACCATTTTTTAAAAATAATTTTTTTACCTTAACTTCCCAGCGTAAAGTATACCATAATTTTTTAAACCAGGTTTTGTAGATGGGCATTTGGGTGCTAATACAAACAGTGCTGCAATTAATAATCTTTTTCATACAGCATTTCATATGGATAGATTCCCAGATGTGGGATTGCAGAGCCAAAGGGGAAATACATTTGCAATATGGTAGATGATGCCAGTTTGCCCTTCAAAGGGGTGGTACCAATTTGAGCATGTTAGGGGAAGAAAAATAATTTTTCCTATATGCTTTTAAGTTATTGACTGAGAACCCTGTAACAAAAGATAAGAGAAAAACAAGTTTATTAACATATATATTTCATATATACATGGAAGAAACTCAGGAAAAGAGTTAACTGTCTAATAGATGTCTTACAACTCAGGCTTGCTCTTGCTCCTGCTCTTGCCATGTGACACGTCTGCACCGCCTTTGCCTTTTGCCATGGTTGGATGCTCCCTAAGGCCTCACCAGAGGTAGATGCTGGAGCCATGCTTAGTACACCCTGCAGAACTGTGAGCCAGTTAAACTTGTTTTCCTTATAAATGACCCAGCCTTGGGTATTTATTTATAGCAATATGAAGACGGACTAAAATACAGCACCCCAACGTGGCCTTTCCATCCTAGGAGCTGCCCAGGAGTGCCCTGGCTCCTGCAGGGCAGCAGTTGGGAGCCTTATGTCCCACGTTGTGCCCAATCCTCCCATCACCACAGCTAGCTGAAGCCCCAAAATACCAGGACACATTCTCTCCAAACTCTGAGCTATTAGGAATACCTCCTTGACCATCTCTCGAGTGATCCAGTGAGAAAGAGAAAAAGAGCGGCTTCTGACATCCAGCCACAGCCGGCACTCAGAGCGAGGCCATGTAATTTTCCTACTGAATCTTCAGTGGAGCCTCCCTTACGCCTTTTCTACACCCTGGAATCAAGACAAGCTGCCCTGCACTTGGAGTTTTTTTGCATGTCTAACAACCATGGCTCCCTCCTGGACTTGTTCCTGTGGTCCCACCTGGAAGCCATTCAATGCAGAGGAGGACCATTTCCCATACCCCCATGATTGCACCCTCAACCAGTCAGCAGCAAGCACCCATTGCCTAGCCATCCCCACCCCTTCCCCAAACTGTCTGAAAAACCCTAGCCCCTAAATTCTTGAGGAGATTGATTTGAGTAATAACTCTATCTTCTGTGTGGTGTGACCACTTTTGCATCAATTAAACTCTTTACTGCAAAAGAAAAGAACTTAGCCTAATATAGCATCTTTAACAAAGAACAATGAATTTTTTTTAACTCTTATTTTAGGTTCAGGGGTACATGTACAGGTTTTTTTTTTTTTTTTTTTTTTTTGAGGCGGAGTCTTGTTCTGTCGCCCGGACTGGAGTGCAGTGGCCGGATCTCAGCTCACTGCAAGCTCTGCCTCCCGGGTTTACACCATTCTCCTGCCTCAGCCTCCCGAGTAGCTGAGACTACAGGCGCCCGCCACCTCGCCCAGCTAGTTTTTGTATTTTTAGTAGAGACGGGGTTTCACCGTGTTAGCCAGGATGGTCTCGATCTCTTGACCTCGTGATCTGCCCGTCTCGGCCTCCCAAAGTGCTGGGATTACAGGCTTGAGCCACCGCGCCCGGCCCCAGGTTTGTTATATAGGTAAATTGCATGTCACGGGTTTGGTGTACAGATTATTTTGTCATTCAATTAATAAATGATAGGTAGTTTTTTGAACCTCTTCCTCCATCCACCCTCACATTGGCCCCAGTGTCTGTTGTTCCCTTCTTTGTGACTGCATTTACTCCATGTTTAGCTCCCACTTAGAAGCAAGAACATGTATTTGTTTTTCTGTTCCTGTGTTAGTTTGCTTAGGATAATGGCCTCCAGCTGTATCTGTTTTGCTGCAAAGGACATGATCTTGTTGTTTTTATGGCTGTGTAGTAGTCCATGGTGTGTATGTACCACATTTTTAAAATCCAGTCTACCATTGATGGGCATTTAGGTTGACTCCATGTCTTTGCTATGGTGAATAGTGCTGTGATGAACCTATGTGTGCATATGGCTTTATGATAAACAATTTATATTCCTTTCGGTATATACCCAATAATAGGATTGCTGAGTCATTGGTGATTCTGCCTTAAGTTCTTTGAGAAATCGCCACACTGTTTTCTACAATGGCTGAACTACTTTACATTCCCACCAGCAGCGTAAAGTTTGTTATATAATTCTTCTGGCGACACCTCTAGGCTGATAAGGGTCTGAAGTCATTTTGGGCAGGAACTGTTATCCTTCCTTGTAGAGAGGGCAAGAGGGACACCTTTGTAAATTTATATCCTGCTTTTAGGCATAGAGAGGGAGGGCAGAGAACTTTTTTTTTTGATGCTACTACTTCTCAGTTGCTTTCAGTTCAAAATAATCCTTATGCCAAAGTGGAATGTTTTGGGGTAGCATAGTCTGCTACCGCTCAGCTCCCATCAGCAGTGTAAGAAAAGTTCCCCACAGTTTAGCTAAAAAAGTATGTTATGAAACTTGGAGTTTTTGCCATTTAGGTGGAAAATGGTATTTCAGTATAGTTTTAACTTACAGTTTTCATCTGAGATTGGGCATATTTTTGTATGTTAAAGAATGGACCATTTAAGGGATTTGCTTGTCTGTAAAATATCTCTTCAAACTCTTTTTCCATTTTTCTGTTGGACTTTGTTTTTTTTTTTCTGTTAATTTTTAGGAGCTCTTTATATATTAGGGAGTGTACTTCTTTCTTTGCAGATGTTGTCTTCTCAAATTGTTGTTTGCCTTTGACATTGCAAAAACTTTAGTTGAAGGGTGCATCTCTAAATTTTTACTAAGGATATCTTCCTAAATATTTCTTACTTTTTATTTTTTTTCTTTTTCTCCCTCCTTTCTTTCATCCCTCCCTCATTTTCCTCTTCTTTCCCTCCCAGCCCAATTTCTTAAAAAAGGATTTGAGAGCCTAAAGATGATTTATCATTGAACAATAATCAATTCAGTGGGTGAATGTTAAGTGCTTTTAATATATGTGACCCTGGTTCATTTATTTTGAAGGCCATGTTTTTGGTATACTGTGCACTGGAGAAAGAACCTGTGCCAATGTCCTTGCCTCCAGCCTTGGTGCCACCATCTAAGAGAAAAACGGTCAGTATATCAGGCTCTGTGCGGTTGATCCCCTCTTCTGCATCAGCCAAGGAATCTTACCACTCCTTACCATCTATAGGCATTTTACCTACCAAAGCACCATTAAGACAGGTATAGATTTATCAGTGTTAAAGGATTTTTTTTAACAAAGTGCATGGTGTTTAACAGTTTACTGTTTGACAAAGATAGAGCAATTAAAGGGATAAAAATTTTAGAGCACCATCTGGTTGAACCTACATAATGTGATACTCCAGAGAAGATATATTCTTTCTACATTTGGCCTTGGGTCATATGAATGGTTTATTGACTTTATCTTGATCTCCCTGGAGTTAAAGTTAGAGATGGAAGATGCTCCATGCTAACATGGCATGTTTACCCTGGCATAATTAATAGTTGTTTTTATTTTTGTTTGATCTCAGTTAACTCTTGATTCTTTGGGATCAAATTATCGAATTCTGGGTTGTCCAAGGCTTTTTTTTTCTGCCCCTAGCCTGCCTCTTGTCAGATTGAGTAAAGGAAGATTAATGACAGGATAGGCAAATCAGCCAGTTTGGCTATGGTTAACACTGCTGGGTCAAACTATAAAAAATAACGATTGAGAATTATCTGAGTATTTTGTTTATACAGACTTTCAGTTACCTATATTAATGTGGGCATAAGTCAAGAGTTAACTATGTTTGAATTTACTCGTTTCTTAATAAAATGTGGAAATGTGCACCTATAGATAAATCCTAATTGGCCTGTATTTTCTTCTGTTATTTTGTCTTCACCACAGCATTTTGATTGAGATGTCATATGGAAGTGATACATTGTTGCTCTGAGTTAGTAGGGTAGAATTGTTCAGAATTTGTGATGGATACTGTAATGGATTGAAAGAGTGACACTTCAAAGTTTGTTTCATTTTGGCAGAAATACTGTTTTTTTCCCCCCCCCCGTAGTGGGTTGTATCCCCTGCAGAAAAAGCTAAATATGATGAAATCTTCCTGAAAACTGATAAAGATATGGACGGATTTGTGTCTGGACTGGAGGTCCGTGAAATCTTCTTGAAAACAGGTTTACCTTCTACCTTACTAGCCCATATATGGTAAGACTTTATTTGATTTGATTTTTTTAAAATATGATTTTGTATCGTTTCCAGTTTCTGCATTTTGATTTTTAGTCATTTGTAAATAGGACAGTTTTTGTTTCAGAATTTTTATAGAGAAAATCAGAATCTGAAGAATTCTTCTGGCTAATGGACAAAAGCTTGAGAATGGGTTACCTGAAGCTTTATAAGATTGACAGCATCGGCTGGGCGCGGTGGCTAATGCCTGTAATCCCAGCACTTTGGGAGGCCAAGGCAGGTGGATCACCTGAGGTCAGGAGTTTGAGACCAGCCTGGCCAACATGGTGAAACGCTGTCTCTACTAAAAATAAAAGAAATTAGCCAAACATGGTGGTGCGCACCTGTAGTTCCAGCCACTAGGGACGGTGAGGCAGGAGAATTGCTTGAACCTGGGAGGTGGAGGTTGCAGTGAGCCAAGATCATGCCATTGCACTCCAGCCTGGGCAACAAGAGTGAAACTCCATCTCAAAAATGGGATGGGATGGGATGGGATGGGATGGGATGGGACGGGACGGGACGGGACGGGACGGGACGGGACGGGATGTTAATTGTTGCTAGAATATTAAAATCCAGCTTCTGTTTATATCAATTAAACTTAAAATTTTCAGAGAATCCAGATATATGAAATTTAAACAATGTAAAGAATAGTATCTTCAAGGCATACCTGCATAATTTTATAGTGTATATGTATACTTTCATACCTTCACATAGGAATAACATACTTGGTCCTTGAAAAAGACAAACCCTAGGCCGGGCGCGGTGGCTCAAGCCTGTAATCCCAGCACTTTGGGAGGCCGAGACGGGCGGATCACGAGGTCAGGAGATCGAGACCATCCTGGCTAACACGGTGAAACCCCGTCTCTACTAAAAATACAAAAACTAGCCGGGCGAGGTGGCGGGCGCCTGTAGTCCCAGCTACTCGGGAGGCTGAGGCAGGAGAATGGCGTAAACCCAGGAGGCGGAGCTTGCAGTGAGCTGAGATCCGGTCACTGCACTCCAGTCCGGGCGACAGAGCGAGACTCCGCCTCAAAAAAAAAAAAAAAAAAAAAAAAAAAAAAAAAAAAGAAAAAGACAAACCCTAGTGTCTTTAATGAATTTCACAGAAAATGAGATAACGTATATGAAAATGCTTTGGCCGGGCGCGGTGGCTCAAGCCTGTAATCCCAGCACTTTGGGAGGCTGAGACGGGCGGATCACGAGGTCAGGAGATCGAGACCATCCTGGCTAACACGGTGAAACCCCATCTCTACTAAAAATACCAAAAAAAAATTAGCTGGGCGAGGTGGCGGCGCCTGTAGTCCCAGCTACTCGGGAGGCTGAGGCAGGAGAATGGCGTGAACCTGGGAGGCGGATCTTGCAGTGAGCTGAGATCCGGCCACTGCACTCCAGCCTGGGCGACAGAGCGAGACTACGTCTCAGGAAAAAAAAAAAAAAAAAAAAAAAAAAAAAGAAAATGCTTTATAGCCGGGCGTGGTGGCTCAAGCCTGTAATCCCAGCACTTTGGGAGGCCGAGGCGGTCGGGTCACGAGGTCAGGAGATCGAGACCATCCTGGCTAATACGGTGAAACCCCGTCTCTACTAAAAAATACAAAAAACTAGCCGGGCGAGGTGGCGGGCGCCTGTAGTCCCAGCTACTCGGGAGGCTGAGGCAGGAGAATGGCGTGAACCTGGGAGGCGGAGCCTGCAGTGAGCTGAGATCTGGCCACTGCACTCCAGCCTGGGCGACAGAGTGAGACTCCGTCTCAAAAAAAAAAAAAAAAAAAGAAAATGCTTTATAATGTGTCTGCTGCCAATCCAACTAACGATACCAGAGGTTATCTTCAGGTTTTCAAGAGGCAGAAACCTCAAAAGTTGAACCACATAGTTGTAAAGAGAAACTTAGAAAAGAACGGAGGCAGACAGTAAGTAGATCTGCCTTAAAAGAAACAAGAACCCAAGACTGGGAAAGATTAAATATGCATAACTAGTAGTAGCTGCCACTATTGAGTGCCTAGGGTAGGCACTATACTCAATAAATGGCAGCTGTCACTGGCTTGATGTGCCCAAACTTTTTATATATCCTGTCTTTAATTCTCATAGTAATTTTACAAGATGGGTGTTATCGTCTCCACTTTATAGATGAGGAAACTAAGGTTTGGAGAGGTTAAAAAAATTTAGCCAGGGTTACAAGAAGAAATAAGTAGAAAAGCTGGAATTTAAGATCTATGTGACACATAGTCTTTTTAAGTATGTAGTCTTTTCATCAGACCCTACTGGCCTTCAATGAGTTAAACAGATCAGGATTTCAGAAAGCTGAACTTCTTTTTTTTACTTGCAGAAAAAGAAAATAGAGTAAAACGTTTGCTGTTTCTCTTCAAGTGATTGTGTAAAGCTTTCCAGATTGCTGCCTTTTCCTCACATGTGATTTCCATTTGCAGCTGTTCATTCTGCTTTGGCTTGGTGATCCTTGTATCCTCCTACTCCAAGAGTTGCAGGAGGCATAGCAACATGAAAATTGTGCTTGTTTTAGACTCCTTCTAATGCCACCAGTGAATCAAATTTGTTGAGACTTAGGTTTTATCTTTAATATCTTTTAATGTTAAAAATGTGTTGGGAGTAAGGAATGTTAGAATTCTTTGGCCCACCACAACTTTTACTGTATAGTGGTTCTGAAAATTGGTAAGAAAACGCAAAGTGTAAACCCAGATTAGAGGCTCTTGCTCAGCACCAGGGTGAACATTTTCTTTTTACCATCTTAGCTGATCTACCTCTTCGAACAGTTGAGTGAGTTTTTAATAACCTGCAAGTTGGTGTGACTGTCTTTTTAAATTCACCACATTATTTTTAAAAAGCTGCATAGTGGTACTTTCTCTCTGGACTTTTTGCAGTTGTGGCACTTATATACCGTTTATTTTGTTTATTTGTGCAGGTCATTATGCGACACAAAGGACTGTGGGAAGCTTTCAAAGGATCAGTTTGCCTTGGCTTTTCACTTAATCAGTCAGAAGTTAATCAAGGGCATTGATCCTCCTCACGTTCTTACTCCTGAAATGATTCCACCATCAGACAGGGCCAGTTTACGAAAGGTAAGAAAGCTTAAAAGAAAACCTGAATGCATTAATTTCAAAGGAACAAATACTATGTCAAAGTACAGATTCAATTTGGATGGAATAGAAGAGAAAATGTATCTGGCTAAGAGCAGAACAGTATACTGTTTGTGGTTTAGTTTGTGCCTATAAATATGTTGGAGTGCCTTGTATAACATCCTTGGCTAGTAGCTTGTTTACGCCATTCATTAAACATGACAACTATATTTCCAATCTTAAAATTGGAAAAATGTGGACTTATTTTTCCTTTGCTGGATTTGTGAATTAAGTTTCATGAATAGATTATAAAAGGAAAGCTATAAAAATTAAATTACTGTGTTTTACTTGATGATTCACTCTTACATAAAATGATACGGATTTGAAAACAGAATCTTGCATATGATGGTTGCTTGGTGCCAATTTTACATCAAAAAAACTTCCAAGGAAAACATTATGTTGAGGATATATCTGTGTGGTTTTTGCCATAGATGACCTTTTATTCCTGAGTGTACTGCTGAATTTCATATTTGAACAGCTAGAAGTGGGTTTTACCTAGTTTTGGTTTCTGGACAGCAGTGAGAATTTTCAAAACTTCATTGTTTTAGTCATGCCTTGATTTTTCTCTCATGTAGAAACCCTTCCTAGTATGATGCATTTACAATATCTTGGCCTTTAGTAGACCTTTGAAAGGACTTGCATACCATAGTGGCTATTTGCCTTCAAAAATAAATACTTTGTATTTTTAAATTTCTTATGGCCTATAAAGTAACCATGGCTATGGCGATTTTACAGGGTTGTTACACAGTAATAAGAGTTGTCAAATGTGTGGTATGAGGAGAGCTCTTTAAAATATAGAATATTTTGGGTTTTGAATTAATTTTGTCACATGGTTCTTAAAAATCCCAATTTAGAAAGCTTAACAAAAATCAAACTGGGACCGAGCACAGTGGCTGACACCTGTAATTCCAGTATTTTGTGAGTCCGAGATGGGAGGATCACTTGAGGCCGGGAGTTCCAGAACAGCCTGGGCAACATAGCAAGACCCTGTTTCTACAAAAACAAAAAAATCAGCCAAGTGCATTGGCACTTACCTGTAGTTCTAGCTACTCGGGAGGCTGAGGCAGGAGGATCACTTGAACCCAGGGTCTTGCAACAGAGCAAGACCCTGTCTCTTAAAGAAAGAAAGAAAGAAAATTGGATTTTTTAAGTAAACTAAATGGAATTTATAACTCAGGTATGGAGAGTTACTTGCAGTAGTTTTGGTCCTTATTTGTAATAAAATAAATATTATCTGCTTTGTGAGTTATTGGGGGGGCATTTTGTGAATTTTTTGATTCCTTATGGACATGGGTCCCTTAAGTTGTGGAAAAGACTGAAAGTGATGCCACCCAGAAAGATAAAGGTTACTGAATTTGCATTTTTGCTCTTTGCTATATAACTGTACCTCAGTTATGGAATACTGTGTTGTTTCATGCTTTCTTTCACCTATGCAGACTGTTTTTTTTTTTTTTTTTCGCCTTCTTCATTTTATAAACTATTCAGTTGCCTACCAACACAAATTACAGATACGACAGAAATTTCTGGAGCAAATTAAGTTTGTTCATTGAAGTCTCTATGTTAGTAGATGCTTGAAGTTGCATGAGGTATACAGTTGTCTGAAGTTCATTCACTAGATCATAGATACATTTGTCTCTTTATGTCAGACACCAACATTATTCATGGAAATGGGAATTTATCACTGCTGTCTTATCTATTAACCCAAAATTTTAACTTTAAAAATGAAAACTTGCATTGTTTTATCTTTCAAATAACCTCTTTTCTCTTTAATCTGTTTTTTTTAGTACTGCATTTTTTGCAGCTTTGACTAATCCTTTTTTGAATGTTGCTTTCCTTTCTGTGTTTTTTCTAGTTTGGACTATTTTTTCCATTCTGCAGCACTCTGCTTTTCGCCTTTCTTGTACTGTCAGTTTCTTAACTCTACTCTCTCTCAAGGTTAGAGCTTTATTTTATGCCTTTTTTAGCTTTGTAGTTTTTGGTTTACAAGATACATTTTGAAATGAGAGGTTTTTTATTCAGCAAAAAAGAGAAAATTCCTAAACAGCATGCTTTTGTCACATGTCACTTGGTCCTTGTGTGCATTTTAGCCTACCTTCCCTAGGCTCTCTGATCCACTTAACATCATCAAAGTGGAATTTTTGTGTAATATACAAGATAGGGTGAGAGAAAACATTTTGAAAGAAGGGGACATGCTATATATTTTTCCTCATATATCCTTCAAATGCTACATAAAATATTAACTAAACTTTTTTCAGTATCTGAGGTGTCACTTTCTAGCTTGTTTGAGGTTAAACTAATTTGTCTCACTCTATCTTCTTATTTGATGATAATTTTACAGTGAAGACTATAAAATGTGAGTCACCTTTTTTTTGAGTTAGAGTGACAGAGGAGGTGGGGTAGTCACAAGTTCTTTGGTACATTTGCCCCTCTGATAGCAAATTTTTCATAACATTTAAGTGAAGTAAGTTACTCCTGCTGATAAAAGTGAGACCAAGTGCTAATGTTTCATTTTGTTTAGCTGTCTGGCCAGGCCTAGCTCATAGGTCAGGTTTAGACAGAGTTAAAATAC
The DNA here is from genome assembly GCF_002776525.5 of Piliocolobus tephrosceles. Lineage (NCBI taxonomy): Eukaryota > Metazoa > Chordata > Mammalia > Primates > Cercopithecidae > Piliocolobus > Piliocolobus tephrosceles. Next base: position 170,831,689 of record NC_045434.1, read on the forward strand.
TAGTGAATACTTGTCACATTCAGAAATCCACTTTAAAACACCTAATTTAATTTAACATTGATACGTTTTTGTGTATCAGTGGAACACAGAAAATAAGAGGTGTATTTCATACAAAGCTATAATTAATATAAAATTGAGATTAGTATTAAATCTTCCTAGATGAATTTTAGTACTGATAGTCAAAACAGCTTAGTACTAAAAGTGCAGTGTGGCATAAAGAAATATAAAAGGAATTACTTGCTAAATTTTGTTGATGTACCTGTTTTATCAAATTTACTTTTAGAGTAATAATTTTATTTACCTAAATGATCTTGATATGCAAGTGCCACTGGGGGCATTGCGTGAAATAGCACTTTAATCAGAAGACTCTTGATTAAACTGCGTATTGGCTGGGTTCAACTTTGAGCAAGTCATTTAATCTGTTTCCTCAGTTCTAAAATGGAGTTAATAATAATATCTGCCCTACCTACTGCCCACTTTACAGATTAGTGTTGAGAATTAACTAGTGGAATTTAAAGTGCTTAGTGAATTGTAAATGAGTATATAAATGTGAGGAGATGAGATATTGTGTGCTTTTAGGTTTCTTCTATTGTGCAAGCTGTTGATGTAAATTAACTATACAACAACATTAAGTATTAACACTAAGTCTTATGTTCTGTTATATTATATAAAGTCAGCAGTATATCTTAGTTTTTACATGTTCAGGCCTCAGTTTTAACATTTCCAGATGGTAATTATCCTGTTATTTGTTAATCTGGTTGTAGCATTGGGTGTAGATGAAATGTCTGAGGAAGCATTTATTTTTTCGCTCTGACTTCAACCAGCTCTCTGGGGCGTCAACGATAGTTTACAAAGGACGTAGAGCCAAGGTAGAAACAACTCAATGGGAGGCCACATATTTTAAGAACATATTCTATTGAAGAGTTAATTATAACAATAGCTTACATTTATAGAAGGTCACAGTTTGTAGAATGATGATTTACTTTAAATAAAATAGACATAGTATGTAAAAAAAGTATAAATTCCTTGAATTAAATAAAATCAGCCACTACTATAGTTCTGAGATTCAACAAATACAAATACAAATAAATCACCATCAATTTTTCTAAGAATTTATACTTCGGTGGAGGAATTAGTTTATGAATCTGGCATCTCTTTTACTGCAAGGTTCTGAACAGGCTAGGATCAAGTGACAAAGACATTCAGATTGGAGGTGGGGATGGGGTACGTAGTATAGAATAACAGTTTTCAGAGAATTTAAGGGAAATGTAAATGTCTTACTATATAATTAAGTATAAAATTATATATAATTGCACTGGATATGATTTTTTTTAATGGAAAGTGTCAGTAATAGAGTAAAATATGAAATACTTTGTATCTGGGTAGAGCTTTAATATTTTTAGTGTCTTGTTATATATTGCATAATGTTATAGTAATGTATAATTGTGAACTTTTTGTTTTTAGAACATCATAGGATCAAGTCCTGTTGCAGATTTCTCTGCTATTAAGGAACTAGATACTCTTAACAATGAAATAGTTGACCTACAGAGGTATGTAAAGCAAAATTACAGCCTACTCATAAACACACACACACACACACACACACATACACAAAGTACATACATGTATATATGTATACAACCTCCTCCCACACACACCTTTCTGTTTCTAATGTATATTTTGATAAATGCTACCTTATCTGGTTAAGTACCACAGTTCTGTTTGAACGGAGTTAGGGTACTTCATCATATATGAGGCAGCCTTTAATTGCAGGACACACTATATACTTATGTACCACTGAAAAGTCACTTCCAAATAAACAATGACATGCCATTAACTATAAGGTACTGTTTGGTTTCATTTAGAGAAAAATACGAAAACATGTATATCCTAGAATGACTGAAAAATAGTTTTTCTCCAACCTTAGATATTTGAATAACATATTAGAAAAATGTTATCATTTAATACATTTAATAGATGGAATGTTAAATTCAGACACCATGCCAAGAGCTTTCATAATTATTATTTGACCCTCACACAAACCTTGTAATTTGAGATAGGTGGTGGTGTTTCTATTTTACAGGTAAGAAACTTAAGATGCTTAGATTATTTTGCCCAAAATGATACAAGCTTGTCAGCTGTAGAGCTAATACCTGATCCCAGGACTACTTTATTCTAAGTTGAATCTTCTTTCTTATACATAGGTACTATGTAGGAAAGACTCAAATACAATTAGATTTGAATCTGAGTATAGCAGATAGTATTGGTACTTCCTTAATTTCCGTGTTCCCTGGAAACTTTGTAGTAATACTGATTGTAAAAATGACTATAAAATAACTTTTTAAAAATAAGACAATTTTTCTGTCTACAAGACATTGTATCTAAATATTCACACCAATCTTTTTCTTTTTTTAACCCTCACAACACTTTGAAGCAGATAATGGCTGATATACTTCATTTTACTGACAGTACTGAGACATAAGGAGATTAAATGAGTTAACTGCCTTATATGGCAAGAATTTGGCAATGATCTTAACCTTATCTGTGAGACTATATTGAGATTTCTGTAGAAAAACTGGTTGTTAGAATTTTTCAGTTGTAAGAAAGAACTAAACCCAAACTAACTTAAAGAGTGAAATTTATTGACTTGTGAAACTGAAACCTTTCAAAGGTAGGGCTGGCTTAAAAGCATTCCTTGATATTGAGGCTCAGATGATATAATCAGTTCTCTTGCTCTCCATTTCTTGTTTCCATTTCCAGTGGGTTAATTTCATTCTCAGATAGACTTTCTCCTTATTTTGGCAAGAGGGCTATAGTACATCTAGCTACATGTACTTATAATTTCAAGTTTGGTGAAGAGCGCCTCTCTTCTGGCATTTCCTGGAAAAGACCTGAAATTCAGTCTAATTGGATTGGCTTATTGGTCTTTTCCTATGACATAAAACTTCTAATACGGAAATCCGACCAGGACAAAAAACCCTTCATGGTGATTGTATAGTTTAATTTTGTCCTTACTCATGGGAAAAAAAAAATCAAATCCAGAGTCACACGTCACGTTAAGAGACAGTACTGGTATCAAAACCAGGTTGTATAAGTTCAGCATTCTTTCTGTTGTACAATTCTGCCACTCATTAGGATTTTTAAGTTTTTGACTTTGGTTCAAAATAGAAGTAGTAAACACTTAATTACTGAATCTATAATGGTGTTTAGGCTTTTCATTTTCATGTGGTCCATAAACATTTTTGCTTCCCTATATATGTTATATACATGTTATAGTAGGTACATTTGAAAATAACTTATCTTCTGGGCCTCTTAAGCCTATGAAAATGGATACATACACCAATATTCTAGGACTTGCTTGATTTGACTTCAAGTGTACTTGTTTAATGTATAAAATATTTCTATAATGAATTTTAATGGGAATTAGAGCATCATAGATAAAATGCTCTTACTGTTGAAAACATTATTTGTTACACTTTGGTCAACTAATCTTTCAATAACTTTTAGTAACTATAATGTTAAGTTGTACCAGTGGCAGTCTTAATATAGTAAATGACAGCTGGCAACATGAAAATAACGTACCTAATATTTTGTGACTGTCTTGTTATGAAAATCAGAGAATTTCAAAACCTTGTTAGTTTTTAGGGTGTAGTCACATTTTATAAATGTGTGATGTATTTATACATGATTTGGCATTTGTGAAAATATTTTTGCTAGACTTTTATTTTAGGTGAGATCTACAGTGTAGGCAACTTACATAATCTGTCAACTCCATTAGTGTCATAGTCAGACTCATCCCCATGCTAAAATTATAGTTGTTAAAATATGCTTTTGTAAATAGTTGTATTAGGTCATTATCACCAAATCTTCAAGATATTACATTATAAAAACCTTGGTTTTTATTTTTGTGAATGACCGTTTTTTCCGTGCAAAGTTAAAATTCTTCAGCCTTTAATTTTTTTTTTTTTTTGAAACAGAGTCTGGCTCTGTTGCCCAGGCTGGAGTGCAGTGGCCAGCTCTCAGCTCACTGCAAGCTCCGCCTCTTAGGTTTACGCCATTCTCCTGCCTCGGCCTCCCGAGTAGCTGGGACTACAGGCGCCCGCCATCATACCCGGCTAGTTTTTTGTATTTTTTTAGTAGAGACGGGGTTTCACCGTGTTAGCCAGGATGGTCTCGATCTCCTGACCTCGTGATCCTCCCATCCCGGCCTCCCAAAGTGCTGGGATTATAGGCTTGAGCCACCGTGCCTGGCCTAATTTTTTTATTAATATATAATAAGGATGTGATGAGTGTGACTACAAAACAAGAAAAAATAATTTAAACAGATTTTGTTTGTGGCTTTTACTAAATTGTTACCTGATAAAATGTTAGCCAGTTCTTTGGTTTTGAGATGAAGATACTTAGTTTTAGTCCAGGGGCTGGGCGTGGTAGCTCATGTCTGTAATCCCAGCAGTTTGCGGGGCTGAGGCAGGTGTATCACTTGAGAGTTCGAGACCAGCCTGCCCAAGATGGTCAAAGCCCGTTCTCTACTAAAAATACAAAAATTAGACAAGCGTGATGGTGCACATCTGTAATTCCAGCTACTCAGGAGGCTGAGACAGGAGAATCACTTGAGCCTGGGAGGCAGAGGTTGCAGTGAGCCGTTGCACTCCAGTCTGGGCAACAGAGTAAGACTCGTCTCAAAAGTCTTACAGGGATCAAACCTGTAAGTAAACAGCATGTATGATGTGAAATTGTAATTACTGTATAATGAATATAGTGCTTTACAATACTTTTGTCTTAATGATAGTTATAATACATATTCATTGTAAAATTCAGGAAATAGATAAATGCATAATGAAAAAAGGAATATGTTTTTTAGAATCATATTTTGTTTTAAGCATTGCAAACCAGTGGAAATATTGAAAGCAGTATATAAACTTGAGTTAGTTGGGTAAAGAATGTTCTTTGTTATTGGTCAGAAAATGAGATTTCATTGTCTTTGTTTTCATCTTTAGTTCACCAAATTGTTTCTTTTTTTTTTTCTTTTTTTTTTTTTTGAGATGGAGTCTCGCTCTGTCGCCTGGGCTGGCGTGCAGTGGCCGGATCTCAGCTCACTGCAAGCTCCGCCTCCTGGGTTTACGCCATTCTCCTGCCTCAGCCTCCCAAGTAGCTGGGACTACAGGTGCCCACCACCTCGCCTGGCTAGTTTTTTGTATTTTTTAGTAGAGACGGGGTTTCACCATGTTAGCCAGGATGGTCTCGATCTCCTGACCTCGTGATCCGCCCGTCTCGGCCTCCCAAAGTGCTGGGATTATAGGCTTGAGCCACCGCGCCCGGCCCAAATTGTTTCTAGTAGAAAATATAAGACATTGGGAGCTTGAGGCGAGATACCTTTTGGTATATTTTAAACATTTTTCTGTGATTTCTTCAACATTTGCTATTAATTAATTGACTTAATTATGCCAATTAGATCAAATTGGTACGATATTTTTAACTTAAGGAAAAGCAATACAGGTAGTTGTCATATAACACTCATCAAATACCCGAATCTCTTACTTGTGCTCAAGACCTGTATTTTTCATTGCCTACTAGTGTTTTCATCTGAATATCTAGTAGGATATGACTTGCCTGATTGTCCCCTCACCTCTGTTTTCTATCTCCCTTGTCAGTGACATCACCATTCACCTAGTCACTCAAGCTAGAAACCTAAGATTTTTCTTCTTCTCATCTTCAGTCTTCTACCTTTGCAGTGTCTCTTGAATTTGTTCCTATCTTCCCTTTTGTCTAATCAACTTCTCACTCTTCAAATCTCACCTTAGACATCATTTCCTCTGGGAGATGAAGCCTTCCTTGACTTTACCTCCCAACCTCTATTCTCTCTTCAAGTCTTATTTAAGAGCCTATTTTATGTAGTCTTTATATTTACAACTGTTATAACATTTATCATACTTTGTTGTAATTCTGTGTTTTTTTAATCCCCAACTAGATTATGTGCTTCTTAAGCACAGGGGCTGCTTGTATCCCTAGTGTTTAGCTTATAATAGATGAGAAAATAATCTTTTCAATATTGTTGAAATCTGTCTTCTCTGTTCTATGTTTCTTTCTTAGTTTTAGCCTTTATATTTTATCTGGATCATGGCTATGACCTCCTCATTGGTCCCCTGCTTTGAGTCTTTTCCTCCTTTGGACCATCCTACTTCCAACTGATACATAAAATACAACTCAGATCCCTCAGTGACTTCCCATCTCCAGCTGAATCCAGTTCACTTCTTTGAACATGGCGTAAAGGCTCATCCTTCATGGTGTTCACTTGGCATCCTGACCATTCTTCTGTCTTAGCCACCTCTCACAGTATGCTCCCTTATGGTACTGTAAAGCTATTTGAGAACAGATACAGTGTGTTTGCTCTTTGTACTCTGAGTGCTCAGTACAGTACTCGAATGTACTCTTTCAGCTTTATTCCCTTTCTCCAGTTGTATGATAGATGGGTTTATTACCTCTTACTTCAACATACCACCACTTTTATTCCTCTGTGCCTCTGATCCTACTGTTCCCCTTTGCCTGAAGCACACCTTTTACCTTATAAAGTTTTTTTCATGTTCAAGACGCATCTTAAATATTGTCTGTTCTGTCAAGCCTTCCATAAAATCTTCAGATTGTTAGTTATTCTTTTTTCTTCTTCCAGAGGCTTTATTCCTTTATTGTTGTATTTTCTACTGTTTATAGTAATTTATATCGCTTTTTTGGAAAATTTTTAATTCCTAAGGGCAAGAGCTATGTCTTGTTCATTTTGGTAGGCCTGGAAATTAACACACACATTACTTAACCCCGTGGAATTAGTATAACCTAGTTGGTTGAATGAATGACTCAAAGTATATTATAAATATTGGAATATTTCCAAGACTTACTTTCTGCAAAATTTATGGCAGAATAGAAGCCATGTGTTAAATGTTGAACTACGGCAAAGACCTTCTGAATAATTGCTTATTTTGAAGACTATAGGAAAGGATTTTAGGCCGGATACAGTGGCTCACACCTGTAATCCCAGTACTTTGGGAGGCTGCGGCGTGTGGATCACCTGAGGTCAGGAGTTTGAGACCAGCCTGGCCAACATGGCGAAATCCCATCTGTACTAAAAATACAAAAATTAGCCAGGCATGGTGGTGCATGCCTATAATCCCAGCTACTCAGGAGGCTGAGACATGAGAATCGCTTGAACCTGGGAGGCAGAGGTTGCAGTGAGCCGAGGTCATGCCACTGTGCTCCAGCTTAGGCAGCAGAGTGAGACTCAGTCTCAAAAAAAAAAAAGAGAAAAAGAAAAGGATTTTATATATAAAAGGTTTTTAAATCCTCACAGGACCATTAAGGTTAGTGGGCTGATTTTTTTTTTAAATATTCTGCAGACTTAGTGTTTTTTTTTCCCACTTTAAAAAATTGTGGTAAAATACACATAACATAGTAATTTATCATCTTAACCATTTTTAGATAAACAATTCAGTGGTATGAAATATATTCACATGGCCAGGCGAAGTAGCTCATGCCTGTAATCCCAGCACTTTGGGAGGCCGAGACCGGCGGATCATCTGAGATCAGGAGTTCAAGACCAGCCTGGCCAACATGACGAAACCCTGTCTTTACTAAAAATACAAAAACTAGCTGGGCGTGGTGGCAGGCGCCTGGAATCCCAGTTACTCATGAGGCTGAGGCAGGAGAATCGCTTGAACCCTGGAGGTGGAGGTTATGGTGAGCCGAGATTACACCACAGCCTGGGTGACAAGAGCGAGACTCCGTTTCAAAAAAAGAAAAAGAAATATATTCACAGTGTTGTGCAACCATCATCACCATTCATTGCCAAGACTCTTTTCATCTTATAAAACTGAAACCCCATACCCATTAAACAATAACTCCCCATACTCTACTCCCTCCCATTTTCCTTGCCCTTCCCTAGAGCAGCCACCATTCTATTTTCTGTCTCTCTGATTTTGAATACTGTAACTATCTCATATAAGCAGAATGACGAGATATTTGTCTTTTTATGACTATCTTATTTCGCTTAACGTCCTCAGGGTTCATCTGTGTTGTGGCATATGTCAGAATTTCCTTCCTTTTTCAGGCTGAATAATAATTCCATTGTACTTACATACCACATTTTGTTTACCTGTTCATCTATTGATGGACATTTGGGTTGCTTCCACATTTTAGCTATTATGAATAATGCTGCTATGAACATGAATGTACAAATACCTTTTCAAGACCCTGCTGTCAGTTCTTTGTAGTATATTTGCAAAAGTGGAATTGCTTAATCATATGGTAATTGCAGACCTGTTTTTGTGTCAAGGATTTCCTTTGAAAATCTGGTGAAGACTGTTATACCCTGCCCACAGAAAAAAATAACATGTATATCTGTGATACTATTTTGTATTTATTTCAGGAGTTCCCAGACACTTAAAAACTGTCTGTGGACCCATTCTTGAGAGCTGTTGTTATGAAAGTAAAATGCCTCAGTTAGGGAAGTTCTTGGCAGTGGAAAAGATGAAACATACTAAGAGATTGCTTCAGTCACTTGGATAATGTGGTGGTAAATTATGCTGAGGCAGGAGTTAATATTTTGTCATCTACTAGCTTCCATTTCCTTCCTGTCTCTGTCCTTTTAGCAAGAACATCAGGAAGTTAAAGCCACATCCTGTCAGGCCTGTTGGTTATCCTGGTCTTGGGCCAGTAAACAGGATAGATAATTAGAATAATAGTTATCAGGCATTGTACTATGCCTTCTTTATATAAGTTCACTTGTTGAGCTCTTGTAACATCCCTGAAGGGTAAATAACTTTATTTCAGTTTTTCAGATGAAGAAATGAACAAGTCTTCATTTCCAAGAAGCTTTCTCTGATTATCTGCCTCAGCTCAGAGAGCACACCGTTTCCTTCTCTCCCAGTAGACTCTCGACTATGTGATGACACAGGCCAACTCTTACTTCTAAAGAGGCAATATAGTATAGTATTTCAGAGCATGGGCTTTTTAACCAGATTTCCAGATTGCCTGACATGACCTGGATATACTTAACTATCTGTACCTCAGTTTTTTTATCTATAAAATGGAAATATGAATAACCATGTACAATGCTTAACGCAATGCTTGGAACATAATAAGTTCTCAATACATGTTAGTATCTATCATCATCATCCCAACACTGAGTTCAGCACTTAAGAGTACAGGATTTACTCAATAGTTGTTCACTAAATATTGGAGTAGCTGAATGAACTTTCTTTCTCTAGTTGAGGAGTGAATGGAACTATGTAGCCAGGTAGCCAGGTTCTGTGTTCCTAAATATATAGACCTCTACTTCCATCATATTCAAGAACTGATTTTTTAAAATTTCTAAATCCTAGCATATGGTTTGAATTTTTAAAAATTCTACGTTTTTGTTCTGGTTCAGTTCAAATATCATTAGAAACCATTATGTCTGGAGCCTTCATTGCTTATATTATCAAATCTGGAGCTCTTTTACTTATATGGTCCAACTTGATGTGTTTTTGACCCTCTAAAGCTCTGTGATACTGATGCTAAAAGGTCTCTTTTGTGACTCTGCCTTAAGAATGGTATTACTGGTTAAATAACTGAAGCTCTAGGTTGTGGTGTGCATTTCTTTGATAGTAAGGAGGCAGCCTAATTCATTTTGACATAAAGTGTATAGATCATCATTAAAACCTCGGTTTTGGGAGACTCTCCCTATTTGAAAACCTCCTTGCTGAAGTCTGAACCTATGCTGTCCAGTATAGTAGCCACTACCTGTGTGGTGATTGAGCACTTGAAATATGGCTAGTCCAATTTAAGATGTGTTGTTAGTATAAAATATACTGGATTTCAAAGATTTAGAATGAAAAAGAAGAATGTAAAATATCTTAATGTTTTTCACCTTTATTACATTTTGAAATATTACATTAAAATAAATTTCACTCATTTCTTTTTACTTTTTAATGTGTGCCTGTTAGATCATTTAAAAATTATATAGGCCAGGCATGGTGGCTCACGCCTGTAATCCCAGCACTTTGGGAGGCCAAGGCAAGAGAATTGCTGAGGCCAGGAGTTGAGATCACCCTGGGCAACAAAGCAAGACCCAGTCTCCATTAAATAAATAAATTAATACATACATATATACATAATCTATGTGTCTTCTGTTGGACCTGTTCTGAGTTACAATTATTATACATTTCATTTGCTTGTACTGTTTTGTGGCTCTGGTAGCTTACTAAGGGGCATTTACCTCTTTTAATACAGCAATAATTATTGAGATGTATTATAGTCTGTCTTTGGAAAGTAAAAACATCTACCAAGAAATTTCAGCTCCTGGAGGATTTAAGAATCACAGTCTCCACCAACATACTGGAGGCCTGATTGCCATCACTCCAGGTGCTTTAGGACAGCTTTCAAAAAGCCAGTAAATGTATTTTTATACTAGTAAACAATGTAATGGTAATAATAATATTAGCTGAAATTTATTTAGCACTTACTACATGCCAGGCATTGCCCTGGAGTGTTTCTAGATGTAACATAAATTAATCCTGCCCATTAACTTTATTATCCCTATTTTGTAATTCAGAAAATTAAGGTTTTGTTTTATATATCTTTTCTGTTGGTTTCTTTTAATCTCATTTTGTCCTGCTAGATAAGTAGAATAAATTATTATGGATTTGCAAAATAAATTTGTATTTCTGGCCAGGCGCAGTAGCTCATGCCTGTAATCCCAGCACTTTGGGAGGCCGAGGCGGGAGGATCACCTGAGGGTCAGGAGTTTTGAGACCAGCCTGGCCAATAAGGTGAAACCCTGTCTCTACTAAAAATACAAAAATTAGCTGGGCGTGCTGGTGCACACCTGTAATCCCAGCTTCTCCGGAGGCTGAGACAGGAGAATTGCTTGAACCTGGGAGGCAGAGGTTATAGTGAGTCGAGATTGCCCCACTGCATTCTCACCTGTGCGACAGAGCGAGACTCTGTCTCCAGAGATATGTATATATATTATTTCTCCTTTGAAAAATGAACCATCTAATTTTGGGACCTGCCACTAAGGGGGTGTGCTTTGTCATATAAGCCACACCCCAAAGTTTGTGTTTTTTCTGATTCTAGTTAGGCTCTCTTTTCAATGACTTATACCCATAAATATATTCTCTTATTTAAAAAATAAAACCCATTAAAAACAGCCAGTCTCTCAGAACTAAGTAAGAACATTAGTTATTCCCATAGTACCATCATACTTTCACAGTATTTATCTTAAATTTTTATAATTAATGGCTATTAGTTTTCCCCAGCAAACTATAAATAGAGGCCCAACTACAATCTTGTTTGGAATATAGTGGACATTTAATAAATATTTGTTGAAAAATGAAATAATATCTCATAAAGATTATATAATTAAGGCAAGTTTTATTTATGCATGTGTTTGTGTGTGTGTTTGTGTGTGTGTGTGTGTATGTATGTATACATTTTTGAGATAGGGTCAGGCTCTGTTGCCCAGGCTGGAGAGCAGTGGTGTGATCATGGGTCACTTTAGCCTTGACTTCCCAGACTTAAGCAATCCTCCCACCTTAGCCTCCTAAGTAGCTGGGACTACAGGCATGTGCCACCACGCCCAGCTAATTTTTAAAAAAATTTTTTACAGAGACGTGGGTGTCACTGTGTTGCCCAGCATGGTCTCAAACTCTTGGCTCAAGTGGTCCTCCCACTTCAGCTTCCCAAAGTGTTGGGATTACAGTTGTGAACCACTGTACCTGACAAAGGCAACTTTTAGAGTAATTTAAAACTTTTGGTAAGAATAAATGTCTTTGTCCTCGAACTTTAACTGAAGCTTTTATGAACTACAAATTCTTGTTTTTTTGTTTTTTTGGTTTTTTTTGAGATGAAGTCTTGCTCTGTCACCCAGGCAGGAGTGCAGTGACACAATCTTGGTTCACTACAACCTCCACCTCTCAGGTTCAAGTGATTCTCTTGCCTCAGCCTCTCGAGTAGCTGGGATTACAGGCGTGTACCACCACGCACGGCTGATTTTTGTATTTTTAGTAGAGACGGGATTTCACCGTGTTGGCCAGGTTTGTCTCGAACTTCTGACCTCAAGTGATCTGCCCACCTCGGCCTCCCAAAGTGCTGGGATTAAAAACATGAGCCACCGCACTCGGCCATGAACTGTGATTCTTAGAATGAAAGGTCGTGTAACTTCCAAATGGTTTATATTTAAAACGAAGACTTTCTCATCAGCTTTCTATACTTATTACTGTAATCTAGCTCAAGGCTTCTGACAGTTCCTAAGATAAGCAGAGTCAGGGTGTTTTATTGCCTTTCTAGCAATTGTCATCAGCTTTCTGAGCAGTAAGTGCCTCTGCTTCCTCTCTTCCTGCACAAGCCAGACAGGAAAGAAGAGCTGCGTTGCTAAATAATGCCATTCGGTGTTCAAAGAAGCATGTCTCAGAAACCTCTAAGGGACTCACCATTTCCTGTATATTAAAAGTCTGTCTTGGCTGGGCATGATGGCTCACGCCTGTAATTCCAGCACTTTGGGAGGCTGAGGCAGGTGGATCACCTGAGGTCAGGAGTTCAAGACCAGCCTGTCCAGTAAGGTGAAACCCCATCTCTATGAAAAATACAAAAATTAGCCGGGCGTGGTGGCGGATGCCTGTAATCCCAGCTACTCGGAAGATTGAGGCAGGAGAATCACTTGAACCCGGGAGGCAGAGGTTGCAGTGAGCCGAGATCCCGCCACTGCACTCCAACCTGGGTTTCAGAGTGAGACTTTGTCTCAAAATAAAGAAAATTCAACAACAACAACAGTAAAAGCCTGTTTTTACCTAGTATAGAAGTTCTTCATAAGCTTATTCTGATTTACCATTTCAGCTTTATTTAACCACACATGAACCTTCCACTCTAGGTAAGTTATTCTGTCTAGAATTTTCTCATCTCTCTACTTTCTTTTTCATTAATTTTTTCTTATCATAAAATATACATAAGATAAAATTTACTACTTTAAATTTTTAACCACTTAAAGTGTACCATTCCGTGTCATTAATTGTACACTTAAAATGGTTAAAGTTTTAAAGTAATTTTTTTTGAGATAGAGTTTCACTCTTTTGTTGTCATTTTTAAATGTACTTAATGTCATTAAATACATTCACAGTAATTGTGCAATTATCACCACTATGAATCTCTGGAACTTTATCATCCCAAACTGAACAATCTATTTGGAATTGATATAAACTAACTTCAGTCCCATACAAAACTGTGCTCCTGGCCAGGCGAGGTGGCTCATGCCTGTAATCCCAGGAATTTGGGAAGCCAAGATGGGAGGATAGCTTGAGGTCAGGGCAATATAGTGAGACTTTGTCTCTACAGAAAATAAAATTAGTTGGCTGTGGTGGTGCATACCTGTAGTCCTAGCTACTCAAAAGGCTGAGGCAGGAGGACTGCCTGAGGCCAGGAGTTCGAGACTACAGTGAGCTGTGATCACACCAATGCACTCCAGCCTGGGAAACAGAGAGACTCTGTCTTTAAAGACACAAATAAAACTCTGGTCGTATACAGCTCCATTCTCTCCTCTGCTCTTACCCCCACTTTTTTTTTTTTTTTTTTTTTTTTGAGATAGAGTCTTGCTCTGTTGTCCAAGCTGGAGTGCAGCAGTGCAATCAGTGCAATCTCGGCTCACTGCAACTTCTGCCTCCCGGGTTCAAGTGATTCTCCTGCCTCAGCCTCCCAAGTAGCTGGGGCTACAGGCACCTGCCGTCACACCTAACTAATTTTTGTATTTTTAGTAGAGATGGGGTTTCACTGTGTTGGCCAGGCTGGTCACGAACTCCTGACCTCGGGTGATCCATCCGCCTCAGCCTCCTGAAGTGCTGGGATTATAGGAGTGAGCCACCGTACCTAGCCCATTCTCACCCTGTTATGTTGTTGATGTCACAAACAGTATCAAAACTCTCCTGCTGGGCACGGTGGCTCATGCCTGTAATCCCAGCACTTTGGGAGGCCAAGGCGGGTGGATCATGAGGTTAGGAGATCGAGACCATCCTGGCTAACACGGTGAAACCCCATGTCTACTAAAAATATAAACAAAAAATTAGCCGGGCGTGGTGGCGGACGCCTGTAGTCCCAGTTACTTGGGAGGCTGAGGCAGGAGAATGTTGTGAACCCAGGAGGTGGAACTTGCAGTGAGCCGAGATTGCGCTGCTACACTCCAGCCTGGGCGACAGAGCGAGACTCCATCTCAAAAAAAAATACAAAAATTAGTTAGGTGTGACGGCAGGTGCCTGTAGCCCCAGCTACTTGGGAGGCTGAGGCAGGAGAAGCACTTGAACCCGGGGGGGAGACTTGGAGGGGGGCCGAGATTGCCCTCAAACCCCCCAGCCGGGCCGAAAGGGGGAACCCACATCTACAAAAAAAAAAAAAAAAAAAACTCCCCCGTTACGTTATTGATGTCACAAACTGTATCTTTATACATTGTGTATCTACTAACAAATTCATAAATTCTTTTTTATGCATTTGTCTCTTAAATTCTATAGAAAGTATAAAGCGGAGTTGTAAACAAAAATTACAGTTATACTGGTTTTTATATTTACCTATGTATTTACCTTTACTGGAGATCTTTTTAGCTTTTTATGACTTTCAGTTACTATCTAGCATCCTTTCATTTTAACCTCAAGGACTCCCTTTAGCATTTCTTGTAGGGCAGATCTAGAAGTAATGAACTCCCTCAGCCTTTGTCTGTCTAGGAGTATTTTGATTTCTCCCTCATTCTTTTGAAGCACTGTTTTGTCAGGTATACAATTCTCAGTTGACAGGTTTTTTTCTTCCAGCACTTTAAATATATCATTTTGTTGCCTTCTGACCTTCAAGTTTCTGCTGAGAAGTCCATTGATAATCTTATTAAGGATTGATTCTATGTCACAAATTGACAAGTTGCTTTTCTTCTTGCTTGCTATTTTCAAGATTCTTTCAACAGTTTGATTATAATGTGTCTCAGTGTGAGTCTCTTTGTGTTTATGCTACTTGGAGTTCATTGAGGTTTTTAGATTTGTAGATGCAGATCTTTTATCAAATTTGAGGAGTTTTCTTCTCAGTCTGCTTCTTACTGCTGTTTTGCCAACATCGTCTGTGCTTTCTTGTATAAGCTTTATCTCTGGCTGAAATACCATTTTCTTACCTGACATTTACTCTTTCCTTCAAGGCTTAGCTGAAGTCTCTCACCTCCTTCACGCAGTGTTCTCAGACCGGAGTAATTTACATTGATAAACATGACATTATTGTCTGCACAGCTCACTTAGGATTTAATCATCCTACCTTCAGTGATACCAAGGAGACCTTTTCTGACCTTCTTCAGGGAGAGTCAAGTTCCCATTCTTTGTGTTCTCATAGAACCTTTCCTATCCCACAATGCTTACCTGTTGTAGCACCTAGTACAGTGCGTTGTAATTATCTCTTTATATTCTTATCCCCAACCCCTCACACCAGGTGTGTGTTCACATACTCTGAATTAAGGGCTTCTTAATGGCAGGTGCCTACTGGTTTTATGTATCCCTTAAGTATAGCATAGTGACAAGTATGTAATAGGATTCAATATGTGTTACTGAGTCAGTAGGTAAGTTGCATAGTGGTATATTAGGTTTTATTGTGTATTTTCTCTATCGCTCTTCATAGCAATCCCATATATGGTTTGTAAAGTAGATACTCATTTTATAGCTGCAGAAACTAGAGCTTATAAAGAGTTTGTTGGTGTTTAACTTTTTATTTAGCATCTGCTATGTAAACCGGGTATGCTGGCATAAATTTTGTAATCCTATATGCAATTGTGAGATAAAGGTTTTATTATCCCTCTTTGAAGAGAAGAAAACGGAGGCTTAAAAAAGATGAAATGACCTACCTAACTGGAGCTGGTTTAGGCAAAAAGAAGAATTTGATGACCCCATATAATTGGAAGAGTAAAGGTATAGGTGGGCGGGAAGGAGGGTTAGAAAGAGAACAAATAGGATGTGTGCATATATGTATATGTGTGTGTGTATATATATGTGTGTATATGTGTGTGTGTATATATATGTAGAAAGCGGGAGACAGAGATTTATTTTAAGAAATTTTTAAGGTTGTGGGAGCTGGCAAGTCTGACATCTATAGGACAGGCAGGCAGGCTGGAGACCCAGTGAAGAGTTGATGTTGCATCTCAAGTTTAAAGGTAATCTGAGATATAATTCCTTCTTCCTTGGGGGACCTCATCTTTCTCTTATAATGCCTTCAAGTGATTGGATGTGGTCTACTTACATTATTAAGGGTAATCTGCTTTACTCAAGTCTACTGATTTAAATGTTCATCTCACCTAAAAAATACCTTCACAGTAACATCTAGGGTCATGTTTGTCCAAATATCTGGGCACTGTGGCCTAGCCAAATTAGCCCATAAAATTAAGTATGACAGGAGGTGACAGGAGCCAGGGCTTGCTACCTAGAATGCTAGCTTTTTATCAGTTCCAAATAAAGGTATCCTAGATAAAGATTCTGACTGCTTTGGCATCGGTTACAGGCTCATTCTTGAATTAATCTCTGTGATTGTGTGGTGGGATACTTTGACTGGCTAAGCTTCGACCAGGAGCCAATTTCTGGCCAGTCATTGCCCAGAGAGATGGCATCTTCTGTTTCAACTATATGAGTAGAAAGACATTAGAAGAGGCAGAAAGAGGAGCAATCTCCTAAAAGGATTGCTGAACCCTAGAAGGAGAGAGGGTCGGCCAGGACAAATAGCTGTTACTACAGTGATGTAAGGTGACTTGTGATAGAGCTTGTATTTTAGTATTTTGGAGGCTGTTTTTCTCCAAATCTTATGGTTTCAAAACCATATAATGAGTTTCTAAAAGTAGAGAGCAGATAGGTTATTTTGAATGATATTCAGATAAGATTTTGGGGGTAGAAATTTTAGTGTTTACATTATTTATTCTATAACTATATTAGATCAATGTTTTCTAACCTTTTTTATAACTCATAATTCCTTTTGACAAATTAAAAAACTACTTCATTATTGTTTAAAATTCTAAGTAATGTTAATATTTAGGCTCAATATTAATTACTTGACATCTTACATATTTTGCCTTGCAAATCCCAAGATGATAGAGATATTAGCATCCACATATGAAAAATGAGACTAGGGCTCTGAAAGGTTAAGTGACCTGATCAGAGTGAGAAAAACAATTTCTCAGAAGAGCTAGCTTTTTCTGTTTGCTTGTGAGAGAGATTGGCAGTTAAGCTACTTAGTGATACCATTTTTATGGCTAAATGTACTCCAAGAGAATTTTTATAATTAAGTTTCAGGATTGAAAAGTACAGCTTTGTGAGTTTTCACAACTTTCCAGTTTCTAATAGTTTCTAGTTTTTAATGTTTTCTGGTTACAAAACAGTGGACACTGATGTTTAGAAAAAAAGACATAAAACTGTGTATCTGGGAAGGACTTTGAAGATGATTTTATCTTGTCTTTGATAATATTGGAACTGCATCAAAAACTAAGGCAGATGGCTCACGCCCTACTCCTTGCACATAGAGTCTAGGAAAATGGAAGTGGATTGCATAGACTCAAGGTCCCTCAGCCTAACTGTCCTTGTGAATAACTGGACCATTTCTTATTAGATTTATGTGTTTATCAACCTTAGGCTTCTGAAAGCCTAGCTTGAGATTTGCTTTCCTTAATGGTTCAAATTCACCGCTCCATGGAATCAAAACTGTGAGCCTTTGGAATACCAGGGAGCTTTATTCCTGGCTTGTTCTTTATAGCTTTGGTACTTGTGGATTCCTCAGGATGTGCAAGCATCTTCAGAATGAAAAGAACCAGAAAGATAGTCTAAAATAGAGGATGAGTAGGATCATTTCATTTCCCTTTTCTGGAAATTACTAAGGTGAAGGTAATAGCTTTTCCTGTCATGACATCCAAGATGAGTGGTGGTTCGGGCAAAATGCTCACACACTGTTCTTTTTTGTTTTTGCGACAGAGTCTAACTGTTGCCCAGGCTGGAATGCAGTGGCCCGATATCTGCTCACTGCAGCCTCTGCCTTCTGAGTTCAAGTGATCCTCCTGCCTCAGCCTCCTCAGTAGCAGGGACTGCAGGTGTGCGAGACCACACCCAGCTAATTATTGTATTTTTAGTAGAGACAGGGTTTTACCACATTGGCCAGGCTGGTCTCGATCTCCTGACCTCAAGTGATCCACCCACCTCGGCCTCCCAAACTGCTGGAATTACAGGTGTGAGCCACCACACCCGGCCTCACACACTTCTTTTTGAAATAATGTCTCATATCTGCCTTATCTACCTATATTGGTGGCCTCCTTGAGAAGTTGCATGTTAATACTACTTTCTACTGTGGCACAGATCCTTAAAGAGCATTGTTTTTAAATTACTAGTGTTAAAAATAATGCTTGTATTGATTATGTGTCCATCAACTGTAGAAAAATATACATGTTGTTCAAAGTAGGGAGAAGGTAAGAAATATGGTCAAGCATCCTAAGTGCACCTAAATATTTGTTTAGATATTTTTATTTGCCTGAAATGAGAAGAATAGTTACAAAGGTTAAGAGTCACTGCAAGACAACAGAATAACATTTGAGCATCTCTGAAACTGTAAACTAGGTTGAGAAAATTACTTGATTTTCAGTCTGATTTACAGGACAGGTTTTCACTTATAATTTTTAAAATAGAAAGTGATCTAATGGAACATTTAATTCTTTTTAAGTTTTCTATTTAGCAATATATGTTATACTACTTGGTTGTGCTAATAAAAGGAGTATTATAAGACCAAAATTTTATTAGATAAACATGAATCAAAAGTTAAATTTAATTGATCTTCGTACTAAGAGGAATTAATGCCTAAAGATCTCCATATTTTTTTTATTGTTGGGAATGGTCTTCAGAATATGTTTAGAAATAACACCATCCTTTCCTCCCCTTCCCCTTCCTCCCCAATAGACCCCAAATTACGAAGTTTGTACTCCTCAAGTTTCCTCCATTTTACCTAAACATACCTGTGTTTGCTTTTCAGAGCTGAGTCCTTTGTAATCTGTTTTGGATTTTCACCAAGTGAGCTTCCTTCCTTTGCTCTCCCATCCTTCTGCCTTGGCTACTTTGAGTCAGCTCACTGCCTTCTTGTAGCCCTGTTTTCCTCCATGCACACTTGATCTAAGCAGACACTGTCAGTGACAGCAGTTAGCAGCAGAGCAGAAAGAATTCAGTACAAGCGTGTGCACTGCTGATCTCTGACACTGTAATGTTTTCTATTTTTGTTATTATCTACTTTCAGAAACCGGGAGCTGAGTTGATACTCACCTTTTGTGGAATGCCTCTGAGGATTTGGGATGGGGGGAGGGTGCTAGATTTTCATATGACTTACCTCTAACATGCTGCAGCAAGACTGAAAACATTCATCTGCTCACATAAGGAGGAAAGAAAATTTCCAAGATTGAGCTTGCAGAATTTGTTGGGTATTTTCAGAAAATTTTCCCCCTTTGTTTTTCTATTTCTTGAATTTGTCTTATTTATATAAGGGTTGGAGGTGGGGGATGGCCTTTGCATAATAAATAGGTTGAGGTATGGAAGGATCGGACTGCAACAATGATTCGCATGGTAAGGCACTGTTTAAAATCTCCACGACATCAAGACCCACATTGCGACCCATCTGACAAACGGTTACTGAGCTCCTTGGCCATCTCAAACGTTTAAAAGTACAATGTACAAATAGCTTTATTTGTATAGTTTCTTCCATACACATCTTAAGAACATTGTGCCTACATATCCAAAACAGTTTATTTTTGTCTACATTTAAAATCTCACCTCAAGAAGGTGAGAAATATAAATGAAGGATGCAGTTGTCCCTTAAGTATCTGCTTTGGTATAATTTTCTCACTTTCCTTTATGCTGGAACTAAATGGAGCCTGAGCTTACATTTTGGGTTATGTCTGAGATGGAAACTGAAATGTAGTCTTGAAGCTCGAAGGAGAAACTTGGCTATACTAACCTGAAGGACTTATTAAATGCTGTCTTCCCTTCTCCATGTTGCCGCCTTTTACCTTTCCCCACAACCCCAGAAATGTACTGCTGCAGAATTCTTTGGGCTTTTTCACTCATTTTGCAGAAAAGAAAGTGAAGGAAGGTGCGTGTGTTTGTGTGTGCGTGTGCACGCATGATTTCAGTACAACTGCAAATGGGCAGTTAAATTGTTAAAAGAAGCAGCTTTATTTTGCAGTTCTGAATCTAAGGTTGCTTGGGATTCATTCATAGCAACCCAGGCCTGATTAAAGCATGTAAGAATTTAGGTAACCATGTTTCGAAGTAAAAGTGGAGCCCAGCATGTTTGATTTGAAGAGTAGAAGAGATAAATGCTGCTGTGGTTCTTTTTTTACTTTATATATACTGTGTGTATATTTGATCAATTTGATTTGATATATGGTCCTAAAATAGCTTTTTTTGAGATGTGATTTTTGATAGAGCAAATTGCCTGTGTATTAACAATCTTTCCCATTTTCTCTGTTGTTTCATTCTAAAATTGATGCACACCAGTGATTTAAGGGGAAATTAACACTTCAGTAAATGTCTTTTTCCTTAATATTGTTGACTGTTTCTACTAGCCATTTTCATTTAATTTAACAGTGGTACCTAAGGGTTAACCTTACAGAGCTGATGCAACCCCTCCTTTTCTTTACCAGCAATTTTCATTGGACACTATTTCCATAGCAACAGTGACATCAGTGAAACCTGAGTGTTTCATTGATTATTTTTCTCCTCTTCTTTTTTTAATCTATCCTCTTTTCACCACATTTTAGTGAGAAAGCAATTTTTTTTTTACAAACGGAGCTTATATTGATTTTTATTCCATGAATAATTAAAAGAGGGTAGAAAAATCTGCCCTTCATTTAAAAATTGAATGTTTCACTATGTATTTAAAAAACGATTCAGGATTAGGAGGATGGATAACCATACCAGCTGTAGCTGATGTTCTAAAATATTCTTGCATTGTTTGCTGGTCTTCTAGGGAAAAGAATAATGTGGAACAGGACCTTAAGGAGAAAGAAGATACTATTAAACAAAGGACAAGCGAGGTTCAAGTAAGTGACCATAAAATTTAGTGTTCCACTTCTGATTTAGGACTATTCATTTTAAATGTATATGGTTATTTACTATTTGCTGGATGTAGTATTAGGTCAAAGGAATGCTTAACGTGTTTATATTATATAAATGTTTATCTTTTCCAAGATGATTGTTCTGGCTTGGAATTCTGGCCTGCAAAGATTATACTGCAATGAGAAAGCAGTATTTTTCAGCATAGATTTCTGGTTTTGAAAGTATTTTTTAAATGGTACTTACCTGCATATTATATCATTAAAGGTGTAAGTTTGCATGACTTACAATGCTAATATTTTTGCACCAGTAAAATTAGAGTGAGACCATCTCCTCCTCCTCCTCCTCCTCCTCCTCCTCCTCCTCATCATCATCATCAAAAACCAAAATGCTTTTTCATGCATGTGAAATTTTTGTTAGCTAGGAGACCTAGTATGTTAAAGAACTGTTTCTCATAGTACTGGTAGGGTGGGAGATGATATAGAACAGTTTAAAGTAGTATTTTATGAGTAGCTTAGTAACCAGCATATCTTAAACTTTGGCATAAAGAGCTTTAATTCATTTTCATTAGGTGTTGTGTTAAATAGTTTCATTTTACAAAGAGAAAGGATGATAAAACCTCCGTTTTTGTTTGGGAAATGATAAAAATAAGGAGGTAGCAGTGTTTCTAACCTTAGAAATAGAGAAAACTGGGCAGTGCCTCACTTAGAGCAGTAAGCAATGCATGTGGCCATGTTATTGGGGTACTGTTTCCTGAATGCTGCACTGGCACATAGAGGAGATTGGATATAGAAGCACTGGTAGCAGTTGATAGTAAGAACTCTTGGGTGAGCATTTCTTAATGTGTTGCTTGTTTATTGGATTTTCCTGCTTTTCCTAATAGTTTTAAGTAGGGAAAAACTCTAAATTGTTAGGTCCATTGTTTTGTTTTGATGCAGGACATTCATTAGAGATTGTCTGGTGGACTGTGCTAGGGCGGGGAGAATGATTTACTGAAGAGTTGAGGAAGAAACCAGAGGGACTTGTTGTCGAAAGTTGATTCTCTGATTAGGTGACTACATTTATTATATTTACTTGAATTTTCCTAAAGGCAGTGCAAGTTAAGAGTTCATCTTCAATATAATTATCTTTCTGGTAGTGAGGTTAGGTGGGCGTAAGAGGGTAAGTTATCTGAATTACATTACTTTGTGCAGTTTTTGAGCTTCTTAGGAAATGCAAAAGAGCCACACATTTTAAGCAGTTATTACTAAAAATAGTTTAAAATGGAAGATAAAATAATCTATGCAAGTTTTCATAATTCGAAGAAATAGATGTAGCTACTGATACAATCTTGGACAGCTTCTAAATTTAGCCAGTTACTGCTGTAAAGTACACAGGTTCTTGTGATAGACAGCATTTTGTTGAGTATGTCTACCTGTTGGTTTTTCCCTACTGCGTTTTTTGAGAATGTGAGTTTAAATATCCAGTTTAGAAGACTGCTGAAATTTACATTGTTTCCTTCAGTTTAAATAGGCTATCCTTGAATATTTGATTTCTTGTAATTATAGAAGTTTTGTTATCCATCAGAATTTCTCCATGATTTGCTTGCCCTTCTTACTTAGTGGCAGTGGTAAGGTGTGTGTCTAACCTTAAGCTTCGCAAAATCCAGAATGTGTGATTGGCACAAGAAGATGAAATGGTTGAATTTTTCCGCATAGAGTGCTCTAAGTATAAGTAAGACATCTTGGGCCATGGGAAGTAAAGACCAACTAGTAATCATTGAAAACAAATTCACTGAAAAATATAGTGGATTAATTAAAGATTGGGGTTAGTAGATTCATTGTTTATTCCATCCCACTACAGGTATCTATGTTATCCATGGTAATGAGGTACTAGACTAAGAATGATGTGGATAATTGACATCTACAAGTAATTAAAACTCTTCATAGTAGTGATCATTTTCAATTTTCTGAAGCAAAACTTATCGTAGGTGGTAACAAGTAGATTCATTACCTTTTTTGAGGTAACTGATTTACCCATTGGTACTGAGGTGTAGACTGGAAACAATATGGATAGTTAAAGTCTGTAAATAACTCCAGCTCTCAAAACTTACTTTCTAATTTCCCTGGCAAAAGGCAACTCACTGGAGCTATTAATAAATGGCAGAATCAAAGAGAGTGTATTTCACTGCTTCTTTCTGACCCTACTTTCTAATGGCGGTGCTAATGAGAAATGTCAAAATGAAGACATCAGGAAGGAGAAGTAAGGGAATTTTGACTAATCAGTACCTGCCACACTTGGGTTTTTGAGTGTTCTTGCTTTTCTCCATATTAATAAAGTCACAGTGATAATATGAGCTCATATCTCAAACACAGAAATCAAACTTTTGAAGCCAAAAGCTTTAATTTGTTTTTGTTTTGTGTTTATGTAGTCTCTCTAATTCAGTTAGAGTAGAAAGTCTGCTGTGTAATTAATTTCTGAATTTTTGTTTCCTGTCTGTATTTCTGTTAATTACTGCCTTGAAAACTTTCAGTTGAGGATTTTTTTTCTTGAAGATGACTTCCCATTTTATTTCATGAGATGATCACTGTTAGCTTTTATGAGATATACTACCAGTTTACCAAGTTCTGTGGACAAATTAGGCCCAAAGTGATCCAATTCCAAGGGGGAAACATTGTGAAAAGCCATTTTATCCCAAATGTCTAAGGTTTGGGTGTGTATTTTTTGTTTTGTTTTTCGTAAGGGGAGAAGGTAGACTCACATTCTTCCTACCTTAAAGAATTGCCTACATATGATCTTATTAAAAATTTTTTTCTTCTGGCTGGTCAACAAATATTTTAGAGATTCACTCTCATATGCCTGGTTTCTTCAGTTTTGAATAGAACTTTATAGCAACAATTTGATGTCAAACAAACTTGAATTCAGTTCCTAGCTCTGCCACTTCCTAGGTTTGTGATCTTAAGTAATTAAACCATTCTACACTTTGGTTTCCTCATCTGTAACATGGGATAATAAAAATAACAAACACTTAAGAGCTGATGTAAGAATAAAATGAGATAGTGCAGTAAAGTGCCTAACAGAGTGATAGGCACCTGGTAAGTGTTCAGTAAATGTTCTTACTAGCTGTATTATTCCGCACCCTACAATCATCTCTTTATTACCTTCTCTTCATCTTTAAGCTCTTTCTTCTCTGATATCCATCTTCACATAGGCCTCTTGGACATAGGATTCTTCAATTTGAAAATACCCCTTTCATGGCTATTGCTGCCACCTTAACTACCAACTTATTTTTCTCTACTTTTTTTGCTTTGTGTGGCCATTTTCCCCACCTTCCTGTCTTTGTAGCGACCCTGTAGAGTCTGCTGCTTGCCCATACCACACTGCATTTTCTCCCCAGGGCCAAGAATAATGTTAAGGCCAAATCTGTTGGTCCTTGTATTAGTTACTGCTTTCTTGGGTTGTATTCTTCTAGATATCCTCCTACCTCTCTGAACCTTTGCTTCCACTGACTTTGCCAGGGACAGATGGACAGACAGACTGTGTATGTGTTTATGTGTGTCCTTGCTTTCCTTCTCCATAACCCCTGTCATCTGTATACTGATAACACCCAAATGTTTATCAAGCTCTCAACTCTCCTGAGTGCCAGTCCCACATCTCCAGTTAACCATTTTGATATTTATCATTTGAAAATTAGTATGTCTAAAATGAATCTTATTGAAAAAACTTGGCTTCTGGTTTGAACTTACTTATTTTTCTTTCTCACTACTGCCACCTGTATCACCTAATATCTAAAATCTTAAAGTCATATCAGAAGTGCTCACTCCATTCGCTCTTGCTTTTCCTCCTAAACCAATTTAGTATGATGACTCTCAGATGTGGGAATCTTTACTGTTGCCCACTGCCACTGTTAATGATGGGAGGATGTCATATCTCAGGGGTTATTGGAGACAGAGGAAAAAAATGAAATACAAACCCTCCTCTTTTTTTTGACTGTCTGACTCTGTACTCTGTGTCTTATATATCCTCCTTCTTATTCCCACTTTTATACCTTTCGTTGTTATAGTCCGGAATGTTCTCTACTTCCCTGCTTATATGAATTCCACCCATGCCTTAAAGCCTAGCTCATATCCCGCCACTTGTTTTAAACTTTCCCTTCTCTGTCTCTTGGTCCACACCAGTCTTTCCTGTGTTGGAACTCCCAGAGGAATATGTATCCACTTATATATGGCATGAACCATATGTTACCTGGTAGTTAGCTTGGTGTGATGTGTATAGATTCCAATATCTTCCTTCCTATATATTGTGAGCTCCTTGAGCTTAGAAATTGTGCCTTGGATCATATCTTTCATTATATTTGGCAATATATTGTTAGATGGAGGTAAATTTGAGGAAGCTGTTCATGATAGAAGTGAATAAACTTTGATTTTATGCATACAATTTAAAACAAGACAATACAACTAGAACCCAGAGGTAGAAAAGATTGAGGGCACAGTGGTTATCATGAAAAGTCAGACTTCTTCATATTGTTCATACTACCCTCATGTAAAAGAAGCTCCCTGTTATTTATATTTCATCATAAGTAAAGATTCAGTAAGTCAGAGTACTTGTCCATGTTTTTTTATTTTAATTCACTTAGTTTTTTTCTTAGATGAAGAGGGATAACTTATCTTAGATAGAAATAAAATTAGATACATGATCTCAGCATTCTTTTTCTGGCCATAATGCTCTTTAGAACATACTGGGAAGCATACGATTGAGAAATAAAGGTGTCTGTTAATGGGGTTTTCTAACACCCACCCTACTTTATTAGGCTTCCTTTCAGTTTGTTGACTTAAACATCTTGTTCTACAGTTGATACATTTTTAATATTAAGAATAGTCCTAAAACTTCCATCAGATAAAATAGTATGTCTGATTATTTCTAGTTGTAGGTTAGTTTATAGAAGTTTTCTTTTAAAAAAATAAATAATTATATAATTTTGTATAATATATAAAATATATTACTGATATTGATATGAACCATTAATATATGTTTGGGTCTGTTTCATATAAAATAGTTAAAAGGTTTAACTTTTCAAGTAACTATTAAAGTAACTTCATCAGTTGCACATCTGACTTGAGTTGCTAAAATGAAAGTTTTATTTTTTCATATGTCTAAAATTCTTAGGTACTTGCTTAAATTTTAATTTCCACTACCCCATAGCACTTCATGGGGGATAGAGGGATAGCAGATAATTTGCCATTTTCAGTAACTTCAGTGATTTCTAGAAAACAGGACATTTTCCTTGAAATTTCTTTTTAAGTAAAGCCAAGATTGCCAGCTCAAATATCCTTTAATTTCTGGATGAGTAACCTCAGATATGGCTTGCTTTGGTATTTTTCTAAAATAAACCTTGGCACTATATTGCTCTAGGCTTGTTCACTTCATCCTTGCCATGCTCCAACTGCTGCTATCTTCCTTTCTTTTGCTGTTGATGGCACTAGTAGGCAAGTAGACCATGATCAGAGGAATAGAGCAGAACTAGGAAAGCATCTGCAAATGTCTTCTGTCATTCACTGTAGGGAATGGCATTTGATAGTGCTGAGCCTGTGCACACATCCAGGAAAGGATGTTCCTAAGGGCCACATTTGGGAAAGAGAAAATTACCCAAGTTCAGCAGAAGACACTGTTTGTTAGGAGCACCTTCCACTGCTCTAGTTAAGGGCATGGCGGGGGAGGCGGGAGCAGGAAGAGAGAGAGAGAGAGGTACATCTGTTGCCTTAATTTAGTCTCAGGATAAGCAATCTGTACCAAAATAAAGTAGCTAAGTATATCTAGATGCTGATATTGATATTGAAATTGCATTGCAATGGTGGTAGCCGTACAAATAATTTTCCAGTGAAACTTGTTTGTTATTAGCATGTATATTTGCATGAGTTCATTTTGATTTTGTGCAGTTTAATAATTTTAATTCTGTATACTGGAAAGGAAGACCTTTTTGTATGTAGTTTAGTGTTGGAATTTTTTTTTTTTTTTTTGAGGCAGAGTTTCGCTGTCGTTGCCCAGGCTGGAGTGCAATGGCACGATCTCAACTCACCGCAACCTCTGCCTCCCAAGTTCAAGCAATTCTCCTGCCTCAGCCTCCCAAGTAGCTGGGATTACAGGCATCCGCCACCACGCCTAGCTAATTTTGTATTTATAGTAGAGACGGGGTTTTTCCATGTTGGCCAGGCTGGTCTCAAACTTCTGACCTCAGATGATCTTCTCACCTCAGCCTCCCAAAGTGCTGGGTTTATAGGAGTGAGCCACCGTGCCTGGCCTGGAATTTTTATAGACCTTTTTTCATATTTAGAAATAGACATAGAGAGACATTAATTATAATGAATTTTAATATGGACATCTATCCAGCTTGAAGTTTCTCACTAATGTTAGGTATTTCCTCAGGAACCTTTCCTTTAAGTCCTGTAGTTTTGTATTACTATGTAGATTTTTACTGCAGCTAAGAAATAAGGGAGTGAGACTGGGAAATTTGAATGAATGTGTTTGCTCTTTGGGAGAGAAAGGGCAGGAAGAAGTAAGTATTATATTGGTTTGTTTATTTGCCTTCCTCTTACATAAGCCTGGCTTTTGAGGTTGTGTTTAAGTTGCTCACTAAAAATATTAAAGGAAACCAGCATTGATTCTACTATTGGTAGTTCTTACATAAAAATTTAGTCACATCAGAATATTTTTATATTGGTACTTTTGTATTTTATATTGGTAGCAATGTGATACTTAAAAAACAGCAAATGACATTTTCTGATTATAAAAATGAAGAAAAGTATGAAAAAGATGTAAAAAGCCTTTCTAGAGAGAGCTATTGTTAACATTTTGCTGTATTTTCTACAAATCTGTATGAATTTCTTTGTATTAATTTGTGATCATACTGTATATGCCTTTGTATTCAGCTTTTAAAGCTTAGTATCATGTCCTAGATGTCCTAGACATTTTCTTATATTATGTGACTTTTTTTTTTTTTTTTTTTGAGACGGAGTCTGGCTCTGTGGCCCGGGCTGGAGTACAGTGGCCAGATCTCAGCTCACTGCAAGCTCCGCCTCCCGGGTTCACGCCATTCTCCTGCCTCAGCCTCCCAAGTAGCTGGGACTACAGGCGCCCGTCACATCGCCCAGCTAGTTTTTTTGTATTTTTTAGTAGAGATGGGGTTTCACCATGTTAGCCAGGATGGTCTCGATCTCCTGACCTCGTGATCCGCCCGCCTCGGCCTCCCAAAGTGCTGGGATTACAGGCTTGAGCCACCGCGCCCGGCCTATGTGACCCTTTTAAGATAAATTGCATTTTTTGTCCCTGGATTTACAATAAAAGACGTCAAAATTACATCTGGCTTTAAAGATATTATTAGAGACATGAAGTGGATAAAGAAGATTTTTCTTTAGTATATGAGGGAGGGTGGGGAATATGACTACAGTATTTACTGATGGGGATAGATAACATATTTTTCCTAATCCCACTCTTGAACATATTTAGTTAAAGGGAAAGAAAAAAACTTTTTTCCCTCTAGGATTTAAAACATGCTTTTGGGACCAGCATATTGTTATATAAACCTGTATAATAACTTTATGAACAAAGTAAGGAATTTATAATAGATTATATTTTCTTTCTTTCTTTCTTTTTTTTTTTTTTTTTGAGACGGAGTTTTAATCTTGCTTCCCAGGCTGGTGTGCAATGGTGCCATCTCAGCTCACTGCTGCAACTTCTGCCTCCCGGGTTCAAGTGATTCTCCTGCCTCAGTCACCCTAGTAGTGGGAGTTATAGGCGGCCATCACCACGCCCAGCTGATTTTTTGTGTTTTTAGTAGAGATGGGGTTTCACTGTGTTGGCCAGGCTGGTCTCGAACTCCTGACCTCAAGTCATCTACCCACTTCAGCCTCCCAAAGTGCTGGGATTACAGGCATGAGCCACTTTGCCCGGCTCAATAGATTATATTTTCAAACTAACAAAATTACTTTAGATCTGCAGGTAACATTCTTTTAAAATATTTTATAGCTGAGCTAGACCAAGCACAGTGGCTCATGCTTGTAATCCCAGCATTTTGGGAGGCCGAGGCGAACAGATCATTTGAGCCTAGGAGTTTGAGACCACCCTGGGCAACATGGTAAAACTCCATCTCTACAAAAAAATTTAAAAATTAGCCAGGCATGGTGGTGCATGCCTGCAGCCCCAGCTGCTGGGAGGCTGAGGTGGGAAGATTACTTGAGCCCAGGAGGTTGAAGCTACAGTGAGCTATGATTATACCACTGCATTCTAGCCTGGGTGACAGAGCAAGACCCTGTCTTAAAAAAATAAAGGTATGTGCCACATTAAAGCAGTAATGATTATTTCCAAATAATGAAAGTCTTAAATGTCAGATCAGCCTTGGTCTATAGATTATAAAAATACTGAATCAGTTTAGAAGTGTAGATACTATTTAAAAAAAATTTTAAAAGCATTTGTCATAGGTCAGTTTGGGGTATTAATGAATAGCTATAGTTTAAATATGTAGTGAAGTGTTTCATATTATGTAAAAAGAATGTAAGTCTTTTCTTTCTGTCAGTCTCATATATGTTTCCCATTAGTTTCTCCCACATACTAAAATCCTATGATTGTTACAGTCATTGCTTATTCCCCTGGAATGTGCCAGGCATTGTACAAGATTTTGGATAATCAAAGAAAGATGAAGCATGGACACTGTCCTTTAGAAGTTTGTAATTTAGAGGTAGCCATGATTACAGTGTATTAAGTGTGACAGCAGAGGTTAGGAACAAACAGTAGGGTTTGAGCACAGGTGAAGGAAGCCCAAGATGAGTCTGAAGAATCAGTAGTGGGTTTCCAGGTACCTATGGTGTAGAAGGACATTGAAGACAGAAGTTATGGCTTGTGGAAAGGCATAGGGTCATTGAAATATGTTGTCTGTTGGAGAAAGAATAGGGTCTTCTGAGGCTGGGTCACAGGTGAATATGAGAGGAAAAGAAGGTAGAACCCAGAACTGAAAGTTTTAATGTGTCTTGCAGCGAGTTTTACTTAATTCTGTAGATAAGAGGGAATATCACATGTTTTTAAAGTAACAGTGACTAGAGAAAACTCCTTTGCAGTGAGGTTTTTTTTGTTTTTTTGTTTTTTGGTTTTTTTTTGAGATGGAGGCTTGCTCTGTCGCCCAGGCTGGAGTGCAGTGGTGCAATCTTGGCTCACTGCAAGCTCCACCTCCCGGGTTCTCCTGCCTCAGCCTCCCAAGTAGCTGGGACTACAGGCACCCACCGCCACGCCCGGCTAATTTTTTGTGTTTTTAGTAGAGATGGGGTTTCACCGTGTTAGCCAGGATGGTCTCGATCTCCTGACGTCGTGATCTGCCTGCCTCGGCCTCCCAAAGTGCTGGGATTACAGGCAGTGAGTTATTTTTTAAGCAAGTTGGACATCAGGAGTAGGAAGAAACAAAGGGAGAAAACCCAGTTGTATATCAAGGAAGGAACGATGGAAGCTAAAATAATTTAGTAAACAGCTTGAAGAGAGATTTTAAGGTAGAATCTATAGGACATGTATGAATGGAGAAAATCAAAGATGAATCTGAAGTTACTAGACTGGGTGATAGAGAAATTGAAGTCATTTTTCTCTTTTGGCATGGGTTTATTCAGAGCCAATGCCATGTACATATCTAAAGCCATATCTCTATATGGTATAGATTACTTAACAGTGTAGGCAAGGTTAAAAATTTAGACATAAAAAAATTAGACATGCTGGTAAATTAATGATAAAGTACTAAAGGAGTTCACCAGTTTGAAACTATGATCACACAGACTCACGGAATGTTAGCATTGGAAAGTCTTTCGTGATCATCTATTGTGTTGGCATTTTCAAAGGAATTTTAAAAATAAATTATAGTAAATAATCTATAAACATTTTTGTCAAAGGAATCAGAAAGAGAACATCTAATTATTTTTTAATATTATTATACTTTAAGTTCTGGGGTACATGTGTGGAACGTACAGGTTTGTTATATAGGTATACATGTGCCATGGTGGTTGGCTGCACCTGTCAACCCATCATCTAGGTTTTAAGCCCTGCATGCATTAGGTATTTGTCCTAATGCTCTGCCTCCCCTTGTCCCCCACCTCCCAACAGGCCCTGGTGTGTGATGTTCCCCTCCCTGTGTCCATTAGTTCTCATAGTTCAACTCCCACTTATGAGTGAGAACATGCGGTGTTTGGTTTTCTTTTCGTGTGTTAGTTTGCTGAGAATGATGGTTTCCAGCTTCATCCATGTCCCTGCAAAGACATGAACTCATTATTTTTTATGGCTGCATAGTATTCCATGGTATATATGTGCCACATTTCCTTTATCTAATCTATCATTGATGGGCATTTGGGTTGGTTCCAAGTCTTTGCTATTGTAAATAGTGCTGCAGTAAACATACGTGTGCATGTGTCTTTATAGTAGAATGATTTATAATCCTTTGGGTATATACCCAGTAATGGGATAGCTGGGTCAAATGGTATTTCTAGTTCTAGATCCTTGAGGAATCGCCACACTGTCTTTCACAATGGTTGAACTAATTTACACTCCCACTAATAGTGTAAATGCATTCCTATTTGTCCACACCCTCTCCAGAATCTGTTATTTCCTGACGGGTTAATGAGAGAACATCTGATTCTTAAGAAACCTAGGCAAATCAAAAATCTATATAATACAGTAAAGAAAAATTCAATTTAGAAGGGGCATAAGCAGATTTAACTAAGATTTAAAATGTACTTATTTCCTCATTTAAAATTTCTTCTCCTTCAATATTTTTTTTTTTTTTTTTTTGAGACGGAGTCTTGCTCTGTTGCCCAGGCTGGAGTGCAGTGGCTGGATCTCGGCTCACTGCAAGCTCCGCCTCCCGGGTTTATACCATTCTCCTGCCTCAGCCTCCCAAGTAGCTGAGACTACAGGCGCCCGCCACCTCACCTGGCTAGTTTTTTGTATTTTTTTTTCAGTAGAGACGGGGTTTCACCGTGTTAGCCAGGATGGTCTCGATCTCCTGACCTCGTGATCCGCCCGTCTCGGCCTCCCAAAGTGCTGGGATTACAGGCTTGAGCCACTGCGCCTGGCCACCTTCAATATTATAATTTCAGGTCTCTTAAAATAAGGACTGAATTAAAATACAGAAATTGTGTTTTCTTCCAGAAATCAAGTGTCCCTGCATCTTAAATTTTCTGTACAGTTCCATTTATCAGTCCTTTGTGTAAGAGTTAGCAATTCATGACACAAGGGTCACTTTCTGCCTTTCTTTGCAGAGTTGATGACACTCATCAAACATCATCCGAATTCCTCAAGTATCATCCGTTCAGCTGCTGCCTTTGAGTTCCCCTTCTTGTCTGCCTGCTCTGCCTGGGCTTTAAAGGAATTTTTTACAGAAAGCAACATATTTTTAGACTAACCAGTTGGTTAAGAAAATATAAGATAAAAAGCAATTATTGAAAGCATTGTTCAGTGTTCTATTTAATCACAGAAACATCTGCATGTATTTGAAAAATAGTGACACACATGTGAGACATTTAGTCTGCAGATAGTATATCACATGATGGTTAAGAGCTCAGGCTGTAGAGTCAGAACCCAGTTTGAATCCATAGCTTACTATTTTTAACTTTGGACAAGTTACCTACATATCAGTGCTTCAGTTTTCTCATCTGTAAAATATGAATGATATTAGTACCTAATTGATAGATCTGTCATATAGACTATAAATAAGTTAGTATATTTGAAGAGCCTAGAACAGAACCTAGCACATTGTAAGTAACATTTAAAGTGTTGGCTATTATCATGATGGTGCTATCTTGTGTAACCTATGCAGTAATTCAGAGACCTTTTACTTTTAAGTTTCTCTTCTGTTCTTAGATTCTTATTCTGGTGAATGACTGTTGGGACCTTTGAATAGATACTGTTTTTAGAAATTTGTGTTCAGTTTTACCTCACCCTCTTTGAGATCTTTGCCCACCTCCTGCTGACACATACTTTGGAGTTACTAATCCCTGAGCCACTGCGCCTGGCTTTTTAAAAATTTCTGTAGTTCTTGGTATTAAGCATGAAGTCTAGTATGTACATGGATGAATAAATAATATAACATTTTCAAAATGGTTCATCTTTTTTTGTTTTAAGAAATCTTTTCCTACACTGAGATCTGCATTTCTTCTACACATTTTAAAGTTAGCCTTTTATATTCAGATCCATAATTTAACTGGAATTAATTTTTCCTTTTTTTTTTTTTTTGAGACAGTGTCTCACTCTGTTGCCCAGTCTGGGCATGCTGTGGCATGATCACAGCTCACTGCAGCCTTGACCTCCTAGGCTCAAGAGATCCTCCCACCTCAGCCTCCCGAGTAGCTGGGACCACAGGCACATGCTACCACGTCCAGCTAATTTTTTTTTGGGGGGGGGGGATGGAGTTTTGCTCTTGTTGCCCAGCCTGACTGCAACCTCTGCCTCCTGGGTTCAAGCGATTCTCCTGCCTCAAGCCTCCCAAGTAGCTGGGATTACAGGCATGTGCCACCACACCTGGACGCTGGGCTAATTTTTTTTTTTTTTTTGTATTTTTAGTAGAGATGGGGTTTCTCCATGTTGGTCAGGCTGGTCTCGAACTCCTGACCTCACGTGATCCTCCTGCCTTGGCCTCCCAAAGTGCTGGGATTACAGATGTGAGCCACTGCACCCAGCCCATGTCTGGCTAATTTTTAAATATTTGTAGAGACAGATCTCATTATGTTGCCCAGAATGGTCTCAAACTCCTGGGCTCAAGCAATCCTCCTGCCTCAGCCTCCCAAAATGCTGAGATTACAAGCGTGAACCATCCCACTTGACCTATAATTAATTTTTCTGTTTGCTGTCATTTAGAGATTCACTTGAAATTTTTTTTGCCATATGGGTATGCCTGACATAATTTGCTGAATATTATTTTTTTTAGAAATGGGATCTTGCTCTGTTGCCTAAGCTAGAGTGCAGTGGCGTGATCAGAATTCACTGCAGCCTCGAACTCCTGAACTCAGGCAATCCTCACACCTGTGCCTTCCAAGTAGCTGGGACTACAGGCATATGCCAGTGTACCCAGCTACAATTCAGGGTTTTGAGTAGAGGAGTGACATGATCTGATACAGGTTTTTAACAGCAGCTGATGTGCTGAAATTCACTGAAAGGTAGCATGAGTGAAAGTAGGAATACCAATTAGAAGGCAAGAGAGAGATAAGAATGACTTGGACCAAGTTTGAAAAAGGTGGTCAGTTTCTGGAGATATTTTAAAGAAGGTTGCAACAGGATTTGCTGACAGATTAGAGATGAGAGGTGAAAGAAAGAGTCCAAGAAGATGCCATGTGGGGTTTTTTTGACCAGGGAATCTGAGAGGGGAAAGATTGAGCTTAAAACAGATTTGTGGGGAAATTCCAGGAGTTCTATTTTCAACATGTTAGCAAAGCCCATCACATGTCCAAGGACAGATTTGAGTTAGCAAATTGAATATCTAAATTTGGATTCTAAGAAAGATGTCCTCAAGTAAAGATTGTATTTAAAGCTGTTAAGTACCCTAGTCTCATCAACACAATATACTCAATAAGACTTTATTCTTTCTTAAGGCAGATTTAAAATTACTAACTTAACCCTCCCCTACCCACAAAGAAAATAAATATATGAATTTTCTTGGATTTTAGGATCTTCAAGATGAAGTTCAAAGGGAGAATACTAATCTGCAAAAACTACAGGCCCAGAAACAGCAGGTACAGGAACTCCTTGATGAACTGGATGAGCAGAAAGCCCAGCTGGAGGAGCAACTCAAGGAAGTCAGAAAGAAATGTGCTGAGGAGGCCCAACTGGTAATATCTGGCTATTTCCTGCTGCCTGCATCTATACGTTAGTTGCTTTTCCTGGCTTAAGATGAAAACATTCTCTACTTTTTGTTATTGGTGGTGGTAGTTGGCAATCTAGTCAGCATTTGGGTTCATGGGGGCGATGGAGCAAGGTTCATACAAAAATTACAGGCCTTCTTTAGGGGAAATAGGGCAGTTAATGAACTGTTTTTCCAAATTTTTGTTAGAAATATGTGCCTGTACCTTCAACTCTCCTCTATCCCTCCACCAGTTAGCCTTCTCTACGAAAACCAGACATCAAAAAACATCATAATTGGCTGGGCACAATGGCTTACACCTGTAATCCCAGCACTTTGGGAGTCTGGGGTGGGGGAAATTGCTGGAGCCCAGGAGTTGGAGACCAGCCTGGAAAACATGGAGAAATCCCATTTCTACAAAAAATATGAAAGGCAGCTGGGCGCAGTGGCTCATGCCTGTAATCCCAGCACGTTGGGAGGCCGAGGCGGGCAGATCACAAGGTTAGGAGATCGAGACCACGGTGAAACCCGTCTCTACTAAAATTACAAAAAATTAGCCGGGCGCGGTGGCGGGTGCCTGTAGTCCCAGCTACTCAGGAGGCTGAGCCAGGAGAATGGCTTGAACCCAGGAGGTGGAGCTTGCAGTGAGCCGAGATCACACCACTGCACTCCAGCCTGGGCAACAGAGCAAGACTCCGTCTCAAAAAAAAAAAATTTTTTTTTGAAAGCCAGGCGTGGTGGCCCACATCTGTAATCCCACCTACTCGAGAGGCTAAGGTGAGAGGATCACCTGAGCCTGGGAAAGTTGAGCCTGAAGTCAGCTGTGATCGTGCCACTGCACCCAGCCTGGGTGACAGAGTGAGACTGTCTCAAAGAAATAAAACAACAACAACAATAAAACACCATAATAGGCCTACGTATGGCTGGGCATGCTCCTATAGTCCCAGCTACTCAGGAGGATCACTTGAGCCCAGGAGTTTGAATCCAGCCTGGGCAACATAGCAAGACTCTCTCTCTCTCAATTAAATAAATTATTTGCTATTGCTGTCAAAAAAAAAAAAAAAAAAACCCACCAAAATAGTAAAGTAAACTAAACAAATAAATGTATTGCATTTTGGAACATTTCAATGACATCTCTTCTTTTAATCCCCATTTCTTCTCATTCACTTTGACGTTATAGATCTCTTCTCTGAAAGCTGAATTAACTAGTCAGGAATCACAGATCTCCACTTATGAAGAAGAATTGGCAAAAGCTAGAGAAGAGCTGAGCCGTCTACAGCAAGAAACAGCAGAATTGGAGGAGAGTGTAGAGTCAGGGAAGGCTCAACTGGAACCTCTTCAGCAGCACCTACGAGATTCGCAACAGGAAATTAGTTCAGTAAGTCTTTGTAAAGCAAGAAATATACTCAAATGGATCCTCTGTATCCTTTAGTCAGTTATACTTCCCAACTTCTGCTCCTTCAACCTCTTGCCTAGTTTACTGTTCATTTTTCAGTCATTTTATACAATAGGTTTTTTTTTTTGTCACCTGTCGTATATTGAAACTATCATACATCTTGTATATCTATATGATGATTACCATTGGAGTAGTGATTAAGAGTGTGGACTTTGTGGCTGGATGGTCTAGGTTTAAGTACTGGTCTGCCACTTACTAGCTAAATCATCTTAGTATCAGATTCTTCATCTTCAAAATTGGAGGATTAATAAATACCCTACCCCTTAAGGCCACTGTGAGGATTAATGAGGCAAAGCCTGTAAGACATTTTAGCATGGTGCTTAGTATATAAATGTTCAATAAGTGTTGCTTATTTTATAAACAATAACTTAGTTTCTTCTGTTTTGTGATTCTAATTTTGAATTCACATTTACTAATTTGGAAGCTTGTTTCTTAAGGAAATTGTTCCTTCTGTAGATAAATGTGCAGTGTTATAGTTGGTCTTATGTATAGATCCTTTGCTTTTTTATTTCCAGGTTTCCCTACATGAAGACTAATGTTTTAATGAATGATGAGATAGGGCTGGGTATTGTGGTCCATGCCTGTAATCCCAGCACTTTGGGAGGGTGAGGCAGCGGATCACTTGAGGCCGGGATTTCGAGACCATCCCTGCCAACATGACCAAACTCTATGTCTACTAAAAGATACAAAAATTAGCTGGGCATGGTGGTGCCTGCCTGTAATACCAGCTGCTTGGGAGGCTGAGGCACGAGAATCACTTGAGCCTGGGAGGCCGAGGTTGCATTGAGCTCATATCACACCACTGCACTCCACCCTGGGCAACAGAGTGAGAATCTGTCTCAAAAAATAAAAACTAAAAAAAAAAAAAAGGATGATTAGACAGAAACACAGAGATCATGGAGTCTATTTCTTTCATTATGAATTTGAAAAAATTAAAGCCAAGGAAGTTCAAGTAACTTTCTCATGGTTACATATCCTTGAAAAGGGCTACATCTGAAATCCAGTTCTTCTAAAATCCAGTCCAGTGTGCTCAATTATTACATAGAATGAAGTCCTTCACTTTTGTGCCTCCTTACCCCCTATTATCTGGCAGCTGAGTACCTACCTACTCATTCATCATGCAAGATATACCTTAAATTCTTATTTCTTTATGGTATTTTCTGCATTCTGCCTTTGTTGGACTTTGTATTTCTATTATAGCAGTAATAAGATTTTTCTCTGCATATTTGCTTATATGTCTGTCTCTCCTAGCAGACTGATGGTTTTGGTCCAGGAACTTACACATTTTTAAAAATCCCTATCATTTAGCACAGTTCTTGTCCTAATGTAGGTACTCTATTTAAACAGGTAACCTGAAAGAGTTGTAGTGAGAATGCTGCCAGATGAATGGGTATTCTTTAAACTGTTTTTTTTTTTTTGAGACGGAGTCTTGCTCTGTTGCCCGGGCTAGAGTGCAGTGGCGCGATCTCAGCTCACTGCAAGTTCCGCCTCCCGGGTTTATGCCATTCTCCTGCCTCAGCCTCCTGAGTAGCTGGGACTACAGGCGCCCGCCACCTCGCCCAGCTAGTTTTTGTATTTTTAGTAGAGACGGGGTTTCACCGTGTTAGCCAGGATGGTCTCAATCTCCTGACCTCGTGATCCGCCCGTCTCGGCCTCCCAAAGTGCTGGGATTACAGGCTTGAGCCACCGTCCCCAGCCTTTTTTTTGAATTTCTTTAAAAAAAATGGAATACTTATTGTCAGAAATTACTGAATCCTTCCTCTTAGTCATGTAGCATTCCCAGAGGATTCTTCTTAAAGGAAGCAAATGTATCCTAGACCAAGTCTATGGGCATAACCATTTTTATTTTATTTATTTTTTTGAGACAGGGTCTCATTCTGTCACTCTGGAATGTAGTGGTGTGATCATGGCTCACTGCAGCCTTGACCTCTTTGCTCAAGTGATCCTCCCTTCTCAGCCTCCTGAGTAACTGGGACTACAGGTGCACTCCATCATGCCCAGCTAATTTTTATATTTCTTGTAGAAATGAGGTTTCACCGTGTTGCTCAGGCTGGTCTTGAACTCCTGGGTTGAAGCAGTCCTCCTGCCTCAGTTTCCCAAAGTGTTGAGATTATAGGCAAGAGCTGCCACACCTAGCCCGTCAGGAAGTGGAGGAGGGCATTTTTATGTTACATGTCTTTTGAGTAATAAATTCTGTTCTGTATTCTCGCTTTGTGTTGGCAGATGCAAATGAAACTGATGGAAATGAAAGATTCGGAAAATCATAATAATACGTTAAATTGGTGCAGTAGCCCACACAGCATTCTTGTAAATGGAGCTACAGATTATTGCAGCCTCAGCACCAGCAGCAGTGAAACAGCCAACCTTAATGAACATACTGAAGGCCAGAGCAACCTAGAGTCTGAGCCCATACATCAGGAATCTCCAGTGAGTCTAATACTTTCATAACCTTCATAATCAACTTCCTTGTGCAGATCCAAGTTTCATTGGCATTATATCTAATATAAATACATGGCCTTGCCTCATGTGAGAACAATTGAGATTTCCTTTTTAGAGGCAGAGAGTGAGTCCTAATTCAAACAATTGTACATTTTAACTAGTATAGTATAAAAAGATAACTTCAGCTGTTTTTCTTTTTTTTTTTTTTTTTTTTTTTTGGAAATGGAGTTTTGCTCTTTTTGCCGAGGCTGGAGTGCAGTGGCGTGATCTTGGCTTACTGCAACCTCTGCCTCCTGAGTAGCTGGGATTACAGTCTCACGCCACCACACCCAGCTAATGTTTTGTATTTTTAGTAGAGATGGGGTTTCATCATGTTGGCCAGGCTGGTTTTGAATTCCTGACCTCAAGTGACCCACCTGCCTTGGCCTCCCAAAGTGCAGGGATTACAGGCGTGAGCCACCATGCCCAGCCAGCTAATTTATTTTTTATAGAGCCTGTTTTTAAAACACTTGTTCTGTAAAGTAAAACTTTTTTTTAAGTACCTCACCCAAAACTATAATAATTTTTCTTACATAGTGTTAAGGACATTCATTTACCAATTATTTGGAGAGTACCAACTATGTGCAAGAGTGCTGTACTATGTAAGAGCTATAGAGACAAGAGACCTCAATCTTTCCTTCAAGCAGCGTACAGTGTAGTAGTGTAACACTGTGTTAGAGGGCTGTACTAAAGGAAGCACAGAATTTTCAGATCGGAGAGTTTGGAGGGTGTTCATAAAGATTTTGTTGGGAAAAGCTTTGCAAGTGAGCTTTGACAAGTGAGAAAGGGTTAAGCTAAGAAGAGGAGGATACATTCCTGCCAGAGAAAACAGTATTAGTATAGGTACAAGGTAGAAGAATACATGCAGCACAGAATCTTGAGAAGTTCTGAAGAATATCTTGTGATGATGGAGAGGGTATTGGTAAGAGATGAGGCTCTCCTAGTAGGCATCTGCATTACTTCTGGTGCTTATCAAAGTATAGGTGATTCCCCAAACTTGCTGAACTAGTTTCTGGGATAGAGCCAGATACGTGTATTTTAAAAACACATTCTATGGGTGATTGTCATGTGTACCTGGATAAAAATGACTACTTTTAGGTCAGAAAGTGCCAGAAGGTGAGAAATTTAGATTCATCTTAAAGCTTTGGGGGATTTATCCTACTACAGTGAACAGCCATTGAAGAATTTTAAGCAAGAAGTGATGTGATTAACTTTTAGAAATGTGGAAAACAAATTAGAGAGTCAGACTGTAGAAGGGATAATGAGAAGAATAAAAGTTTGAGAGGTATTAAAAGTGAAAAGTTAACAGACTTGATTTTATTTACACAGTACAGTCATGTATGGATTATACAATATTCTTTCAAGTGCAAAAGGCAGATTACTAGGTTATCCTTCAAATAGATAAGGGTGGTATAAAATAGATATTGCCCCTGCTACTTTTTTTTTTTTTTTTTTTGAGACGGAGTCTCGCTCTGTTGCCCAGACTGGAGTGCAGTGGCGTGGTCTCGGCTCACTGCAACCTCTGCCTCCTAAGTTCAAGCTATTCTCCTGCCTCAGCCTCCCGAGTAGCTGGGACTACAGACGCGTGCCACCACGCCTGGCTAATTTTTTGCATTTTTAGTAGAGACGGGGTTTCACCGTGTTAGCCAGGATGGTCTCGATCTCCTGACCTCGTGATCTGCCTGCCTCGGCCTCCCATAGCATTGGGATTACAGGCGTGAGCCACCACACCCGGTCTGCCCCTACTACTTCTTAAGTCTTTCACCTACTCGTCTAAATGAAAAAGACAATGGGAAGCCATTGAAGAATTTTAACCACAAGGGTCATGATCACATCCAAATCTTAGAGCTGTTAGTTTGGCTACAATAAGGAGAAGAGATTGGAAATGCACGTATTGCAGGCAGGAAAGCAGTTGGAAGGAAGACTGCTATAGTAATTGGAACCAAAGATAATAATACTGTAAATGACTGATAGTGAGGATGGAGAAGAAGGCAAGGATTTGAAAAAGAGGTAAGAGGTAGACTGAGCAAGACTTGGAGTCTTATTCTAACTGAGGATTAAAGATGACCTGAAGGTTTCTGACATGAATGACTTTGATGCTTGATGACACCGTTTCCCTAAAAAAGATTATAGAAGGAGAAATTATTTGATGAATACGTTCTGCTTGTCTTTTTATTTTTAAATAATTTTTGGTTATCTTTAGTCAGTTGTCTCTGCCAAGTCAAAAAGTATATTGTTAATCTACTTGCGTTAATATTTTGTAGGCAAGAAGTAGTCCTGAACTACTGCCTTCTGGTGTGACTGATGAAAATGAGGTGACTACAGCTGTTACTGAAAAAGTTTGTTCTGAACTCGATAATAACAGACATTCAAAAGAGGTAAAAATAATTTTATATTAACATTGGAGACTCATAAGGGTGGAAGGACAGGAGGGGGTGAATTATCAGACATATTACTTAATGGGTACAGTATACATTATTCAGATGATAGATACATCAAAAGCCCCGACTTTACCATTAGGCAATATAGTGATGTAACAGAATTCCACTTGGACCCCTTGAATTTATAATATAAAATAAATAAATAATAAATAAATGTTCTTAATAGCTGGATGTGGTGGCAAGTGCCTATAGTCCCAACTACTCAGGAGGCTGAAGTAGGTGGATTGCTTGAGCCTGAGTTGGAGGCACTAGGCAACATAGAGAGACCTTATCTCTAAAAATTAAATGATGTATTTTTAAAATGTCCTTATCACTGTTTTCCTTAGATGAATTATACACTATTTTAGGCAAAGGAAAGAGAAACGTGTTAAATGTACTTTATGACTAGAGAAATATTTGTTACATTACCATCAGTTGATTTTTCTTTTGTTTTCGAGACTTAAGTTTCACTTTGTTGTCCAGGCTTGAGTGCAGTGGCGCGATCTCGGCTCACTGCAACCTCCACGTCCCAGGTTCAAGTGATTCTCCTGCCTCAGCCTCCCAAGTAGCTGGGACTACAGGCATATGCCACCATGCCCAGCTAATTTTTGTATTTTTGGTAGAGATGGGGTTTCCCCATGTTGGCCAGGATGGTCTCTCTCTCTCTCTTGACCTTGTGATCCGCCCACATCAGCCTCCCAAAGTGCTGGGATTACAGGTGTGAGCCACTGTGCCCGGCCCATCAGTTGATTTTTTCAAAGCATGTGTATGACCTGAATGTGTATTATTTTATTTTAAAATGTTACCTTTTAAAACTTTGGTTTCTAAAAAAAAATTTTAATTAAAAATTATTTTTAGGAAGATCCATTTAATGTAGACTCAAGTTCGCTGACAGATCCAGTTGCAGATACAAACTTGGATTTTTTCCAGTCTGATCCTTTCGTTGGCAGTAAGTACTCTTTTTT
This sequence comes from Piliocolobus tephrosceles, assembly GCF_002776525.5. Taxonomy (NCBI): domain Eukaryota; kingdom Metazoa; phylum Chordata; class Mammalia; order Primates; family Cercopithecidae; genus Piliocolobus; species Piliocolobus tephrosceles. The sequence goes on from NC_045434.1 coordinate 170,873,940, forward strand.
TTTTTCTATTATAGATTTACCCAAAAAAAGGCTTTGTAATATGTAAACTAAGGATTAAGGCTTCGGTTTCAATAGCCTACCAACTCAGTCTGTCACCCAGGCTGGAGTGCAGTGGCACAATCTCAGCTCACTGCAACCTCCACCTCCTGGATTCAAGCAATTCTCCCGTCTCAGCCTCTTGAGTAGCTGGGGCTACAGGCACCCACCACCACACCCGGCTAACGTTATGTATGTATGTATGTATGTATGTATGTATGTATTTAGAGATGGAGTCTCGCTCTTTTGCCAGGCTGGAGTGCAGTGACTCACTGCAACCTCTGCCTCCCGGATTCAAGTGATTCTCCTGCCTCAGCCTCCCAAGTAGTTGGGATTACGGGCGCCTGCCACCACACCCAGCTAATTTTTGTATTTTTAGTAGAGGCGGGGTTTCACCATGTTGGCCAGGATGGTCTCCATCTCTTGACCTCATGATCCGCCTACTTTGGCCTCCCAAAGTGCTGGGATTATAGGCGTGAGCCACCGCGCCTGGCCTGCTTTGTATTTTCCTGCTGACTAATGTTGAATATCTTTCTAGATGCTTATTGGCCATTTGTATGTCTTTTTTGGAAAAGTGTTTATTCAATTTTGGTGAAGTCCAATTATCTATTTTTTTCTTCTATCACTTGTGCTTTTGGTGTTATCTACGAAACTATTACCTTAGTCACAAAGATTTAATGCTCTCTTTGTCTAAGAGTTTTATAGTTTTGCTGTTACAGTTAGATCTTTGATCCATTTTGAGTTTATTTTTGTATGTGATGTGAGATAGGGGTCAAGCTTCATTCTTTTGCATGTGGATATCCAGTTGTCCTAACACCATTTATTGAAAAGACTGTCCTTTGTCCATTTTGTGTTCTTGGTACTCTTTTCAAAAATCAAATGACCATAAATGTAAGGATTTATTTCTGGACTCTTCAATCCTGTAAGATTTTTTTTTTTTTTTTTTGCCTCAGTAAAGTTCAGTATCTTTATTTCTGAACTGGTGATAATAACACCCTCCCAGTACTCTTGTGAAGAGTAGAGGTTTTGTTAGTAAAATTTTTGCTGTAATGTCTTCTCCTCCATCTGTAACCTCAACTTGTGATCAAGGTAAGTATAGTTTGCTGTACATTTAATAAGGTCAGTGACATTCCTTATTTTATCTACTTTGAAGTGAAGTTATTGAAATAAACTTTGCTTTTGTTTTAAAGTTACCCTTTAAGTAACGGTGTCATCACAGTAAATATTATTATTTGGATTTCTTTCTGTTTATTTTATCACAGGTGATCCTTTCAAGGATGATCCTTTTGGAAAAATCGGTCAGTATCTTACTGAGTTTCATCTTAGCTTTCATTCATTTCTGCTTAATAATAAACTTATGTTATTTGGATCTGAAACTGAAGCCCCAGTAAGATACTCTATGTGCCTGGCATTTTCAGAAAGAAAGTAGTAAATTCTTGAGATTTTGCTTAATAAATTGTTGCTTTACTTTTACTTCTCCTTCTTTTTTTTTTTTTTTCTGGTGTTTTTTGTTTCTGAGACAGGGTCTTACTCTGTCACCCAGGCTGAAATGCAGTGGTGTGATCATTGCTTACTGCAGCCTTGACTTCCTGGGCTCAACTAGTCCTCCTGCCTCAGCCTCCTGAGTACCTAGGTCTACAGGCTCATGCCAGCACACCTGACTGATTTTTTAAAAAATTTTTTGTGGAGACAGGGTCTCACTGTGTTGCCCAGGTTGATCTCAAACTCCTGGGCTCAAGCAGTCCTCCTACCTCAGCCTCCCAAAGTGCTGCGATTAGAGACAGGCATGAGCCACTGTGCCCAGTAGGTTTACTTTTTTAAAAATGACATTAGTGTTTAGACTTTGGTGCTTTTAATATTTATTCTGATTCCTCCTTACTAACTAAAGGTTTGGTGAGCATAATGATCTATACTACTTCGGGATTTAGAATGTAATTTTGTTTTCCTATGATTATAGCCCACACATGTGATTAGAGGAAGAGGATCTTGAAGAATTACTAAAACATCAGGCTTTTTAAGATACTCTTTTTCTGGGAATTTTCATTAGAATAATGCAAATCTTGTTTACCATTTAGTTTTTGCATCCCAAACCTGTTCTAAACTATTGGCTGTTAGCTTTGAGCTCAGAGAGAAAAATACATTTAGAAGTTTTTATTGTGTTTTCTGTAGTTATGATAGCGTAGAATAAGGAAACTTAAAATTGGATCTCTTGAAATTATATGTTAATTTAAAAAAATAAGTTTATTAGGTGAAAGGTTCTATATCTTTTATCAAAATTGCAAAGGAGTCTGTGAAATAAAAAATACTCAGCTTAGATTCTACAGGATTTCAAACTGTCTTTTTGGGGTTTTTTTTGAGACAGTCTTGCTCTGTTGCCCAGGCTAGAGTACAAGTAGTGTGATCTTGACTCACTACAACCTCCACCTCCCATGCTGAAGTGATTATTCTCATGCCTCAGCCTCTTGAATAGCCAGGATTACAGGCGTGCATCACCACGCCTGGCTAATTTTTGTGTTTTTAGTAGAGGCAGGGTTTTACCATGTTAGCCAGGCTGGTGTTAAACTCCTGAGCTCAAGTGGTCCATCCACCTCAACCTACCAAAGTGCTGGAATTACAGGTGTAAGCCACTGCACCCAGCCCAAACTGTCTTTTTGTTTGTTGATTTTTGTTGGTTTGTTTTTGAGACAGGGTCTTACTGTCACCCAGGCTGGAGTGGAGTGGCAGGTCTTTGCTCACTGCAGCCTCTGCCTCCCATGTTCAAGTGATTCTCCCACCTCAGCCTCCTGAGTAGCTGGGACTGTAGGTGTGCACCACCACTCCTGGCTAATTTTTGTATTTTTTAGTAGAGAGGAGGTTTTGCCATGTTGGCCAGGCTGGTCTTGAACTCCTGATCTCAAGTGATCTGCCTGCCTCAGCCTCCCAAAGTGGTGGGATTACAGGCGTGAGCCACTGCACCTGGCCCCAAACTACCTTTTAATTAAGGCACTGATCATACCTTTAAGTGATGGGAAATTTAGTGCAATAATTTTTTTTTGTCTCTTATATTCATGCCTTATTTTTTTAGATCCATTTGGTGGTGATCCTTTCAAAGGTTCAGATCCATTTGCATCAGACTGTTTCTTCAGGCAATCTACTGATCCTTTTGCCACTTCAAGCACTGACCCTTTCAGTGCAGCCAACAATAGCAATATTACATCGGTAAGTGGGAGAATTAAAAACTGTTAAGTTAAATGGATAATAAGTGTCCTAAGCAAGTTTCTTGAAATACATAGTGATGAAAGAACCCTCATTTAGATTACTTCCAATGGGCCATATAAGAATTTCACTCTCATCCCAATTCATTTAGTTTTTGGTTCAGACTGGTATTTCATAGTTTGGTTACCCACTGGAATTAACTGGAATGACTGAATGGGGTCAAAAGTGATGTTCATCTTTCAAGAGACTAAATCTTATCCTATTGAGGATACTAACAATGCTTGGAAATTTATAAGCCAATCTTATATAAAACTTTTCTGAAATGTTTGGTATATTATTGAAATAATGAAAATCACTTTAAAATAACTTTAGAAAAATAAAATCATTTATGTTATTTCATAGACACATCTGGAATGTTAATTCTGCAAAGTACAAATTCTCATTAAATGTCAAGCTCTCTTGAGAACATACATACCTATACAATCACTATTTAATAACCACATGCTTGATCCAGGTACTGGTGTGTGCTTTACATTCGTTGTTTCTAATATTTACATAAATTTTGCAAAGTAGATGTTGATATCCCTATTTTAAAGATAAGGACACTGGGACTTAGAAAAATTAACATGTTTAAGGTCCTATAGTTAGTTGCTCTTTTATCTGGAGGCTTTAAAAAATCTTCATATTGTGGATATTTAGAAATACTTAAACGAGAATAATGTAATGAAATATTTTAACGAGCTTTCATGCATCCATTACCCAATGTCAATAATTAGGAATGGTTTTACTGGTTTTTGGTTTTGCTTTTTAATTTGTGTTTTGAGACTTCGTTTTTGAGACGGGCGGTTTCACGTCTGTAGGTAAACTGAACCTATAAAGGACCAGTTAATTGAGAGGCATTTGAAGCAGAAATTTTATCTTCTAGTACTCTTAGATTAAGAATTTTTCCTTTAAAATGTAATTGATTATTTTAAAGATAATAGATTTTGTATTATTGAAAGTTGCTTCTTTTTTATATTCAGTAAAGAGCTGCTTGGCTAAGAACTGGTGTTTTCCATTGAATGAAAACTGGACAGATACCTTCGTAACTGAATATTTTTGGTTTCCCCGGGCTACTGGATACTCTGTTTTCCTATAGCGCTTAGTTTGCGGTGTGGACCCATTTGCCAAATTCTTCTAAAGTTGTTGCTACCGGAATTCTTCTCCTCTTAACCTTCTTATTCTAGCCTCTCATTCTCCTATGATCTAAAGAGCAAGAAAGCTAAATCAGCTCTTCTAATTTAAAAATGAATACATTCCTCTTGTCCTGTCCCCCATGAGATTTTTCTGCCATTTGTTTTACTGACTTTTTCTTTCCAGTTTTCTAGAGGTATATTGTCCTTGCTTACAGCTTGTAATTTCACCATTCAAAACAAAACAAAAAACCAAATTGGCAATATTATAATAGCTGCAGCTTATCTAATTTCCTCTATGTGCTAGGGATGGTGCCAAGCTCTTTATATGCATTGTCACATTTAATTTTCACAGTAATCCTACGAGGTTTACATATGTTAAGTTGAGGCCAGGTGTGGTGTTTCCCACCTCTAATTCCAGCACTTTAGGAGGCCAAGGCAGGAGGATCACTTGAGGCAAGTAGTTCACAATCAGCCTGGACAACAAAGCGAGACACTGTCTCTACAAAAAAATTAAAATATTAGTCAGGTGTGATAGCATGCACCTGTAATCCCAGCTACTTTGAGAGACTGAGGTGGGAGGATTGTGTAAGCTCAGGAAGTCAAGGCAGCAATGAGCCATGATTGCACCACAGCACTCCAGCTTGGGTGACAGAGTGAGATCTTGTCTCAATTAAAAAAAAAAAAAAAAGAAAAAGATTAAGTTGGTAGTAAGTTAATAAGTGGTAGAACTAGACTCAAACTCTGTTCTGTATAACCAAAATCTAAGATTTTCACCAATGCAATCTAGAAATTTTTTAAAAATTGGCCCTGCTAAACTCCCCAGTTATCAAACTGACATAGAGTTTTGTGGCCCCTTGTTCCTTCATGGGCTGCACAATCTGTCCTGTTCCCCTTGCTATCCTGACAGCCTTTTAGGGTGGTTGCACAGTGTATGATGAAGGACTAGAAACTAAATCTGACGCACATGTAGACATGCCCTTTCCCTTTCTCCTTGTGATGGCAAATCAAATCTGTAAGCTGTTGTTTAAAACACAGCCTGTTAGTTTTTCTTTGTCTCAAAGAGAAGAAGTAATAATACAGGTTGAGCACCCCAAATCCAAAATGCGCCAGTAAACATTTCCTGAGTATCATGTCAGTACTCAAAAGGTTTCAGACTTTGGAGCCTTTCACATTTTCAGATTATAGATGTTGACTTGGTAAGTAGAACACAAATATTCCAAAATCTGAAAAAACCCAACATCCAAAATACTTTTTGTCCCAAGCATTTCGGATAAGGAATGCTCAGCCTGTCCTTGGTGACTTGTTATGTCAGTGACCTTCTCTTACACTGGTGTTATGACTGTCATATTAGGAAACATGGAAAGTTATCTCGCTATATAGACCAGTTTAAGTTTTTCTTTAATTGCTGTTTATTCCGCAGATATCGAAGTTAGTGTGCTAGTTGTATAATAATATAATTGGCATCAGTTAATACTATCATTACTTTTTATCATTCATAGTTTTCATTTCTAAAAACTTCATTAGTATTCTTTCTGCTAGTAGTTTTAATGGATTCTCTTATAAAGAGAGAAGGTTAGTCCCAGTTAACATTACCTTTCTCTACAATTACATTTTTTTTAACTTGGAAATTTGTACATTAAGCTCTGGCAGTATTATTTGACATTTATTTGTAATATTCAACTTCTTGATAATTGGAAATAGAGTCTGTAATACAAATGACATTGATAATCATGCATCAGAGTTGCATATCAGAAACTCTTTTCACACTCTTTTCACCTGTTTGCCAAGTCTTTCAGCTAGCCCCTTAAAAAGAGCCTGGTGCCAGAAAGAGGAAATTCAGTTATCTTCCTAAATATACAATTGGTTTGACTATGATTAAAAACTAAAGTATAAAGTAGGAAGACAGTTAAAAGCCAGAATCTCTGGCATCTGGTAACATCCTCACCTTTAGCAAGATCAGTTGCTCTTAATCCCAGACTTTTACATAGCTTATTATTGAAAGCAGGAGGATCTTTTTAGCAAAAAGCTATCTTTGTGTATGTGTGCATGTGTGTGTGTGTGTGTGTGTATGTGTGTACATGTGTTTTCTCTCTGAGGGTCAGAATGCAGAATTATTTTTAGATAACAATTAGAAAATAGAAATTAACATTTTATGATATTAAGTACTAGGATATGTGAGAATTAAAATAGTGTGTGCATTCTAAATGTAAAATGATATTCTGGAATTGAAAAAGGACATTAATGGAAAAACTGGTGAAATCTAATAAAATCTATGGTTTGTAGTTTTGTACCAGTGTTCTTCGTTTTAATAGATGTACTATAATTATGTGAGATATTAACATTAGGGGAAACTGGGTGAAGAGTGTATGGGAACTCTGTACTATCTTTACAGCTCTTACGTAAATGTAAATTATTCCAAGATAAAAGGTTAGTGGTGGCTCTCACCTAAAATCCCAGTGCTTTCGGAGGCCAAGGTGGAAGGATTTCTTGAGGCCAGGAGTTTGAGAGAAACATAGCAAGACCCTGTCTCTACAAATAATAACAAAAATTACCCAGGTGTGGTGGCATACACCTGTAGTCCCAGCTATTCGGGAGGCTAAGGCAGGCGAGAGGCAGGAGGATCACTTGAGCCCAGGAGTTTGAGGTTACAGTGAGCTGTGATCACACCACTGTATTCCAGCTGGGGTGACAGAGTGAGACCCTGGTCTCTAAAAAATGAAATAAGTAAAAAGTTAAAACAATGTACATCTATACAACTAGCAAGATTATGAAGAAAAAAATAAATGAAAATCACCAAAATCAGGATTGTGATTATAGAGGGGCACATGAAGACTTCTGAGGTATTGTCAGTTTCCTGGGAGATGACTACACAAGTGTTCACTTGATACATACTTGTTAAACCATAGATCTGTTTCATGTACTTTTCTGAATGGATGTTATATTTCACAGTTAAGATTAGAAAATAATACGTATTATTTCCAGTTAGTAAGATTGCAGATCACTATGGGGAAACGTTTGTTTCTAATGTCTATATTCCTTAATTAATTAAGAATTTGCAAATAGTATATTCTTTGGAGTGGTGATGAGGTTTCAGCTATGGTGTTGCTGCTCTCATTCATGGTTTTGTATGCTTTGTTTAGGTGGAAACATTGAAGCACAATGATCCTTTTGCTCCTGGTGGAACAGTTGTTGCAGCAAGCGATTCAGGTAAATAAATAATTTATCAACTTCATTGAACGTTAAACATTACACTTTTTTTTTTAAGATTTTTTTCTTTGCCTCTAAATATATTTGTCCTGTTATTTATAGCTTTAAAATTATTGCATAATTATATCCAATTTTAATTTACCAATAATAACAAGCATTTGTGTGTCACTTTCTACTTATCTTTCATTATTTCATTTATTGTTCATGTTGAATATTATACTAGAATATGAATTCTACCCAGTATCAGTAAACCAATAAAAATGTTTTGCCATATTAAATGCTGTGTTGCTTGGCAGCTTTAAAGTCAGCATTGACTGTTACGGATCTTGGTCTAAGTTAAAAGATTAGTGGCTTCCAATAGAAAATGAAAATTGCTTTACAAATACAAATGGGTTCTGTTAACAATACAGAGAAAAGCTAAGTGTTATTTTAGCATCCAGTCTTCATACTTCATTTATGGTATCTAATTTTTTATTTATTCTTTTAATAACCTTTTTAAATAGTAATCTCATTTTAATCATAAACTAAGGACCAGAATATTAAGCACTGTTCATCAAGATCGTACAGTTTAATAGATTTGAACCAGGTAAAGCCACAATTCAACGTTAGGTCTGACAAAATCAAAAAGCTTTTTCAACAAAGTAACTCTGCTTCTTTTCCACTGTTTATTTAAAACAAAACATAAACAGACCAGCTATCATTTGGGAAAGCAGAAAATTTGAGGAAAGTAAAGTCAAATGTCTAAATACTCTAATATGCTGAAAATAGATCGCTTTATTTTTCCAGGTGAATATAGAGTGAGTTGTTCAGTATACAAATGTATTAATTGTGACTAATTAAGGATTATGAACATAGAAAAAGAATAGTAGAAATGCCTTTACAGAAGTCTGGGTGCAGTTGGCTCACGCCTGTAATCCCAGCATTTTGGGAGGCCGACGCAGATAGGTCACTTGAGGTCAGGAGTTCGAGACCAGCCTGGCCAACATGGTGAAACCCTGTCTCCACTAAAAATACAAAAATTAGCCGGGCATGGTGGTGGGTGCCTGTAATTCCAGCTACTTGGGAGGCAGGGGCAGGAGAATTGCTTAAACCCAGAAGGCGGAGGTTGCAGTGAGCCGAGATTGTGCCATTGCACGCCAGCCTGGGCAACAGAGTGAGACTCTGTCTCCAAAAAAAAAAAGACTGGCTCCAAAAAACAGGTTGGGTTTCTTATAATGAACAAATTGTAACAAGATGAGATTTAGCAGAGTGCATTGTTTTCAGGTTGGAAATTAACTCCCAACATGAGTAGCAAGAATGAGGAATACAAAAAGGAGGTATGTAGAAAACAAGATTTAATGTAGGCTGAATATTGATTTAAACAGAAACTTAGAATGAGAGCAAATAAGACTTCTAAAAGGTTTATTGTATTAACAGTGGTTAAATTACATATTTTTAAGTACATGTGCTCTTTTTATACCCTCATTATTAAACTGATTATATAGCTAGGGGTATTATAGAATTCAAAAGGATAACCTAAGAAAATGGTAGATGCCATAGAGTTCATTAAACCAGCAAAGATTAAAGGAAGGGGAGATCACATTAAGGATAAATCAATAATGATATCAAAGTGGAATGTGGCTTTTGTGGTATGCCTTAAAAGCATGACCTAGTATTTTAGCAGGTAAATATGGAAAGAGATTATGTGGAGCAAAAAGAACAATGTGAACAAGAAATGGAGGCAGAACATATAGGTCATATTCAAGGAAAAACCAACACATTTTTGCAAGAGCTATTTCTCTATTTTTGCAAGATAGAGGAATAGTCAAGTTAAGGCTGAAGTGGTAGGTTACAGTGTTACATTAAAGGTTTCTAATACCTCTGTTGATCTTCTGCTTAAATTCCAATTCCTAATTCATTTCCTGTAAAGTGGTAGAATAAATGACAATAATAGTCTAGGAGGGGGCTAAGATTTATCATTAATTATAGTAATAACGGCTACTATTCATTGAACACTTGCAGAGTTCCAACAGTCAACATGCTAATCATTTTTCTCTACTTGGTCCCATTTAATTCTCACAACAGCTACGTTAGATAATTTGTATTATGTTTATTGTACAGACAAAGAAAATCCAGGCGTGGAGAGACGAAACAGTTTTCAGAAGGTTAAAGTTGTAGTGTTAGATGTACCCAATTCAAATGAGGTCTCTGGTTTTCCACCTGCATCTTTGGTCATTCTTTCTTAATCTCTTTTGTTGATATTTCCTCTTTTTCTCAATCTCTTAATATTGTGTTGTCCCAAGTCTTAGTCCTTGGACCTCTTTTCTTTTTTATCTGTATTCCCTTTGGGGAAATCATCTGTGGCTTCAAATACTATTGATACACTGATCTGTATCTCTAGTCACACCTCTTTCCTGAACTCCAGGCTCATTTTTCCAGCTAATTTATTTGGAATCTCCATGTGAATGTCTGATAGGTATATCTAATGCATAAATCTAACACAAAGCAGCAATTTTTCCTTCCTAGACCTGCTTTTCTTGGCACCTTCCACATCTTAGTTCATGGTTCATCTTTAATGTAGTCTAAGATGATTCTAAAATCTTAGAATCATCCTTGGTTCTTCTTTTGCTCTTCCTCTATCTCTAATCTGTCAGGAAATCTTATTGACTCTACCTTCAAATTATATCCAGTAAAAGCCTTACAGTGGCCTGCACTTTTCTAACAATATCTCATCATTATTCCCATTACTCACTCTGCTCCAGCCACACTGGTCTTCTTGCTGCTGCACAAACAACAGAGCCATGTTCTTTGGCCCTTTGCACTAGCTGTTCCCTCTTCCTGGTATGATCCTTCTCCATATGTTCATATGATAATCTCTATTACCTCTGACAAATCTTAATTCAGATGTCACCTTCTCAGTGAAGCTTATTCTGACCACTCTATCTAACATTTACAAGTACCACTACCCAGCTCAGTGCTCCCACATTACTATTCTCTACTTTTCTTCTTTCATTATAACTTATTACTTTCTGTCTTATTATATAAATTACTTTATTTTTCTCTTATCTGTTTCCTTTTCATCCTGTTAGAAATTAAGCTCCAGAAGGAATTGAGATCTTTGTTTTCACTGATATAACCCAAGAACCTGAAAATATGCCTGGGCGTGTATTATTAAATGAACAAATGAGCCAGCTGCTCTTCTCAGAGAACATGTAATGGGAGTCCAGTGGGTAGATATTATTTATTTTGTTATGATAAGTAGTTTTTTTAAATTGTGGTAAAATGTACATAACATAAAGTTTGGCATTTTAACCTTTTTTAAATGTACAGTTCAAAGACATTAAGTACATTCACAATGTTGTGCAATCATCACCACCATCCATCTCAAGAACTTTTTTCATATTCCAGAACTGAAATTCTATATCCATTAGATAATTCCATATCCTCCCTCTCACCAAACCCTAACAACCATCATTACTACTCTGTATACTTACATAAGTGGAATCATAAAGTATTTGTCTTTTGATGATTGACTTATTTCATTTACCATAATGTTCTCAAGGTTCATCCACATAGTAGAATGTATCTGAATTTTTTACCTTTTTTAGGCTTAATAATAGTCTATTGTATGTATATACTGCATTTTGTTTGTTCGTTCATTAATGGACACTTAGTTGCCCACGTTTTGTCTATGTGCATAATGTTACTGTGAATGTATGGGTACAGATATCTGTTTGAGTCCCTGCTTTCAATTCTTTTGGGTATAATTCTAAAAGTAGAATTGCTGGATCACAGGGTAATGCTGTTTTTAGTTTTTTGAGAAATGATCATACTATTCTCCGCAGCAGCTGTACTATTTTATACTCCAACCAACAGTTCACAGTGGTTCCAGTGTCTCCACATCTTTGCCAACCCTTACTATTTTCTGTTTTATTATAATAGACATCCAAATGGGTGTGAAGTGGTATCTTATTGCTTTGATTTGTATTTCCCTAATGATTAGTATGTTGTGCATTTTTTAATATGCTTATTGGCTATTTGTATATCTTCTATGGAGAAATATCTATTCAAGTCCTCTGCCCATTTCTAAATCAGGTTTTTTTTGTTGAATTTTTTATATATCCTAGATATTAACCCCTTATCAGATAAATGATTTGCAAATATTTTCTTCTATCCCATGGGTTACCTTTTCATTCTGTTAATACTGTCCACTGGTGAACAAAAGTTTTTAATTTTGATGTAGCTCTTTTTATCTATTGTGTTGTTGTTGCCTTTGCTTTTAGTGTTATAACCAAGAAAGCATTGCTAAATCCAGCGTCAGGAAGCATTTCCCCATAAGTTTTATAGTTTTAGCTCTTACATTTAGGTATTTAATCCATTTTGAGTTAATTTTTGTATATGGTATGAGGTAAGAGTCCATCTTCATTCATTTGCATATGGATATTCAGTTTTCCCATCACCTTTTCTTGTAAAGACTGTCCTTTTTCCATTGTTTGTTCTTGGCACGTGTGTTGAAAATCATTTGACCATATATGTGAGGGTTTGTTTCTGGATTCTGGATTCTGTTCCATTGATCTATATGGTCTGTATTTATGCAGTTCCTCACTGTTTTAATTAATGTAGCTTTGAAATAAAATTTGAAATCAGAAAGTTTGACTACCAACTTCGTTGTTCCTTTTTAAGACTGCTTTGGGCCAGGCACAGTGGCTCATGCATGTAATCCCAGCACTTTGGGAGGTCAAGGTGGATGGATCACCTGAGCTCAGGAGTTCAAGACCAGCCTGGCCAGTGTCTGAGTTCAGGAGTTAAAGACTAGCCTGGGCAACATAGTGAGACTCCATTTCTACAAAAAATGCAAAAATCAGCTAGTCATAGTGGGATGCACCTGTACTCCCAGCTACTTGGGAAGCTGAGGTGGAAGGATCACTTGAGCCAAGAGGCAGAGGTTGCAGTGAGCCAAGATCATGCCATTGTGCTCTAGCCTGGGTGACTGAGCCAGACCCTATCTCAAAAAGAAAAAAAGAAAAGAAAAGGACTGCTTTGGCTATTCAGGTTCCTTGAGATTCCATATGAATTTTAGGATGAATTTTTCTATTTCTGCCAACAAAAAAAGTAATTGGGATTTTTGATAGGGAATGCATTGAGTCTGTAGATCACTTTGGGTAATATTACTATCTTAACAATATTAAGTCTTCTAATCTGTGAACATGGGATGTCTTTCCATTTGTTTGTGTCTTTAATTTCTTTCAGAATGTGTTGTAGTTGTCAGTATACAAGTTCTCCTTGGTTAATTCCTAAGTATTTCATTCTTTTTGATGCTGTTGTAAATGGAATTGTTTTCTTTATTTCCTTTCCAGATTGTTCATTGTTAGTATATAGAAATATGACTGATTTTTATATGTTGATTTTTGTATCCTGCTACTGTGCCAAATTCAACTATTAGTTCTAATGGTTTTTTGGTGGAATCTTTAGGGTTTTCTACATAGAAGATCATGTCATTTGCAAACAGATTTTATTTCTTTATTTTTAATCTGGATGCCTTTTCTTTCTTTTTCTCACCTAAATGCTTTGGCTAGGACTTCCACTACTATATTGCAGGGGTCCCCAAACCCTGGGCCACAGACCGGTACCAGTCTGCGGCATGTTAGGAACCAGGCCACACAGCAGGAGGTGAGTAATGGGCGAGTGAGCAGTACCTAATGCCTGAGCTTCACCTCCTGTCAGATCAGCAGCAGCATTAGATTCTCATAGGAGCTTGACCCTTATTGTGAACTACACATGTGAGGGATCTAGGTTGTGTACTCCTTATGAGAATCTAATACCTGATGATCTGAAGTGGAACAGTTTCATCCCGAAATCATTCCCCTCATCCCACCCACAAGTCCATAAAAAAATTGTCTTCCACAAAACCGGTCCCTGGTGCCAAAAAGGTTGGGAACTGCTGCTCTACTGAATAGAAGTGGTAGAAATGGTAAAAGCAGGCATCCTTGTCTTGTTCCTTATTGTAGAGAAATGGTTTCAGCCTCTCAAGATTGAGTGTGATATTTGCTGTTGACTTTTCATATATGGCCTTTATTAAGTTGAGGTAGTTTCCTTCTATTCTTAGCTTGTTGAGTGTTTTTATCATGAAAGGGTTTTGAATCCTGTCAAATACTTTTGTTGTATCCATTGAAATGCTTGGTGTTGTGTTTTTCCCCTCATTCTGTTAATGTGTATTACATTGAATGATTTTTGTATGTTGAACCATTCTTATATTCCAGGAATAAATCCCACTTGAACATGATGTATAATCCTTTTAATGTGCTGTTGAATTCTGTTGAGGATGTTTACATCAGTCTTCATAAAGGATATTGATCTGTGGTTTTCTTTTCTCATTTGTATGTCTTCATCTGGCTTTGATATCAGAGTAATACTGGCTTCACAGAATTAGTATGGAATTGTTCCTTCCTCTTCAATTTTTTGGAAGAGTTTGAGGGAGATTGGTTTTGATTATACTTTAAATGTTTGGTAGAATTCACCCATGAAGTCATGTTATCGTGGACTTTTCTTTGTTGGGAGGTGTTTTGTTTTGTTAATTTTAAAAATAACGGTGGCCAGGCACGGTGGCTCGTGCCTGTAATCCCAGCACTTTGGGAGGCCGAGGCGGGTGGATCACTGGAGGTCAAGAGTTCGAGACCAGCCTGGCCAACATGGTGAAACCCCATCTCTACTAAAAATACAAAAATGTGCCGGGCGTCTGTCATCCCAACTACTCAGGAGACTGAGGTAGGAGAATCGCTTGAACCCGGGGTGTGGAGGTTGCAGTAAGCCGAGATTACACCACTGCACTCCAGCCTGGGCAACAAAGCGAGACTCCGTCTCAAAAAAAATTAAAAATATGGAATGCCACACAAATTTGCATGTTATCCTAGCACAGGGGCCATGCTAAACCTCTCTGCATCGTTCCAGTTTTAGTATATGTGCTGCTGAAGTGAGCACTGTTGAAAGGTTTTTGATTACAGATTTGATCTCTTTATTAGTTATGAGTCAATTCAGATTTTCTGTGTTTTTGTGACTCATCCTCCATAAGTTGTGCTTCTCGGAATTTGTTCTCATTTATACTATTCAGTTTGTTGTATAATTGTTCATAGCACTGTCTTAACAATCCTTTTTATTTCTGTGAAATTACTAGTAATGTCCCCTCTTTCATTTCTGATTTTAGTTATTGAGTCTTGTTTTCTTAGTCCATCTAGCTATAGGAATGTCAATTTTGTTGATCTTTTCAAAGAACAAACATGATTCTATTGATTTTCTCTATTTTTCTCTTGTCTGTGTTGTCTCTGCTCCAATTTATATTGTTCATTTCTTTCTGCTTTGAGTTTAGCTTGCTTTTCTTTTTTTAGATCCTTTACAGTGTAAAGTTAGGTTGTTGATTTGAGCTCTTCTTTTTTAAGTATTTATAGTTAGAAGTTTATCTCAGCACAGCTTTTGCTGCTGCATCCCATTAGTTTTAGTAATGCTGTGTTTTCATTTTCATTTTATTTCATTTATTTCATATCATTTCATTTCATTCAAGATATTTTCTAATTTTCCTTGTGATTTTTCTTTGACCAGTTGGTTGAATGTGATATTTAATTTCCACCTATTTGTGGGTCATCTAGTTTTGCTTCTGCTGTTAATTTTTAGTTTTATTCTGTTTCAATGGGAAGAGATACATTTATTTATTATTTTTATTTTGAGATAGAGTCTCATTCTATCACCCAGACTGGAGTGCAGTGGTGCAATCTCAGCTCACTGCGACCTCCATCTCCTGGGTTCAAGTGATTCTCCTGCCTCATCTTCCCAAGTAGCTGAGATTACAGGTATGTACCACCACGCCCAGCTAATTTTTGCATTTTTAGTAGAGACAGGGTTTCACCATGTTGGCCAGGCTGGTCTCGAACTCCTGACCTCAAGCCATTTAATTGTATCTTTGAAGGTAAATAATATATGGAGCTGGATCCCAAATCCTGAGAATGCCAGAACTACAGGTCCAAAACATGGTGCGTTATTCTCAGTAGAGTTCAGAAGGGTCAAAACTCAAGGTGTTATGAGGCAGAGAACGTACGAAATTCGTGCATTCCATTTAGCAGCCCCCATGAGACCAGAAACAGACCCCACGAGTCTTTGAAGATGGGGAAAATTCAACTCCTGGTTTTATAGATAAAAGAATGAGGAGTGCCAAAAATGTTACATTGAAATCTCTTCATTTTTCTCATACAACCTGAAGCCTGAGCTATCTTATCCTAAACTCATAGCAGCTGATGCTGCAGTTTAGGTTTGAGATCAGTCCCTCTATCCATTCAAGAGTGACCCGAGGCGTAGAGCTCTAATCAGGACAGCTTTTTAACAAGAACCTTCTAGTGACATACTGATTTAGTTTATAAGATTTTAATTTACAAATTTAAAAAGCTACATCTTTAACTTTTTCTCCTTTTTTTCTTTCTTCACATCACTCTTTTCCTATCTATATCTTACTCTTTGTCATATTTTCTGTCCTTTTTGCTTCCTTCTGTTTCCTGCCCTTCTTTCTTCTCTACATCCTGATTGGCAATCTTGTTGTTGATAAAGTGGTGCAGGGCAACTACGGAATGTGTCAGGGAGGCAAAGTACCCCACCATTATTTGATCGTTGGTCTTCAGATAAAAGGCCTTGACAGACTGCTGCAGGCTGATGTCTGGCAGCAGATTGAAGACTTCCTGCAGCTAATGATCTGGTGGTTGATTGGCAGCTTGCCTGTGGCTGTTTTTTCCAGGTAGCTCCTGATACCCAGAAGCTTGGAGTTCAGTCTCCTCAAACCATGGACCTCTTTGTGATCAGCTGGGAAAGACTGTCCACTGTAGCCTCTTTGATGTCTTGTAACAAGTGTTCAGCTCCAGCTGCCTCAGCTTCCTCTGCTCCAGTTTCATTAGTCGCATACTCAAATGTTTTTGAGGTTGGAGTGCCATCATCATGGACTTCTCTCACTGAAATATATGCTTCTGTGGGCAGTCCCAGATCCTTTAGTTTCAGTCAGTAATACCAATACTGAGTTAGGGTAATGTCTTTTCATGAGTTCATTGATGGCAATGTCATTCTTGTGTAGTTTAGAGCCTGTGTGGTACCACCGAACTATTCTTTGGCATTAATTTTCTTAAACATTCCATACGTTTTCCAAATAATCACTGTCTAAAAACAAGACAGAATTATCTTTGTCATCTTCATCAAAAGGGATTCCAGAACTGTTGGATACATCAAGTACTTTTGTCTGCCATGACCCCAAAAGCACACCAACAATGCACTTCTGGTTGCCAACCTTGCTGATTCGGTTGAAGTGATCCACCACACTGAGCAGCACTGGAAGGTGGACCACTGCCTTCTGCACTGCCAGCTCTGACATCTTGACACACGCTGCCCACTAGGCCTAGCTCCCTGCAACCCACAAACTCCAGCAATAGCAGCAACTCCTGTGAAGACTACTTAATTTTTTGATGAAAAAAATGTGTGTGCATGGGCAGGTATGAATTTATATATAGTCATGCATTGCTTAATGATGGGAAAATGTGAGAAATGTGTTGTTAGGGGAACATCAGAATGTATACTGACATAAACCTAGATGGTGTAGCTTACTACATACCTAGGCTATTTGTCATATAGCCTATTGCTCCTAGGCTACAAACTTATACAGCCTTGAATACTATACTGAATACTGTAGGCAGTTGTAACACAATGGTAAGTATTTATGTATCTAAACAGAAAACATAGAGTAAAAATTCGGTATAGAGAATAGAAATGGTACACCTGTATAGGGCACTTAACCATGAATGGAGCTTGCAAGGCTGGAAGTTGCTCTGGGTGAGTCAGTGAGTCAAGTAATCAGTGAATGTGAAGGCCTAAGACATCAGTGTACACTGTTGTAAACCTTATTAACACTGTACACTTACACTACACTAAATTTATGAAAATATTTTTCTTCGATAATAAATTAACCTTATCTTACTGTAACTTTTTTACTTTGTAAAACTTCAAAAATTTTTTGAACTTTTTGACTCTTGTAAGAAACTCTTAGCTTAAAACACTATACAGCTGTACAAAAATATTTTCTGTCTGTATATCTAAACTTTGCCTACTTTTAAATTTTTTTTTTTTTTTTTTTTTTTTACTTTTAAACTTTTTTCTTAAAAGTAAGATGCAAAAGAGAAAAAAAAAATTAAGACGCAAACACACATGAACCTGGGCCTACACAGGGTCAGGACCATCAATATCACTGTCTTCCACCTCCACATCTTGTCCCACTGGAAAGTCTTTGAGGGCAATCAAACACATGAAGCTGTCATCTCTTATGATAACAATGCCTTCTTCTGGTACATCTCCTGAAGGACCTGCCTGAGGCTGTTTTACAGTTAACTTACTTTTTGTATAAGTAGAAGATATACAGTCTAAAATAATGATTGGCCGGGCATAGTGGCTCACACCTGTAATCCTAGCACTTTGAGAGGCCATGGTGGGTGGATCACCTGAGGTCAGCAGTTCGAGACCAGCCCGGCCAACATGGTGAAACTCCATCTCTACTAAAAAATACAAAAAAAAATTAGCTGGGTGTGTTGGCACACACCTGTAATGCCAGCTACTCGGGAGGCTGAGGCACAAGAATCCCTTGAACCTGGGAGATGGAGGTTGCAGTGAGACAAGATCGCACCACTGCACTCCAGCCTGGGCAACGGAGTGAGAGTCCATTTCAAAAAAAACAAAATAGGCTGGGCGTGGTGGCTCATGCCTGTTATCCCTGCACTTTGGGAGGCCGGGGTGGGTGGATCACCTGAGATCAGGAGTTTGAGACCAGCCTGGCCAACATTGCGAAACCCTGTCTCTACTAAAAGTGTAAAAATTAGCCAGGCATGGTGGCACGTGCCTATAATCCTAGCTACTCAGGAGGCTAAGGCAGGAGAATCGCTTGAACCCAGGAGGCGGAGGTTTCAGTGAGCCGAGATCATGCCACTGCACTCCAGCCTGGGCTACGAAGTGAGACTACATCCTTTAAAAAAAAAAAAAAAACCAAACAAACAAAATAATAATAAAATAATGATTAAAAAGTATAGTATAGTAAATATGTAAACCAGTAACATAGTTGTTTATTATCATTATCAAATATAGGTTGAGCATCTGAGGTCTGAAAAGTCTAAAATTTGAAAATCTAAACCTTTTTGAGCACTAATATCATGCTCCAAGGAAATGCTCGTTGGAGCATTTTTGGGTTTCAGGATTTTTGGATTTGGGATACTCAACTTATAAGCATATACAGTGCAAATATTCCAAAATCTGCAAAAATCTGAAATCCAAAACACTCCTTCTCCCAAGCATTTTGGATAAGGGATACTCAACCTGCATTGTGTACTCCACATAATTGTGTGTGCTTTACCTGGATACGACTGGCAACATAGGTTTGTTTACATCAACATCACCACAAACACATGAGTAATGCATTGGACTATGGATATTATGATGGCTGTGAAGTCATTAGGTGATATGAATTTTTTAGCCCAATTATAATCTTATTGGGCCACCATCATATATGTAGTCTGTTGTTGACCAAACATTGTTATGTGACACATGTCAAGATTTCTGGTAGTTAGCTGTTTTTCAGGGAATTATTTGTGAGCCTTAAAATTGGTTTCCCTTATTCCTTGTTATTCAGCTGGTTGTGCTAAGAAATGCTATGATATTTGTTTGGAGGATTCTTAATAGACAGTTTCGTCCCTTTTTTCTTTGCATATTTTCAACAAATATGAGCATCTCCTATTTTCCAGACCTTGTGCTATGCCTTGAGGATACAGCTGTGAACAAAACAAAGTTGCTGTCTTCATAGAGTTTGTATAAGAAAGATAGGCAATAAATAAATATATGTCAAATACTGATGAGTACTGTGATTAAATCAGGGTAAAGGATAAAAAGTGATATACCTAAAATGTGGCTTTATCATGTACACCTTCACAAAAAACCGTATCAACATAGCATGATCTCAAATATGTAAGAAAAAAATAACAGGAATAAAGGCTGTTAAGGAAGTATGCTGAAATATTCATAAGGGTTATTTCTGATAGTGAGATTTAGGGATGATTTTTTAATTATACTTTTATATATTTTTCCAAAGCATTCATTACCTTTATTCTTGGGGGAGAGGCGGTGCTAATGAGGTCATGTGTGTACCTAAAGCCTGGTTCTGCTGGCTCATAGCTCCTGTGTGCACCAAAAGGAAGAAAGTCACCTGTGTGGTTTCTCTAAAAGTGTTTCTGGAACTCCCCCCAGCAGGTGTCTTACACGTGATCTGAACAAGTTCAACTCAGTGAGTCCTTCTGCTTTCTGAACAAGCCTCTGCCTCCTGAACAGGCCTCTGCCTCATATCAACCATGATCAGTATCTGAGAAGGTTATTTGTGATTCATCTAAGATTTGTCTTTCCGCAGTGTTTAGTGCTAAATAGGTCATTTATGAGGAAAGTGTAGAAAAACTCTTTAGTGAGGTACTATATATTCTTCATTAGAAGAGTAATTTTTTAATTAATTTTGTTCACAATATATGCTTCACAATATTCCAGTCAAATCTGACCTAACTCAGGCTATTGCACACATGTTGTGACTTGTAAAGGCTGTGGGACAGGACAGAGAAAAGGCATGAAGCAAATTTTCAGTCTCACAAGTGAAATGAGCCCAACTCTTTTTCCCTTGTCAACAGTCAGGGAGAGCATCTTCACCCCACTCAGGCTGTGCCTCAGCTACCTCAGCATCAGAAATAACAGGAGCCGGGCAGGTGGCCTATAATCCCAGCACTTTGGGAGGCTTAGGCCGGCAGATCGCTGGAGGTCAGAAGTTTGAGACCAGCCTGGCCAACATGATGAAATCCCGTCTCTACTAAAAATACAAAGAAAGAATTAACCAGGTGTGGTAGCACACACCTGTATTCCCAGCTACTTGGGAGGCTGAGGCACGAGAATCACTTGAATCTGGGAGGCAGAGGTTGCAGTGAGCTGAGATATAACAGGAAAAGGAGAGAAAGAAGGGAAACTCTGAAACAGAACCTACGATGAGGCTGGGCCCCAGGCTGAGGACTTGGCAGATATGTATCAATGAAAAGGCCATCTTTTGTAGCTAGAATTGTAGGATTTCCTATAACCCTGAACTTCCCGACATCCTCTTCAGGATCAGAGTTGCTGGTATATCCTTAAAGGCCTGATTTTTCTGTGCTTCTACCCAGTCCTTTTTCCCACTTGGGCTCCCCCTCGTCTGCGGCTGTCTTGGTAACGAAATGTTTGGTGACAAAGCAAACAAAAATAGCGTATCTTCTTTGTTCCTCTTATTATGTCCAAGATATACTCATTTTTAGAGATATGGGCACACTTTACACATTCAAATAGGTGGGTAGGCACACTTTTCTTCTAAGCGTAGTTTGAGGAGAACTCTTCCTTTTTTTTTTTTTTTTTTTTTTGAGACAGAGTCTCACTCTGTCACCCAGGCTGGAGTGCAGTGGCGCAATCTCAGTTCACTGCAGCCCCTACCTTCCAGGTTCAAGTGATTCTCCTGTCTCAGCCTCCCGAGTAGCTGAGATTACAGGCGTGTACCACCACGCCCGTCTCATTTTTGTATTTTTAGGAGAGACGGAGTTTCACCGTGTTGGCCAGGCTGGTCTCGAACTTCTGACCTCAGGTGATCTGCCCGCCTTGGCCTCCTAAAGTGCTGGGATTACAGGCGTGAGCCACCGTGCCCGGCCTGAGGAGAACTTTTCTATGCCTCTTTGTCTTGCCTTCTCTTTTGCAGTTCTTTGCTTGCCTTCCTTTCCAACTGTTTGCTTTGTTTCTTTCCATCTTCCTGTATCAGGCAGCAATTCCTATAAACATTCTTTGATGTTATTGGTAGTCCTTACACCTGAATAGGTGAAACCTATCTCAGAGTAGATCATGCATTCCAGCTGAAAATGTTAGTCTGCTTGGTAAGTGCAATGTGATGGAAGAAACAACTTCTCAAGCCTGTGAAACATTGATTAAATATACTTTTTTGTTTCTTTGTTTGTTGGAGACAGACATGCTCTGTCACCCAGGCTGGAGTGCAGTGTCACGATCTCAGCTCACTGCAACCTCCGTCTCCTGGGTTCAAGCAATTCTCCCGCCTCAGCCTCCCAAGCAGCTGGTATTACAGGCATGTGCCACCACGTGCAGCTAATTGTTTGTATTTTTAGTAGAGACAGGGTTTCTCCATGTTGGCCAGGCTGGTCTCGAAATCCTGGCCTCAAATGATCTACCCACCTATGTTTCCCAAAGTCCTGGGATTACAGGTATGAGCCACTGCACCTGGCCCGTTAAATATACTTTTGTAGTTACTGTTCCTTCTGCCTGGTAGCCTGGTTTCTTTTCCCCATGTTTATCTATTTGGTAAACTCCATTTCTTATTCAAAAGATTTTATTTAAAAGCTAAATGTAGTGGCTTCTTTGCTCCTTTTCCAGATTCACCCAGGCAGTTAGTGACTCCCACTACAGGTTTTTCGTACCTCTCTCATGACCCATATAAGACTGTTTTATTATTATTTGTTTACATATCTTTTACTAGACTGTGAACTTTTTCAAGGGTAGAAATTGTGTCATTTTGTTTTCTCAGACTTGGTGTATGGTCAACAAATGTTTGTTGACTGTCCGTTCTTCTTTGGATAGGACTTATTCCCTGTTTTAAAGGACCTTACCATCTAATAAGGGTGATCAGTTACAGGTAACCATGGTACAAACTAGAATGCAATTAGTGCCGCAGAGAAGGAAAAAATTACTTCTTGCTGTGGGAAGTAGTGACACCTAAGTTACTCCAGGGTTTGTTGATGAGGTAGCATTTGAAATGGGCCTTGAAGGATGAGTATGAAATGTGGCATTAGTGGCATTATATTAGCTTTTTGTACTTCTTGATGTCTTTATTAGCAGTAATTTAACTTCATAGGAGCTATATTATTTGACATGTGTTCCAAAGCCTTACCTATAAATCATCTAGTTATTACTTTACCTATACTTTACCTATAAATCATTACTTCATTTGCTATTACGTTACCTATAAATCATTCATCAGTTGATTTATACAAAGGAATACATCTTGTGAGGTTATCAGTATACACTCTGTCTTTGTGGGTGTCAGTCATAAATTCAGGAATTAATATTTGAGATTGTATGTTTTCAACTGTCTGAATGTTATTAACCAAAAGAAAACATGAAATTTGATGCCTTGACTGGGTTTGGTGGCTCATGCCTATAATTCCAGCACTCTGGGAGGCTGAGGCAGGAGGATCACTTGAACCCAGGAGTTTGAGATCAGCCTGGGCAACATGGGAAAACCCCATCCCCACAAAAAATACAAAAATTAGTCAGGCACAGTGGCACATACACGTAGTCCCAGCTACTCAGGAGGCTGAGGTGGAAGGATCACTTGAGCCTGGGAGATTAAGGCTGCAGTGAGCCATGAGTGTACCACTGCTCTCCAGGCTGGGTGACAGAGTGAGACTCTGTCTCAAAAAAAAAAAAAAAAAAAAGGATGTCTTACTGTCCTGTTTCATTTATTTTCTTTATTCATTTTAGCCACAGACCCCTTTGCTTCTGTTTTTGGGAATGAATCATTTGGAGATGGATTTGCCGACTTCAGCACATTGTCAAAGGTAATTTACAGTAATTAATGGGAAGGGAAAACATACTGTGTTTCCACCAAAAGAGCAATCCTCCTTTGAATTACATAGTCCTTTCACAAAGTTGCAACTTGATTTCAGTAAATCACAGCAAATGTTGATTTCAGATAGAAATGAAAGATAACATATAGTTAAAGTAGAGACATTTCTTTATATAACTAGATTGTATTGATGGTATAGGTAATTCTAATTTTCTATTGGCATGTTTGCTCAGCAACTTTGTATTTAATCTTCTGTCTTTTTAAACATGTTTCTCCCAGTTGAACCACATTTTCCTCCTGTTGACTGTCTGGGTCAATAGGTGTAAAATCTGGGTTTTTATTTCGTCCTCTCTGTGTTGGTTACTTGATTTTATGTTCTGAGGTTGTTAGAGTCAGTATTAAGGTAATTAATACACAAAGTCCAGTACTAAATGTCCACTACTTATTTTCCACTGTGGCTGTGGTATTGATTCGGGCTAAGAGAAAAGGAGGATTAGATTGTTGGTTCCTTGGTTCTCAACTGAGGACTATTTTGCCACCAGAGGAACATTTGGCAATGTCTAGAGACCTTTTTGGTTTTCACAGTTGAGTAAGAGATGCTACTCATATCTAGAAGATAGAGATGAGGGATGCTATTTAATACAGTCTACTCTCTAGTCCCCCACAATATGCAGTTATGTCCAGCCCAAAATGTCACTGTTGAGCATTGCCTAAATAAATGTAAAATTGTGAAGTATATGATTCATTATAGAAAAGTTAATCTTTTCTTACTATTCGAAAGACAGGGTCTTCCAACACACATTAAGATTTATCATTCCAGCCAGGCGCGGTGGCTCATGCCTGTTATCCCAGCACTTTGAGAGGCCAAGGCAGGTGGATTGTCTGAGCTCAGGAGTTCAAGACCAGTCTGGGCAACATGGCGAAACCTCGTCTTGACCAAAAAATACAAAAAGTTGGCCAGGCATGGTGGCGCGCACCTGTAGTCCCAGCTGCTCGGAAGGCTGAGGTGGGAGGATCACATGAGCCCAAGAGGCAGAAGTCGCAGTTGAGCCTAGATTGTGCCACTGTACTCCAACCTTAGAGTGAGACCTCGTCTCAAAAAAAAAAAAAAAAAATTATTTCATGGGATCAGTTTGCTTTAAAAAATTGACTTTCAGGCTGACTTTGCAGTAACTCAAGCCTGTAATCCCAGCATCTTAGGAGGCTGAGATGAGAGGATTGCTTGAGCCCAGGAGTTCAAGACCAGACTGGGCAGCATAACAAAACCCCATCTCTACAAAATAAAAATAAAAAAATAGCTAGGCATGTTGGTACATGCCTGTAGTCCTAGCTATTCAAGAGGCTAACTGAGGCAGGAGGATCCCTAGAGCCCAGGGGTTCAAGACTGCAGTGAGCTATGATTGTGCCACTGCACTCCAGCTTAGGATACTTAGGAGACTCCTGCCTCTTAAAAAAAAAAAAAAACCATTGACTTTCAAGTTGTCTTTATAGTTTGTCAAGATGTCATTTTCTTTGCATTAGTATTAAATCTCATATTTAAGTTCATTAGGAAGTATGGAATCCATTTTTTTTTTCCTTTGATTACCATTTAGATCAGATATTCATTTGTGGAAAGGCATTCAGTCCCTTTAAAATGGGCCTCAGGTGGTTTTGCATTGAATATTTCCTGAAGCTTGATAAACTTTTAGTCTAGATTGAACCTTTTTTGGTTTGATCTGTTACTCTTAATAAGTAATGATGTTAGAATCACTACTCATATAGAATAACTTTTTTTCAAAAATTTCTCCCATTGGACTCTGAATGCAAAGGTTAAAATCAGTGGTCTCAGAATTCAAATAAATAAAACCGTATAATACTTAAGTCTGAATGCTACATGACTACCACAGTTTGCTTGGCGTAGCCATGTATAACCATTTCTTTTTAAACAAAGGTCAACAATGAAGATCCTTTTAGTTCAGCCACATTGAGCTCTGTCAGCAATGCAGTGATTACAAAAAATGTATTTGAGGAAACATCGGTCAAAAGTGAAGATGAACCCCCAGCACTGCCACCAAAGGTCGGAACTCCAACAAGACCCTGCCCACCACCACCTGGTATGAGATTTGTACTTTTCTTCAGTCAACTACATGGCTTTTCTCTTTCTGAAAAGTATTGTGTGGAGCTTACTTATATAAAGGGCTTTAAATGAAACAAGTCAAACATATGTCAGAAGCCTCCTGCTGTCATTCATTCTGACCTAACTGCCGAATTACAGACATGCACCTAAGAGATCAGCATGTGTACATTTCATGAGCTGTCTTTCTGCTAAGACTTGTTTTTCTTTTCTTTTCTTTTTTAACTCAATCATTTCAGAGAGGCAGTAAATGGAAAAGGGAAAGTGTCAAGAAAATCTCTTTGCCTTTTAGAAACTCATTGATTATCCATTTGAATAACAGTTTCCTGTACTTTGGTGTTTTAATTATAATTTATTTAAGAGAAGATTGTTTCAAAGTCCTTTTCCCGTAACGTATAAAGTCTTCCTTAAGTCCTTTAATGTGAGAATATATGGCCTCTTTAGTATCCAGAATTCAGCAATATAGTGATTTGAAACAAAGTATTGGTTTTCTTGAAGGAAAATGGTATTTTAGCTAACTTAAAAGATTCCTTTTTTTTTTTTTTTTTTGAGATGGAAACTTGCTCTGTCTCCCAGGCTGGAGTGCAGTGGCACAATCTCAGCTCACTGCAGCCTCAGCCTCCCGGGTTCAAGGGATTCTCCTGCCTCAGCCTCCCGAGTAGCTGGGAATACAGGCATGATCCACCACGCCTACCTAATTTTTATATTTTTAGTAGAGATTGGGTTTCACCATGTTGGCCAGACTGGTCTCTATCTCCTGACCTCAAGTGATCTGCCCACCTCAGCCTCCCAAAGTGCTGGGATTACAGGTGTAAGCCACCACGCCTGGCCAAGACTCTTTTCTAATAGTGATTTTTATCTTATTTTTGTTTGTATGATTAGTATGTGTGTGTATGTATATGTTTAGCACTATACAAAGGAAAGTTTGTTTTGTTTTTAGGTCATACTAAGTGGGTAAAAGGATAATTCCTTGAGTAGTTGTAGTGCTGTTGGGCTATTATGTGAGAAGACACATTTTAGTACATTTTTAAAAAAATCATACCTCATTCCTTGGGAAATTTTCAGTCTCAGTAGTTACAGATTAATACTGCCTTTTCATCATAACCTTTCCATGGTCTTGAGCAGGTAAGTTTTTTTTCTTTGACTAAAAGGATTGCATGTACAATTGTTAATACCTGATAATCTGTTGAAAAATCAGGTAAATGAGTTAAGTGATTCCTTCTAAGGAAAAGTAGCTTATGTCATATATTTCTAGAAGTGAGGTTGCCAGAATATATTTAAAAATAAATAATGGTTAATTTGCACATTTAACATTTTACACTTGCATGATGCTAATAGTCAGGTTGTTTTTTTAAATCTTAAGTAAAATAATATGCTAGTGCTTTTGTTAAATCTAAGAATCTTCAGCCAAGTGATTGTATATCATTGTAAAAAGATTAAGGAAAAGACTGGTTTGTTGGAAAGAACACTGAACTGGGAGTCTAAAAATCTGGATTCTGTCTCTGGATGTTCCGTAACTGTAATCTTAAGTGTATAATTTCATGTATCTGACCCTTGGCTGTTAAATATTGGCAGCAATTCTAATTTTGCCTACTTTCACAGGATTATTGGAAGGATCCATTGAGATATGAGCATCTTTTCTAAGCAGCTACAGTGAGGGATTTTGTTGTGTTATGATTGCTATTACCAGCTTATGCATTTTAGGAAAAAAATATATTTAGAGATATTTTGATCCCTAATTTTATTATCTTTTCTTCAAGAAGTACTAAGTTTAAGGAAGACTTAGAGAACTGGTTTGAAAATGGTAATGAATTAGTGAGTGACTAATAGGACAGAATACTATTGTTGGGTCAGAGATTATTTGATCAGCAACCACAAAGATTTAGGCCCTGGGCTTCAAAACATTTTTTCTTCATTTTGAAATACAGTAAATAACAAAAAATTGGCAGGGTTTTACTACAGTAATTTTAAAATTTTATGCTCCTAGGTATTGTATCTAGAACTAGAGAAAAATCAGAAGAATTTTCCCATTTTTCAGAGGTCATTTGCTTTTACTGCCACTAGTGGATAACTATTATCAGGCTGAGGGTTATAACAGCAGAGGCAGGCCATTTCTGTCTTTATTCTTTATTATTCTCCTTCTGTTTAATCCATTCTTCTCTCTTTTTGGGAACATGCTGCTTGGTTGTGACTGGGGGATGGTGGTATTCAATCTCTGGACAAAAATATGATTCCTGGCCCATCCTTGCTTTGCTATTTGTTTCATTAGCTGCACATAGCTGGAATCTATTTGAGAGATCATATGTGAAGAATTTGAGGACAGATAGTTGGTGTCGCCATTTAAGACAATATTAAGAATGTGTGTCGGGCGCGGTGGCTCAAGCCTGTAATCCCAGCACTCTGGGAGGCCGAGACAGGCGGATCACGAGGTCAGGAGATTGAGACCATCCTGGCTAACACAGTGAAACCCTGTCTCGACTAAAAAATACAAAAAACTAGCCGGGCGAGGTGGCAGGCTCCTGTAGTCCCAGCTACTCGGGAGGCTGAGGCAGGAGAATGGCGTAAACCCAGGAGGCGGAACTTGCAGTGAGCTGAGATCCGGCCATTGCACTCCAGCCTGGGCGACAGAGCGAGACTCCGTCTCAAAAAAAAAAAAATAATAATAATAATAAATAAATAAATAAATAATGTGTTTTAGGTACTCAGTCATCCTCTACCCACGGTACTTTAATGCTATCTGTGTACATGTTCTTGTGTGCTTGTATTTGCTGTATTTACTAGTTGAATTAATTGTGATGATTTTGATCCAGGGAAAAGATCCATCAACAAACTGGATTCTCCTGATCCCTTTAAACTGAATGATCCATTTCAGCCTTTCCCAGGCAATGATAGCCCCAAAGAAAAAGATCCTGAAATGTTTTGTGATCCATTCACTTCTTCTGCTACTACCACTACCAATAGAGAGGCTGATCCAAGCAATTTTGCCAACTTCAGTGCTGTAAGTACTGTGAATGAGCTTTTTGGGGGAAAACTCTTTGAAGAGTTTTCAAAGATTATTTTAGAGTCTGCCAAGTTTGCATCATTTTAACTGAATTTACCAAGATACTAAAAATAATCTTTCATTCTTCCCCCAAGAAAAACCTGTTTGATCCTGTTTCGACAGTTCTATGGTTGTTCCGTTGCACAAATGATTTTAGTAGTCTTAGTTCTTGTCATATATACAAGTTGTTTTGTAAATCTTTCTCTTAGTCTTGGTAATATAAGTAAAATCCTAACAGTTGTTATTTTGTGGATGGTTATGGGTGATGATGACTTAATGAACAATTACAGAGTCATTGGTGTCTGCCCACTAGATGAACAATGCCAGTGACAAGTTTGTGCATTTGCAGCTGTGTATGTGTGTTTGTGTATAAAGTTTTAATGATTTCTGGAGACCAGTCAGCAAATATTATATCAGAGGATAGGGCCAGAGATTATATGAATAGAAAGTAAAACTATTAAACTTATATAATATGTCGCTTTTAAAAAATGTAAATGCCAGTTTTATGAAATAAATAAATAAATGGTTGTCAGGATTTAAACAATCTTTAATTATTTGGAGAGATCTAATTCACTAACTTCTCATGTTTACTCTGCATTCTTTCAGAGATGTCTAAAATAGGAAGATCATTAGAAACAGTGGAAGGGTGCCATGATAACAGCATAAGCAGGGCGTATAAAATCACAGAAACGGGGCCACCAACCATGGAGGTATCAGTCTAGAGGGACATAAAGCAATGTCATATATTCCATTATTATTCAGTAAAAACAAGTTATTTTTAAATAAAATTCTTAGGCTGGGTAACAGAGTTTCAGTTTCCCAGTTTTTTCAGGCAAAATAACCTTCGTTATCGCTGCCTGTTCTATAAAACAGGAGTTTTCTTCTGTTTATCACCCCATTCCCTTGAGATGATTTTGGAAATAGGAGATCTAGTGGCCAGGTAATTCTGCCTAATATTTCCCTCCTCAATGTAGCATTGGGCCATTCAACCAGTTCCTTTTCCCTGCAGCTGTTTCTAGTTAGAAAGGAGGTAGTCAAGAATCTGCATGCAGGCTGGGCATGGTGGCTTATGCCTGTAATCCCAGCATTTTGAGAGACCAAAGTACTTTCAGCACCTGTAGTCCCAGCTACTTGGGGGGCTGAGTTGGTAGAGGTTGCAGTGAGCCATGATCATGCCACTGCACTCCAGCCTAGGTGACAGAGCCAGACCCTGTCTCCGAAAAAGAATCTGCATGCAACTAAGACGACTGAGCTCCCAGCTTTTGAATCTGTACTCTAAGTTCTGGTGGCTTCTCTTGAATATGAAGGAGGAAAACAGGAATCAATATTTTGAATATTGTAAAAATGGAGTGTCAGAATTATACAGACTTTTTTTTTTTGAGATGGAGTTTTGCTCTTATTGCCCAGGCTGGAGTGCAGTGGCGTGATCTCAGCTCACCACAACCTCTACCTCCCGGGTTCAAGCGATTCTCCCGCCTCAGCCTCCCAAGTAGCTGGGATTACAGGCATGTGCCACCACACCTGGCTAATTTTGTATTTTTAGTAGAGACGGGGTTTCTCCATGTTGGTCAGGCTGGTCTTGAACTCCTGACCTCAGGTGGTCCACCCACCTCAGCCTCTCAAAATGTTGGGGATTACAGGTGTGAGCCGTCATCGTGCCCAGCCTGACTTTCCTTTTTTTTTTTTTTTTTTTTTTTTTTTGAGACAGAGTCTTGCTCTGTCGCCAGACTGGAGTGCAGTGGCGTAATGTCAGCTCACTGCAACCTCCACCTTCCAGGTTCAAGTGATTCTTCTGCCTCAGCCTCCCAAGTAGCTGGGACTACATGCGCCACCACACCTAGCTAATCTTTGTGTTTTTAGTAGAGACAGGGTTTCACCATGTTGGCCAGGATGGTCTCGATCTCTTGACCTGGCGATGCACCTGCCTTGGTCTCCCGAAGTGCTGGGATTACAGGTGTGAACAACCGTGCCTGGCCCAACTTACCTTTCATTAGATGGAATTTGATTTGTTTCAAGCAGAGAATCAAAAATTGGCCTTTTTAGGGGGTTATAATTCTCTTAGTGTAAAATAACCCTCTGGTAGTTTGTGGCATTTAATATCTTAAGTATGGTTTTAGCAAGTCAAAATCTGGTTGGGGCCAGACAGGGTGGCTCATACCTGTAATCCCAGCACTTTGGAAGGCTAAGGCAGGCAGATCACTTGAGGTCAGGAGTGTGAGACCAGCCTGGCCAACATGGTGAAACCCCATCTCTACTTAAAATACAAAATTAGCCAGGCGTGGTGGCGCAGGCCTGTAATCCTAGCTAGGGAGGCTGAGGTGGGAGGATCACTTAAGCCCCAGGCGGAGGTTGCAGGATCTGAGATAGTGCCACTGTCCTCAAGCTGGGTTACAGAGCGAGACTCCGTCTCAAAACAACAACAACAAATCTGGTTGGAAGGAGGCTTGAACAACAGCTGAGGCATTTTGCTCCAAACTCTAATATAGTATAATAAAAAACAGCTTGTTTTTTCATTGTGAAAGATGTGTTAAGTGTTACACATTTCAAAGTTTTGCTTAATTCCCTCGGGAAAAAAAAACTACCATTTCTAAAGCCTGAGAATGTATTTTATTTCATCTTTTCATGAAGGATTTTCTGTGTGACAAGACTTGAAACCAATTAGAATTTTTTAATTTAGTATTTGCCAAGGTTGCTGTTTGGGGTAGATAAAAATGTTTCCCCAACGTAATAATTAGGAGTGTTAAGATTTTATTTAGACTGGTCTAAAAGTTCCCAAAGCCTGGAGAAATCTTCATAAAGCTTTTTTTTTTTTTTTTTTTTTTTTTTGGCTCACTCCGTCCATCTGGCTGGAGAGCAGTGATATGATCACAGCTCACTGCAGCCTCAACTTCCCAGGCTCAGGTGATCCTCCCAAGTAGCTGGGACTATAGATGTGCACCACCATACCTGGCTAATCTTTTTGTAAAGACAGGGTTTTGCCATATTGCCAAGATGAACTTCTTGAACGTCTGAGCTCAAGCAATTGGCCCACCTTGGCCTCCCAAAGTACTAGGATTACACATGTCAGCCACCATGCCTGGCTCAAAATGCTTTTTATAAAATATGATTAGGTTCTTGGGAGGCCAAGATGGGTGGATCATCTGAGGTCAGGAGTTCGAGATCAGCCTAACCAACATGAAGAAACCCTATCTCTACTAAAAATACAAAATTAGCCGGGCGTGGTGGTGCATGCCTGTAATCCCAGCCACACGGGAGGCTGAGGCAGGAGAATCGCTTGAACCCGGGAGGCGGAGGTTGTGGTGATCCAAGATTGTGCCATAGCATCCAGCCTGGGCAACAAGAGCGAAACTCCGTCTCCAAAAAAAAAAGATTAGGTTTACATCACATCTTACTTAGTATACCCAATACTTTAATATGATGTATAGCAAAATCAGCTTTTGTTTGTTTGTTTTGCTTCTTAGCTTTTCTATACATTAAGGGTTAGGAAACTACCAGTGGGATTAAGTTAAAAATGATTTATCATGTGAGGGTCTCAGTAAAGTTGAAGTGGTAAATGTTTTATATTACATTAGATCAAAAAGGCTAGCCCTCTCCTGTTTTTAAATCTTCTAATCTACTATAAGCATTTCTACTTTTTTTAGTGATATATATATATATAACATTTTATATATTTATATATATATATGTATTTTTTAGATGGAATCTCACTTTGTCACCCAGACTGGAGTGCAGTGGTGCAGTTGCGGCTCACTGCAAACTCCGCCACCTGGGTTCAAGTGATTCTTGTGCCTCAGCCTCCCAAGTAGCTGGGATTACAGGCATTGCCACCATGCCCGGCTAATTTTTGTATTTTTAGTTGAGAGGGAGTTTTGCCATGTTGGCCAAGCTGGTCTTGAACTCCTGACCTCAGGTGATCCACCTGCCTCAGCCTCCAAAGTGCTGGGATTACAGGAATGAGCCATCACATCTAGCCTAGTGATATTTTTAACATTTAGTTTTATATTCTATCTATAGATTGAATTAATTTTTTAAATTAAACTATGGTTTAATAACTGGTTAATATTAAACATGTTTTCAGAAAAAAAAAAAAAAAAGAATTAACAAGTAACCAGACTATTTCCAGAGTCCTTCAGGTGAAACAAGTTAATGTCCTTGTTTTTATTTGCTTTACTCATTTATTTATTCATTTGTTCATCGATCTTTTAAATGGCAGTATCCCTCTGAGGAAGATATGATCGAATGGGCCAAAAGGGAAAGTGAGAGAGAGGAAGAGCAGAGGCTTGCCCGACTAAATCAGCAAGAACAAGAAGACTTAGAACTGGCTATTGCACTCAGCAAATCTGAGATATCAGAAGCATGAAGAATTCTCTTGTTCTTTGGCAACAATATAGTACTCTTCTTCCTGAATACTGAAACTATTTACAATGTGTATCAAAACTACCTGTGAGCATGGGAATACAAAAGGTTTGAGATTCCTGTAAATGTGACAAAATTTTAGGATTTTTTTTTTCTTCATTACAGATTCGCCTTTTTTTTTCTTATAAAAGCCGTAACCCAGTCAGACAAATTCACCTTCACTTAGGCCCATGGCCCCTGTTCTGGTATACATTTACTGTGAGCTTTTGCCTGCCTGTGCTATTTTACTTGTAAAGCTAGAGCACCCAAGCTTCTGCTTTCTGGAATATAGAGAAATAGTTTCACCCTGCACTACGCTGTTCTGTAGTTATTCTGATGATAGCCAGTGAGATTCTTAAAGTTTGCAGTATTCTCCCCTGATTGGAATGGTTGAGTGAGGATAAGGGAAAGAATATCTTACTTCTTTTATGATTGGTGCAAATTGGCTAAAGTGCATTTTTAAATTTCCTTATAGTAAAAATACTACTTAATTTGTTTTTTAGAGACAAGGAAAAATATTTTGCACAAATTTACTCCACTATGGAAAAGGGACACTTTAGGTTGAACCATTATAGCCTCAGATTCGATCTTTTCCTAACTAAAAATATTAAAGCCTCATGTGTGAAATAAATTTTTTTAAAGATTTATCTGGATTTAGAGAATTTTAGATCAACAGATACCTCCGGTGTGTTTGCTAATTAATAAAAATTAGTTTCTTACAAATAAAGTTTGTAAGAAAACGTTCATTTTAAGTGCTAGATAGTGGAGAAAATTTATCACCTAAAATATACCCATCAGTATAAGGCAAGCAAAAGTCTTAACATGGCAGCCATTCTGCCTTTGCCGTGGCCCTGTCCTGTTTAGTTCTTAGTGGGTTTATTTTTGTACTTTTGCAGAAGAAACTTCAGCAAGCTAGAACTGGAAGGTACTTTAATTTTTCATATATACTTGTGTTTTTTTTTTTTAAATGAAGGCTCATTTACTTGAAATGTAAAAACTTTCACTGAATACAAATAGGAAAAAAAGTGATGTGTTTTATATCATATTGCTTTTTGTCCATCTTTGTGGTTTAGTTTATTTACTCACTTCATGTTTTTCACCTATAAAATTGTCAAGCTAGCAACAAAACTCTTGTTTGTTTAATTGGGAGAGAAGAGACCTGCCAGATTATCAAAACTCTTCACGTGTTAAAAGACCATCTCCTGTAAAACCAACCTAGTGGACAAGCTGAATTTGAAATAGACTGTGAAGTAAGCTGTAACTTGTCATTTTAATTTTGTTTAACATGGTTACTGACTTAGATGATGTATTGAATACCAAGATAAAGAAAAATGCACCTAAAATCTAATTAGAATTATCTGGGTCACCAAGTCAAGGTGGTATTGATCTGTGTTAATCTGAGTAACTTATTGCCTAGCCTATAAATAAATTTCAAAGTATCCAATTCATTTCTTCTTGAAATGGTGCTTGTTTTCTTTCCATTACACAATTGGACTCCTACAGTTTAAAACAAACTTTAAACCACTATCTTGCACTGCTAACTTTTTTCTACATTTGTAAATAGAAACATTTCTGCATAAAAGTCATACATATGAAGCAAGGGCTGAATCATAATCACAAGGCTTTAATTTTGATAAACAAATCCAGTGACCTAAGGATTTTCTGTAAAATTTGACTGAGAAGTTAAGTATTGGGAGTTGCGATAGGTGGTATTTTTGTTTGTTTTCTTCCTCTTAAACTCCTTAGGATAAAGGTAAGTTGACTTGAACAACTTTCTTTTGCACTGGGAAAATGAGCAAATGTTGGAAATGCTTCAAAAATTTTTTTAATTAAAAAAAACATTCGAAAATAATAAATATCTATAACTTATAAACACCCACTTTCAATGTAATAAATGTATCCTAATCTTATGTATGTTTAACTGGATTACATAGATCTTTATCTTTTGTTAAAATGTGTATACTCCGTGGACCAATATAATATTAAAGTATGCATATATTATATAAATATATATGTATATCTATGTGCTCGCTTGTGTAGGATGAATGTCTTAGAGTCGTTTGTGGTATTTTATGTTGTTGACTCTGGCTCCAGGGCCTGTGCTTGAAAAGGACAGATAAGTATTGCCCAGAGCTAAGTGGCACTACTTACAAAGTTTTAAACATCTTCTACATACTGATTCATGTTTATTTGAGCTCTCTTTATAGAATTTTCTCTTAAAGTTTCAAACCTCTAAGTTGTAGCCTGTAATTATGAGAACAGTAAACTTTAAGTAATAATAAAGAATCCTATCCATATATCTAATTTGCAGTGGAGTTTTGCATGGTTCTCTGATTATGTCCATGCTGTGTCCAAGGAGGAGTAGCTATATACAATCAGCACAGATTAATATGTGTAAAGGGTTTGGGACAGCACCTGGTATAGAATAAATAATAAATGTAAACTATTATTTTTGGTTATCATGTCCTTTTGCCTACCTGTGCTATTTTACTTGTAAAGCTAGAGCACCCAAGCTTCTGCCTTCTGGAATATAGAAGTCTTTCATGTCTTTTATGAAAGAAATGAAATATATATGCATAAAGACAGTGCCTAAAACATATGTGGCTTTGTATATATGTGTCGAATAAGAATTTTTAGGCCAGACGCAGTGGCTCGCGCCTGTAATCCCAGCACTTCGGGAGGCTGAAGTGGGCAGATCAGCTGAGGTCAGGAGTTCGAGAACAACCTGGCGAACATGGTCAAACTCTGTCTCTACTAAAAATGCGAAAAAATTAGATGAGCGTAGTGGCTCGCACCTGTAGTCCTAGATACTCGGGAGGCTGAGACAGGAGAATTGCTTGAACCCGGGAGGCAGAGGTTGCACACCGCTGGACTCCAGCCTATGTGACAGAGTGAGACTCTGTCTCAAAAAGAAAAAAGAATTTGTCACTGGGCACAGTGGCTCATGCCTGTAATCCCAGCACTTTGGGAGGCTGAGGTGGGAGGATCACTTGAGCCCAGGAGTTTGAGACCAGCCTGGGGCAACATGGTGAGACCCCATCTCTACAAAAAAAAAAAAAATTAGCCAGGTGTGGTGGTGCATACCTGTAGTCCCAGCTACTGGAGGCTGAGGTGGGAGGATCAGTTGAGCCCAGTGAGGCTGCAAGAAGCTGGGGTTGTGCTGCTGTGCTCCAGCCTAGGCAACAGAGCAAAACCCTGTCTCAAAAAAAAAAAAAAAAAAAAAAATGTGCCTGTAATCCCAGCACTTTGGGAGGCCAAGGTGGGTGGATCTCCTGAGGTCAGGAGTTCAAGATCAGCCTGGCCAACGTGGTGAAACCCCTGTCTCTAATAAAAAATACAAAAATTAGCCAGGCATGGGCATGGTGGTGGGTGCCTGTAATCCCAGCTACTTGGGAGGCTGAGGCAGGAGAATCGCTTGAGCCTGGGAGGCGGAGGTTGCAGTGAGCCGAGACTGTGCCACTGCACCCCAGCCTGGGCAACAGAGCAAGACTCTATATCAAAAAAAAAAAAATGTGACATGGACTTTTGGAAGGCTCTATGTTCTAATAAACTCATAGTACTGGGACTGAATCTGTTTCTGCCATTTTTGAGGATGTAATGTAAAGATGATTTTGAGAAAATTATTTAGCCTCCCTGAACCTCATTTTTCTCATCTAATGTACATCACAGTACTTAACTCATGGGATTGTTTTAAAGGATTTAGCTTTGATAGCTTTTTATTATTTATTTTAAATAAATTTAACCACAATATTACTAATAGTGAAAAGAGCCGTTGGCTGTTGAATGTACATTATATATGAAGCACTCTACTAGGCATTTTATGTGTGTTTTCTTGTTTCTTGTTTAATCTTCACAATACCTCTAAGTAGTAGATATTGTTGTTATCCCCTGTTTTAGAAATGGAGAAACTGAGGCTCAAAAATGTTAAAATAATGTGCTTCAGATCATCCAACTGGTGAGAAGATGAGCCAGGAACTGAACCCGGGTCGGTCCGATCCTAAGCGTGATACTCTTTTCAGTTTACCATGCTTTGTTTTATTTTGTGTGGGGAAAAAAAAAAAAAAATTTACTTATAGGAAGTGGTAGGAACAGGACATGATAAATAATAATAATAAATAACACTTATTAAGCTCCAGGCATGATCCTAAATGCTTTACTATTAATTTATTTAATCCTCACAATAGTGACCATGAAAGGTATAGGTACTATCATCTTCGGCATTTTACAGAAGAGGAACCCAAACTAGGCCACAGTTATGCAGCTACTAAGTGGCAGAGCTGGAATCTGAACCTAGGAGATGGGCTCCAGAGTTTTAACCACTACTCTGTATTCCTGTTAATGATGAGTAGTCA
The DNA here is from genome assembly GCF_002776525.5 of Piliocolobus tephrosceles. Lineage (NCBI taxonomy): Eukaryota > Metazoa > Chordata > Mammalia > Primates > Cercopithecidae > Piliocolobus > Piliocolobus tephrosceles. The sequence continues at coordinate 170,911,114 of NC_045434.1, forward strand.
GAGGAGCAGTGTCACAAATGAAATAATCCATGTAATCGCTGTTCTTGAGGATTAATGTAATAAACCATATACATGGCATCTTATAAAACATTTTCCCATTCATTCTTGTATTTAACTCGTATGAGGGTTTAGAACAGTTTCTGACACATGAAAGCACTTAGGATTATTAGTGTTATCATAAGTGATAAGTATATGGGGGGAGTAGCCAGCCTTGCTTTTTGTTTTTCTTTTTTTGTAGAGACAGAGTCTCACTCTGTTGCCCAGGCTGGAGTGCAGTAGCAGTCATAGCTCATTGTAACCATGAACTCCTGGGCTCAAGAGATCCTCCCGCCTCAGCCTCCCAAGTAGCTAGGACTATAAGTGCATGCCACTGGACCTAGTTAGTTAGTTAGTTAGTAGAGATAGAGATCTCACTTTGTTGCCCAGGCTGGTCTTGAACTCAAGTGATCCTCCCTCCTCAACCACCCAAAGTGCTGGGATTATCGGCTCAGCCCAACCTTGTTTTAAATACATTTAAAACCAAAAGGCTAGAAAAGATGAAAAGTAATTTATCAGTATTGATAAGGCTCTGGAAAGAGTACATAAAAAGGGAGGCAGAGTAAGTTTTGAAGAGTTTGAAGTAGCTTAGTGTGACTAGAGTGTAGGTTTGTGGGCAAAAGACTGAGGTGTTTGTGTTTATAAGATTTCATTGGTGGTGATTTGGGGAATTGCCTTAGAAGAAAATCAGGTAAGGCAGGGAGAGCAGGTGGAAGATTGTTGCAGTCATGCAGGTGAGATGGTAAGAACTTAAAATGTGGTTGTGGCTGGGGACTAAGAGAAGGGGACCAATTTGAGAAAGATTTAGAATTAACAGGTCTTGAGGTCTGATTAGATGTAGGTGGTAAGGGGAAAGGAGTACTCAAAATTTAGCAAGCAGTAGGATCACCTGGAGGACGTGTCAAACTACGGATTGCTGGACTCCAGCCCCAGAGTTTTTGATTCAGTAGGTTGTAGAGTTGGACCCCCGAATTTACATTTCTAACAGGTTCCCAGATGATGGTGATGTTGACTCAGGGGCCTCAGTTTGAGAACCACTAGAGTAGATGATAACTTCTAAGTCTCTTTTGTTTGCCGATTTTATTAAATCCATTCATTTACTCTGCAGTGCTGTTGCATCTTGTCATTCTACACTTGACCTGTGGATTCTGCTTCTTGGTAACCTCCAATCTTTCTTATGGATAGACAGTTTTTGAAAATAATAATTGCAGGCTGGGCACGGTGGCTCACGACTGTAATCCCAGGACTTCGGGAGGCCAAGGTGGGCAGATCACTTGAGGTCAGGAGTTTGAGACCAGCCTGGCCAACATGGTGAAACCCCGGCTTTACTAAAAATACAAAAATTAGCTGGGCATGATGACGCACGCCTGTAGTCCCAGCTACACTCGTGAGGCTGAGGCAGGAGAATCGCTTGAACCGTGGAGATGGAGGCTGCAGTGAGCCAAGACCATTACACTGCACTCTAAGCCTGGGTGACAGTGAGACTCTGTCTCCAAAAAAATATATAAAAATAATAATTGCAAGTTAGCACTTATATAGCACTTAGTGTCCCGTACTATTTAAAGTACTTTGTATATACTGATTAATTTAACCTCTATAACATGCTTTTTTTTTTTTGAGACGGAGTCTCGCTCCGTCGCCCAGGCTGGAGTGCAGTGGCCGGATCTCAGCTCACTTCAAGCTCCGCCTCCCGGGTTCACGCCATTCTCCTGCCTCAGCCTCCCGAGTAGCTGGGACTACAGGCGCCCGCCACCTCGCCCGGCTAGTTTTTTGTATTTTTTAGTAGAGACGGGGTTTCACCGTGTTAGCCAGGATGGTCTCGATCTCCTGACCTCGTGATCCGCCCATCTCGGCCTCCCAAAGTGCTGGGATTACAGGCTTGAGCCACCGCGCCCGGCCTATAACATGCTTTTAAGTTAGGTACTATTATTCCCAGTTTACAGATGAGAAGACTGAGAGGTACAAAGAGGTTAAATAATTTGTCCAAGACCACTGTGCTAAAAAGCGCCAGAGCTAGGATTCAAACCCAGGCCCAGGCAGTGACTCACGCGGTGGCTCACGCCTGTAATTCTAGCACTTCGGAAGGCCAAGGCAGGTGGATCATCTGAGGTCAGGAGTTCCAGACCAGCCTGGCCAATGTGGCGAAACTCCATCTCTACTAAAACTACAAAAGAAATTAACTGGGCGTGGCGGCGGGCGCCTATAATCCCAGCTACTTGGGAGGCTGAGGCAGGAGAATTGCTTGAACCAGGTGCAGGGGGTGGATGGGGTGGGGGTTGCAGTGAGCCAAGATCATGCCACTTCACTCCAGCCTGGGCAAAAGAGTGAAACTCCATCTCAAAACCCAAAAAAACCCAAGCAGTCAGTCTCAAAAATCCGTTTTCAATTACTCTGTTCTGCTGGAAAAAAAAAAAAAAAAAGATACATTAAGATACTTTTTTTCTTCTATGCATGGATCTATAATGTACCTTTTACTTCCAGAAAGGTCTCTATTGTCTTAGTTTTGAAAATGCACAGTGAGAAAGTCATTATTCTATTGACCTTTGCTAAGATCTGTTGTGTGCTGGGCCAGGGACAGAGAAGACTCATATGAGGGCGTTGCCATTAGAGGTACAGTAGGAAAGATAGGCATCTACTTATGTAATTTCACAGCATTGGGTACTGAGGATACCGTAGGAGTGCTGGGAAAAGGGAGATAATAGTTCTAGCTGAGAGGATTGGGGAAGGTGTCCCCAGAACATAGTATTCTGTTCCTTACTAGCATTACTAAAAACATACATGGTGACTGTTGGAATTTTTTGTTAGAAGCACAGCTCCCACAAGGCCGCATCATTTGATGTTAGGGCTGTGTTCACTGGAAAAGACCAGCAGTCTCCTAGGAGGCCTCATTTAAGTAGCATTCATTACTTGAGTGAATTAAGCCCGGTCCAAGGTCTGACCTTCAAGTTTAGAAACCTGATTTTCATCAATAAAATGGAGACAGATCTCTATTAAGAAATTTCACAGGGACTGATATAAAGACCCGAATGGCACTTTCCAGTAAAAATAAAGTTGCCACAGGACTTGGAGTGCCCACAATTGGTTGAACATGACTCCTCCCTTGCTGGTGGTTGGATACCTCCTGCCTCTGAGGCACCGCTTGATCTCTGCAGCCAGGGATGCCTGGGCCCCTCTCATGGACACATTTTTCAGACTAATATCTTTAATCAGGTTGCAGTCTGGTTTGACTAGTTGGGTAACTATAATGCCTCTTTAGGGTGACTTTGCATATCTTTGCTTTGATCCATTATATGTAAATTTTTCAGTATGTTAATGAGCATCATTTTTAAAATCATGAAATAGAATTCATTATTGAATATGTACTAGGTCACAAGATAAAATGTTTGAAAGCCATTTATTTTTTATAATCTCTCCAAAGGAATGTAAGTCCTAAAGTTACGAATCCAGGTGAATGATATAAAAGATTATCTCATGGGAGTGGGGAAAACTACAGAAAGACCTCACCCATTTTTCTCTCCTCACTGCACTAAGTGTATAGAATGTGTGCAGCTGCCCAAGACCTAAGGGCTTAGTTACAGCCTCTCCATCCTGTTTCCTCTGGAGTCAGAACTTGATTGAGTTAGTTTGTGGGAAGAAAAGAAATGGGAAAAAGCTGACACTTACTGGGGACCTTCTCTGAGCCTGGCACTAAGGTTCTTAATAAATGTATAATTTATTCCTTATGGCACTTAAATAGAAAATATGAGGTATAGAGAGATGGAAGCAATTTGGCTAAGAAACCCCAACCTAGCAAAGGTTCACAGCTGGACAAGCCAGGTTCCAACCCAGATGCCTCTGCTGTGAGACTTACTCTTCTACCACACTGGACTGCCTTTTGCTCTCTGCGGCTACGTATGCTCAAAGGACTGCTCTTAAGAGCAGGTGTGCAAGACTCAGCAACCCAGGCCCTCATCGAGCACAGAGGAGACCCCACACCCCTCCGAGGCTCTGTAAGACACACGGGAGAGACTGAACTGAACTGCTTGCTCAGCCTGTGGGCCTTTTAATGATGATTGGACTTGTCAGGACTAAGACAACCCTGATTTGTTCTCCTCCAGATTTTGGGCCTCCACATGAGTTAAAGATCCTTCTAGGCACTGTGACATACAGAGACCTGGATGGGGTAGAGGCTGTACTTAATTGAATCAAAACTCGACCTAGAATGGGTAGAAGCAGGTTAGGAGCCCTCCACCCTTGCTCCCTTAGGCAGTAGCTTAAGTAGCATACTGCCTTAACCACATACAAGCAAAAGAAAACCCTGATGCATCTCAGCTTCCTGAGCAAGTTCCTGGCCTTGTAGAGGGAATCCAGACCTTGGAGTTTTATGAACATGGGCCTAAATTCTGGTCTTACCATTTCCTAGCTGTGTGTTTTTGGGTAAATGTGTTAACCTCTGTGGTCCTCAGGGATAACAGTTCCCTTACAGGATTGTTGCCAGGATTAAAGACGATAGACACAGGTTGGGTGTGGTGGCTCATGCCTGTAATCCCAGAATTTTGGTAGGCCCAGGCAGGAGGATTGCTTGATTCCAGGAGTTCCAGACCAGCCTCGACAACATAGCAATACTCTGTCTCTACAAAAAAGTATATCTATATTTAAAAATTAGCCAGGCATGGTGACATGCACCTGAAGTCCTAGCTACTCAGGAGACTGAGGTGGGAGGATCACTTGAAGCCAGGAGTTCGAGGCTGCAGTGAACTGTGATCACACCACTGCACTCCAGACTGGGCAACAGATCGAGACACTGAAAAAAAAGATGATGGATACAAAGTCATGGTTTCTGTTACATGGCAGATATCCACTAAGAGCTGCCATGCCCATGTTTAAAAAGAAGAGGTAACAATACATTTTCGGAAAATGTGAATCTGAATAAAGAAGATAAACTTCAGTTATCTTGGAAGTTCATTTATATAGAACCCTTCATTGCCCTCTGATTCTGGATAAAACTATCACTATAGGAGGTGCAGGTAACACACACTATGTGTCCAGCACTGTTCTGTTTTGCTTCCATTAATCCTTACAACAACCATTGTAATAGGTGCTATTATCCTCATTTTACTGATAGGAAAACAGACACAAAGAGGTGGAGTAACTTACCTGGTTGTGTGGATACCTAGTGGTGGGGCCAAGATTTTAACCTAAGCACTGTGGCTCCAGTGGAAGGGAGGATGGGAAGAATAAAACCTGTTCTACCTTGGGTTTATTACATGATTCAAAATAAGCTTGAAAAAGTGGCTCGTAAATGCTTTGTGCACCTAATAACTTGCGTGGCAGGAAAGCTAGGGCTGGGGTTAAGATACAGACCCTCAAGTCGGGCTGTGTGTTGAGTTCTAGCTTTGCCACTTAACTAGTTTGTGTGATCTTGAGCAAATTAATTCCTCTCTGCCTCACTTTTTCAACTATAAAATTGGGATTGTAAAAGAACATACATGTTAGGATTCTTTTGAGGATTAAATGCGTTGGCACATGTGAAGAGTTTAAAATAGTGCCCAAGTAACATAATTCTAAACAGATGAGGAAGAAGAAAGAAGCCTTGAAGATTACGAACCCCGGGATTGAATTCCAGCTCCTGATGTGATCTTAGGAACATTTCTAACAGTTGTCTAGATTAGAGGTAGACATGTAAAGGCTCTCTGCATAGTGCCTGTCACTGGGTAGAAGCTTAATAGATATTAGTTCCTTCTTTATTTACTCACCATTGAGTACCTACTATGTACAGCAATAGTGCTGGGCTCTGTGGAAGACACGAGATACTGTCTCTACCTTCAGAGAAAAATCTGAAATACCATTGTAAATAACTTATCCAAGGATTTTAAAATACGTAATACTAAATGCTGTGAGGGAAACAGATTAAAATGTAACCTCCAAAAAGGGAGAGACTGCTCCAATGGGGAGATCCCGGATGGCTTCCTGGTGGAAGTGGTGCTGGCTGTGGGCTGAGAGGCTTGGTGAGATTAATCCTTTTAACAGTAAACTGGGCTCTGGACCCATAGGAGGTCAGGCTTCTAAGGTCCTGTGCCTTTTCTTGCCTGTGAACCCAGGAGAAAGTTGGCTATTATCTAAGTGCCTAGTGCTGGCCAAGCTGGACAAGGCTCTGGACTAAGGGGTTTGGATCCCTGGGCATACTGTAACTGGAATTTCCAGATTTAGAAGCTCTAGCTTTGTGATCAGATAAGCAGCATTCTCGGGCCCTTGTTGATCTGTAAAAACCATGATATGAGTGAAAGAGTGAAAGGTCACGTTCTCTGCTGCCTACTGGGGAAGAGTGAGAGAAATTGCCCAAATGGTCCTTGGAGCCTCTGCCCTCTGGGCAGCTTTGCCCAGGGTCTCCCGCTCCGTGCTCAGCCCACCCATGGTTCATAGGCTGGGTGGGAGGAAAATACCAGATTGGGCACAGAAGCCTGGGTGTAAGACCTGACTTCACAAATTGGTTTCAGGAAAGGTCGTTCACCCCTCTGAACCTGTTTCATCAACTGTAAAATGGGGATAAGTGAGTATGTAATAAGATGTAGATAAATAAGAATTGGTATAAACTGCCTGGCTCAGGGCTTGACACATGAGAGAACACCTGACATGTGAGAACCAGTCACCACTTATTGGACACAAGATTTGTGTTGCACAAGTACCTAGGATACAGACCCAGCTCAGAAGGAAACAAAAATGGGCCTTAACCACGCTGCCCTGTGTTCCACCCCCCACCTTCTCTGATGAGCTAAGTCTCCAGGGGTCCCTGAATCCAATCTTCACACTAGAGCTGGGGCAGGCCTTCTCAAATGCCTCCTCAGGGTGCTCCCCTACTCCGTGTCCTTAGTTAGGCCTCCCATAAAAGCCCCTGGACTGCATGCCGGGGGATCTCCTTGCTCCAGAGCTGATTCTACTTGGTGGTGGTAATTTAAAATAAAAACCAAAAATGTACGCGGCCTAAGATAAAATATGGAGATGGAGCTGTGGCTCTTTCTTCTCTGTCCCCCAACCTGCCACAAGGGACTGGACTCAGAAGTCGGTGAAGGGGTCACTCCAGGGCCTGGCCTGGCCTGCAGCCTCCACCCTCAGGCCCAGACAGCTGCTCTCCACTTCCCTATCAGTCCCCTGCTGCTGGCGCTCTGTGCCTAGCATTTGACTCAGTCCCGAGCCTATGACCCCATTCAGGCGAGGCCCTAGCAAAACTGGCTCTGCATGTAGGGAGGAGGGAACAGGGTCGGTGGTGCTGCTGTGTTCCGCAGGGACCCTGGTAAGGCCATCGTGCGGCCCCTTCAGTTTGGAGGCTGGGATCTGGACAGAGTGGGAGACCGGCCGCTGGCCCCCTTGTGACCTTGGACAAAGCCTGGAGCTCCGTTTCTCCCGGTGCCCAGTGAGAGGTTTCGGAGTGTTCGGAGTCCTTTCTGGTCCTGGGTGGGAGTGGGCTTGCCTAGGGACCTCAGGCCCTCTCCAGGGACACCTACGCCCTTCCACTTTGGGGCAGGGAGGCGCCGGTCCAGGGCGGGGAGGAGCCACGGGTCCCGCCCTGCCCGCCTCGTCCAGGTGCTGCCACCGCAGCCGCCACTGCCGCCGCCGCAGCCGCGGGGGGCCGCCCGCGCCCCCGTCCGAGCCCGCTCAGCGCCCATGGCCTTTCTGACCACCTGGAAGGAGGCGGCCTCCCGGAAAAGCGACCGCAGGTACCGGGCAGGGGCGGGGACTCGGCGGAAGGCGCGGACGGGACCAAGGGGCCGCCGGAGGACCCAACCGAGGTCGGGGAGACAGCTGAGGGGCACAGCAGGGGAAAGGGTTTGCGGCTGCTGGGCGTGGGGGTCGGCCGGAGGCCCGGGAGGGGCAGCGCCGTGCGCCCCCTGCTCTCTGTCCTCGCCCCCAGTAGGGCGGGGACTGGGGAGGGTAGACGCAGTCCCACCTGAGCGCCGCTCAGTGTCGCAAAACGCGGGCCACCTGAGAAGGCAACTCGGTGAGCGGGACCTCAGGCGGGGCTGGCGGTCAGGTGTGGGCAGCGGCGTCTGCGCTCAGCCCTCCATCCTCTCACCTGGTTCTCCCCAGGTCTGCGTGAGCCAAGTGTGGGCACGCTGTGTGCCCGGACAGATGAAGCCAGGGCGCTGTGTCCCTGAGGGGTTGTCCACATCCGAGGAGCAGGTGGGGGAACTCCTGGGTTCCAGTCCCAGTCCAGGGTGAGTTATGTGCACCCCAGCTCCTCCAAGACGAGCTCTCCAGGGTGTGTCAGCCACCTCCCTAGCTGGCCCTACCTCCGGGATAAGTTAGTGCGCCCCAGTTGTGCTCCTGTGAGAGGGGACGACAGTCCTGACCTCTCTTCGGAGGTTCAGCCCTCCCTGCATATTTACATCTTCTGAGGTTCAGCCCTCCCCTTCATACTTACATCTTTAAAGTTCACCCTGCTGTGCCAGGGAGAGGGGAATGCAACTGTCCTCCCAACACCTCCATCTGACTGTCCTGTGAACACCTCAAACTTGGCAAGCCCCAAACCTGTTCCTCCTCCAGTGTCCCCGTGTCAGTGAATGGTTGCCCAAGCCCGAAACCAGGGAGTCATCCCTGACACCTCCCTACCTTACTCCCACCCCCGTCTACCAGTCCTGTTGATTTTACCTCCCAATGTCTCTCAAAGCTGTTTATTCTCCTTGGACTATTGCATCAGGCCCCCTTCCCCAGCTCCTCCAGGCTCTCCCTTTCTACATATCCTTTCTAAAGCACAAACCAGACCAAGCCATTTTCTACTTTAAAACCCCTCCATGGGCCAGGCATAGTGGCTCATGCCTGTAATCCCAACACTTTGGGAGGCCAAGCGGGAGGATCGCTTGAGCCCAGGAATTTGAGAGCAGCCTAGGACACATAGCAAGACCCTATCTCTATATAAATAAAGGAAAAAAATTAAAGAAAATAAAACCTTTCCATGGCTCTCCACCACCCTTTGGCGGCTCTCATTCAGCCTTTCAGCGCACATTGTTGAGCACTGGTGTGCTGGGCCAACACTGTACTAGGCACTGCAGCTATGGTGTTACTTCAGACATACAGGTCCCGCTCTTAGCGACCAGGTTCTAGTGGGAGAGAGACATAAACAAGTAGACAAACAAGGAAACATCAGAAATGGATGCTGGGCAAGGTGTACAATAAGATAATGTGATGCACAGTAACATTGGCGGTGCTGAAACATTGCAGGCAGGTTAGCTCACATCAAAGCCTGAGCTGTGTCTGAGAAGAAAGGAGGGCGAGTGATGGAAGATCACTGAGACCCAGGAAGCAGGCTGGCCAGAACACACAGGACCAGGAATTTAGGTATCACTGTGTGGTGGTAAATCACTAGAGAGCTTTAGCAGGGCATTTACTTATTTAAAGATGACCTTGCTGTCCTATGGAGAAAGGATTTTTGTGGACAGACCATTTCAATGCTGGATCACTGTCACCTCTTCCTTTTCTGTTTCTCCACTACTTATGGAAAGGGGACAGGGCTCATTTGTCCCCATGTTCCCAGAGCACAGCACATAATGGGGCTCAGAGTGCATTTCGGTTTTGATGAGGACATGAGGGGATGATTTCTGAGGAGCACGAGATCCCTGGGCCACATGGCTTTCTTGCCTTCCAGGACCTGCCCTGCCTGGCAGAATCCAGCTGTGCATCATCCTGTGGGCACCTGGGAGCTTTGGGGGTCTCCTGTGTGTGTATGCTACTCACCTCTCAGTGTGCAGGGAGAGCAGAGGGGAGGCTGGCGTGATGGTCCAGGAGAGAGATGCTGAGGTGTGGGTTACGAGAATGGAGGGAATGTGAGACAGACTCTAAGAAGGAAGAATTGAGAAGCAGTGAATGGACAGGCTGAGGAGAAGGTGTGGGGGTGGTCTCTGGTCAAGCAGAGGTCTCCACATCCCCCAATGGGCCTGTGTGAGGAAGTGCACTGTGAGCCTGCGCACATGCACCTTTGTACTTCAGCCGGAACTTGCTGGGCACAAATACCCAGAGAATTTGTGTGGACAACTCCCGGTTGCCCACACAAGGTCTCACACCCGAGGCTCAAACCTGGGACTCCATTATCCCAGCTCAGGACCTGTGACCTCTCCACCTTCACCCCTCGCCCACCACACCACCCTGTGTCCCACAGCATAGCCAAGGGCAAAGAACTTGGCAGGGGGATGGAGATGTGGAGGGGTGCTCAACCACTGCTCTGCCGCTTACTTACTGGCTCTTTGACATTGATTCATTGTCTGATCTGTGTGAGCCTCAGTTTCCTCAGCTGTAAAATAATAGCTATTCTCTGAGCTGTGGAAAGATCTATTGAAGTCATTTGTAAAGGACCTAACAGTCACTGGGGCATATTCGGTGTTCACTTTCTTCTCGGTACTGGTATGAGGTAATCTTCCTTCCAGGGTATTTCCATTGAGCAGAGGGGATTCTGAAAGGTTTGGGAGTCAATTGTGGGATTCCAGGCACCAGGATTGGGTAGCTGGGAACTGCAGGGAAAAGGAAAGTGGACCATTCCTAACGCCCATGCATCTTACAGTGGGGACCACCCCCTACTCAGCCTACGCATCAGGACCTTCTTAGCCATACCATAGCTAAGTCATGGTAGAAGCGCCCACTCGTGGTAGGAGACAGCACCAAAACTAAAAGGGAGTATACAGACAGGCAGATTGCTTTGGAGAGAGTAATTGAGTGGCAGATCTGCTGTGGGAGGGAGGGGCCTCCTCAAGACTGGAGAGGCCCAGCCTAGGAGGCTGGAGGCCTACTAGGACTGCTTTAGTCAGAATTCCTGCTCTTGAGCCTGAATTCTCCTGAGCCTGAGCTGGAGGAGCTCTCAGATGCTTCTAGATTGGGAGTTTCTAATTTGGTGGCTGGAATCCTTGGGTGGCTTTGGGGTCTCTTCCTTGGGAATTAATTTGGACTTGAGGCCGGTGCTGAGTTTTGACCTCTGTGATTCTCAGATCCTGCAAGTTGTAGCATTTGTGATTCCCAGACCTGTGATTTAAAATTCCAAGTTTTACAGCATTGAAGCTTTTAATCCCAGGGCTCTACTCTGCCCCCTGTTGCTGAGGATGACTGTAAGGGGTAGGAGAGGGCTCTAGTGTGAGAGGCACATTGTGGTCCCTCAGATCCTCAATCCCTGATGACAAGACCTTGAAAGATATTCAAGCAACCTTTGTCCCACTATCAGTTATGGAGGGGTTTAAACTTGGAACATTTAGGTTCTTTTGGGTGTCATTGAGAAACAGATTTGGGTTGCAACTTCAGTTCTGCCAGCATGCCACATTTCCTGTAACCTCTTCAAATCTGTGATCTGAGGTGCTTGATTTGCTTTGTTCTTTCCTGAAGATTTCTGCCTCTCAACGCAGTTTCTCTCTGTGGCCAGCTCCATTCTCTCCTAACACTCACCTGCTTCTCCACTCAGTACGAGGCATGGCTGCCAGCAACTTCCAAGCTCAAGTCCCGGGATGGTAAATCAAAGCAGTGAGAAGTACTCTGGAGCCACGTAAGCTGGTTTTGTTTTTCTGGTGTGTGTGGGGGCCTGGGGTGGGGAGGTGTTATTTTTTGTGAGACATCCTTCCTCAGATACATACAGGCTTGTCACCCAGGCTGGAATGCAATGGTGCGATCTCGGCTCACTGCAACCTCCACGTTCCGGGTTCTCCTGCCTCAGCCTCCTGAGTAGCTGGGATTACAGTCATGCGCCACCTCGCCCGGCTAATTTTGTATTTTTAGTAGAGACGGGGTTTCACCATGTTGGCCAGGCTGATCTCAAACTCCTGACCTCAAGTGATCCGCCCACCTCAGCCTCCCAAAGTGTGGGGATTACAGGCATGAGCCACTGTGCCTGGCTTTAGGCTGGTTTTGAAGCCTGACTCTGAGACTTTCTAGCAGTATGACTTTTGACAGGCTGTTTAGCTTCTCGTGCCTCAGTTTCCTCATCTGTAAAATAGGGGAAATGTTAGGACTCGCCTCCCAGGATTGTTTTGAGGATCGGATGAGTTAGTTTACCTAAAGCACTGCCTGGCACACTGCTATATCAGCGCACGTGATGATTATAAGAGGAAGGGCTAGGCTGGGCGCGGTGGCTCACGCCTGTAATCCCAGCACTTTGGGAGGTCGAGGTGGGCAGATCACCAGGTCAGCAGATCGAGACCATCCTGGCTAACACTGTGAAACCCTGTCTGTACTAAAAATACAAAAAATTAGCCAGGCGTGGTGGTGGGCGCCTGTAGTCCCAGCTACTCGGGAGGGTGAGGCAGGAGAATGGCGTGAACCCGGGAGGCGGAGGAGCTTGCAGTGATCCTCGAGCTACTGCACTTTAGCCTGGAGACAGCGAGACTCCGTTTCAAAAAAAGGAGAAGGAGAAGGAGGAGGAGGAGGAGGAGGAGGAGGAGGAGGAGGAGGAGGAGGAGAAGGAGAAGGAGAAGGAGAAGGAGAAGGAGAAGAAGGGCTTCACCAGTTTTAGTCTGAAAAAGCTCAGGAGACTACTCTGACTAGTGCTTCCTTCAACCAATCACTGTTCCCTGAGAGGTGGGGTCAAGTAGGAGGAGGCTCCTCACTCAGCCAATGGGCTGTAGAAGATGGGAGGAGAAAGCGGGCGTGATGCGGGAGGAGGGCAGCATTTAGCAAATGTGACCACAGAGCAGACCTTAAAGCTGTAATTTCATGACATACCCAAATTATGATATATTTGGAGCACCCTGCCCATTCCTCTGAGTCCTCTGCTGTTTTTGATGCTCTGAGATCTGAAAACTGAAAGGTCCCTCGTGGCCCCTCTGGGGGCCTGTGCCACCCACCACTCTTCTGTGTTGTAGCCTTGCCAAACACAGCCATTCTCTCCCTGACTGCCACCACCACCCTGGCCTAGTGGGGGAATGGTCGCTGAGGCACTTTGCTAGATCACCTTTCTTAATTCGTTCCCATTCAGGCTGCTATAATGAAACAACATAAACTGGGTAGCTCATAAACAGCAGAAATGTATTTCTCACAGTTCCGGAGGATGGGAAGTCCAAGATCAAGGCAGATTCAGTATCTGATGAGGGCCTGCTTTCTGGCTCGTAGATGGTGCTTTCTTGCTGCGTCTTCACATGGAAGAAGGGGCGAGGAGTCTCTCTTGAACTTCTTTTATAAGGGCACCAACCCCGTTCATGAGGGCTCTGCACCCATGGCCTAATCACCTCCCAAAGGGCCCACCTCCTAATACCATCATCTTAGGCGTAAGGATTTCCACATATGAATGTTGAGGGGATGCAAACTGTCACTCTATAGCAATAACCCCATGCCATTGGTGGGACAGACCCTTCCCTTAATTCCTCAGCAGCTCGACTGCGGCCAGGCTATACCTTATCTATTTATTTATTAATTTATTTTGGTAGAGATGGGGTTTCACCATGTTGCCCAGTCTGGTCGTGAACTCCTGGCCTTAAGTGATCCTCCCACCTCAGCCTCCCAAAGTGCTGGGATTATAGGCATGAGCCACCATGCCTGTTCAGGCTTTAATTTTTAAAAACACCTTAGGCAGCAAGGAGTGAGGGACAGATGATTTTATGATGTTATGGCCCTCTCCCCTCGGCCATCCTGGACGGAGACTTCCTGTAGAACTTCCACATCTGGGAGGGCCCAATGTGTCTTCCAACATCTTCTTTCCCAGGAGAAAAGAGGAATTTTTCGCTTAGCCCAAAATTCCCAAGCCTTCCTTTCTTATGCTAAGATTGGCTATAAAATAATAGATCAGTCTTTCCCAGGTGAACAGCAGTGCAGAAATCTACCACTTTCAAGTAAAATCCTTTCCTGCCCTATAAATGGCTGGTCCTTTGCACCATGACCCCCCTGCCAAAAGGACAATTATATTAGGACTAGGTAGGACATCAGAGACCCCATCCACGTGGAACTGGGCTAAGACACTCCATTCCTTTTGGCTCCTTTTCTTCCCATGGGAGTGAAATTTGTTTTGCCTCCTGCAGCCTCAGGTGTTACTCCTTAGCGTCCCTCTTACAGGGTCTGCTCTGACCAGCACCCACACCCTGCAAGAAGCAGCACTGCTGCCACTCAATTAATTTCAAGCTAAGAAACATCCTTCCTCAGATACATACAGTAGCTAAATCTCAGATTGAAAGAAACTGCTAAGTAAATGAGTATGTGAGCAATTGCTTTACATCTGGATGGTTGAAAGGCATACCAAAGGGCTGTCCCTGAGCACAGGACAGGCCACTCAAAAGAGGATAAATCAGGTTGGGCACGGTGGCTCACACTTGTAATCCCAGCAGTTTGGGAGGCCAAGGCAGGTGGATCACTTGAGGTCAGGAGTTCAAGACCAGCCTGGCCAACATGGTGAAACCTTGTCTCTACTAAAAATACAAAAATTAAGCCGGGCACGGTGGCTCAAGCCTGTAATCCCAGCACTTTGGGTGGCCGAGACGGGCGGATCACGAGGTCAGGAGATCGAAACCATCCTGGCTAACACGGTGAAACCTCGTCTCTACTAAAAATTACAAAAAACTAGCCGGGCGAGGTGGCGGCGCCTGTAGTCCCAGCTACCCGGGAGGCTGAGGCAGGAGAATGGCGTGAACCCGGGAGGCGGAGCTTGCAGTGAGCTGAGATCCGGCCACAGCACTCTAGCCTGGGTGACAGAGCGAGACTCCGTCTTAAAAAACAAAAACAAAAACAAAAATTAGCCAGGCGTGGTGGTGCATGCCCATAATCTCAGCTACTTGGGAGGCTGAAGTGGGAGGATCACTTGAAACCGGGAGTTGGAGGTTGCAGTGAGCCAAGATCGCACCACTACACTACAGCTTGGACAACAGAGTAAGACTCTGTCTCAAAAAAAAAAAAGGAAGATAAATCTCCACTTGACAGTGCTGCACTCAGGTGGGCACCCTTCTCTCCTCCTTTGCTTGCCACTGCTCCCTCCAAGCCCCAGCTCCTCTCCCCTGGACACCTTCTGAACTTGCCTGCTGCCTCCAGAATGTTCTCTTCCCCTTTCTCTGTGATCCTTTCTCTGTGATCTGTAATGAAAGAGACCTGCCTTTGACTGTGCCCTAACAGCCAGCATGTGACATGCAGCATCATCTGTAATCCACACAACTCTGACCAGGGAAGCCTTGTTTTCTCCACTTTAATAGATGAGGAAAGTTAGGCACAAGGAGGTGAAAAGTGTTGCCCTGGATTATAGTGAAGAAGCCAAAATTCAGATTCAAATATGCTATTCCCTGCACTATATTGTACTACCTCCCCCAGAAATGGCTTCAGTACCTCTTCATGCTTCCTAACATGCACAGATGTCAGGGTTTTCCTTTTAATATTAGGTGGCTAATTTTGTGTTCTGCTTTCTTCATATTTTTCCATATTCTAGCAAATTACTTTACGCAGAAAGCCTTTTTATTGAGCCAGGCACTGTTCTAGGCACTGGAAATATATTAGAGAACAAAATAGTAATGTAAAAACAAAAAAATTCATGAAGCTGGGCACATCCACATGTCCCTAGAGTCTCAGCTACTCAGGAGGCTGAGGTGGGAGGATCACTTGAACCCAGGAGTTCAAGACCAGCCTGGGTGATAAAGTGAGACCCCACTCAAAACAAACAAACAAAAACCCTGCCTGTGGAACTTAGTTTAATGGGGAGAGGGAGAATAAATGAATAAGCAAAATAAAAAGCTGTCACATGACAACAAGCACTGTGGAAAAATAATGCAGGGCAGAAGAACTGGGAGGATGGGGGCAGGGGTTCAACTCTAAACAGAATGGGGCCGGGCGCCATGGCTCACACCTGTAATCTCAGCACTTTGGGAGGCTGAGGCGGGCAGATCATTTGAGGTCAGGAGTTTGGGACCAGCCTGGCCGACATGGTGAAATCCAGTCTCTATTAAAAATATAAAAATTAGCCGTGCATGGTGGGGGGCACCTGTAGTCTCAGCTACTCGGGAGGCTGAGGCAGGAGAATCACTTGAACCCGGGAGGCCGAGGTTGCAATGAGCTATGACTGTGCCACTGCACTCCAGCCTAGGTGACAGAGTGAGACTCCGTCTCAGAAAAAAATGTATCAAACAGAATGGTCAGGGAAGGCCTCACAGAGACGGTGATATTTGAGCTGAGACCTGAAGAAGGTGAAGTAGTGAATTGTGTGAGAAGAGCATTCCAGGCAGAGAGAATAGCGAGTCCAAAGGGCCTGAAGTAGGAATGTGCCTGGCGTATTTGCAGGTGAGCGAGGAGGCCGGTGTGGCTGAAATAAGAGTGGGAATAAAGGGAAATGATGTCGGGAGATGATGGGAGCATACAGATTGTGCAGGGCCTCATGAGCCATAGACAGACTAGTTTTTGCACTGAGGAACATGGGGAGCCTTTACAGGGCTTTGAGCAGAGTTGTGATATGATCTGGCCTAAGGGTCAAATGGGCCTGGTGCTGTGTGGATAATAGACAGTAGCAGACTACGGGTGTGTGCCACCATGCCCAGCTAAGTTTTTATTTTTTTGTAGAGACAGGGGTTTCACTATGTTGCCAAGGCTGGTCTCCAACTTCTGGCCTCAAGCAATCCTCCTGCCTTGGCCTCTCGAAGTCCTGGGATTACAGGCAGATGGAGCCAATTTCTATTCCCACCTGCAGTGTGTCAGGTAGCTCATATGCCCTAAAGATATGTAGCTCATTTAATCCTTGCAACAACCTAATGAGGTTGGTGCCATCATCATCCCCATTTCAGAAACGAGGTTGCTGGCCCAGGGTGTCAGGTGCAAGCCCTGGCTTTCAAACCTGCTCTCTGAACTACTGTCTAATTGGATGAGTTCCTTGGGACTGCTCAGCTAGGACATAGTGGGGCCAGGAGTCCATCCAGATCTTCTTGGCTCTGCATCCCAAGTTCTGACCCCTGAAAGGATGCCACTCAATGCTGGGAGTGAATGCCACTCAATGCTGGTCAGGCTCATTAGAGCTCTGACCCCTTTTTTCAGTTAGAGCTGTTCTTGGTCCCTTGTGCTAACCCAGGCTCCTTCCTTAGACCTACCCTCAGCAGCTCCTCGAGACCAGACTTGGGTAGAAGAGCCCAGATCCTAGAACACAGACTCTCAGAGCAGGGAGAGCCCTTGAATTCTTGGCCCAAATTTCTCTCCCCTTTATATCTGGTGGGAAGAGGAAGTGCCCCAGAATGAGGCAGTGACTTGCAAATGGTCACATAGCTAGTGGGGGGCAGAGTCCATGCCTGCCCAAGGAGCAGGAATAGGTCCTTCCTTAAAGGCCCTTGCCAGAAAATATTTAAGATCTGTCACTGTCACAGCCCTCCGAAGGCCCTTTGTTGATGGGCCTGTTCACTTGCGAATTGCTAACGAGCCCAAGCCTGTAACCTGCGAGGGTGGGGCTCACTCGCTTTAAGAAAACCTGCTTTATAGTCACTAGGTCAGAGGGAGAGGAAGGGTTCTAGAGTCTGAAGAGGGGAGATCTGGGCTGGCAGAGGCTGCAGGTGTTGGGGAGGGGCACTTCATGCCAGGGAAAGGCCTGGAGGAAGAGGCTGGGATGGATGCTGAGAAGGGGGAAGGAGTCACCCAAATAATGCTCAGTAATCCGCACAGCATCCCTGAGAGTTTGGAATTATTATCCCAGGTTTACAGATGGGAAAACTGAGGTTCTGAGAGGTACAGGCAGAGCTGACTTCATGGCTTAAGCTCTTTCTACAACAATGGTATCATGTGTCACCACTTGCATCCCCCATTTCTATGACGTCTCCCACTTAAAACACCCCTCCTTTCTTCTCCTCTTCCCCTTTTCCCTAGAGAATAAGGAATCAAGACCTGGGTTCGAGCTATGGCTAGATGTTGGTCCAAGCCTCTATTTTCTCGTCTGTAGTATGGGAGGCGATGCTATTACAAACTTTCTAGGGCATTCTGAGGTCTCACTTAATAGGTATTTATTAAGGGCCTTCTTTTTTTTTTTTTTTTTTTTTAGACAAGAGTTTCTCTCTGTCGTCCAGGCTGGAGTGCAGTGGTGTGATCTCGGCTCACTGCAAGCTCCACCTCCTGGGTTCAAGCCTCAGCCTCCTGAGTAGCTGGGATTACAGGTGTCCACCACCACCACTGGCTAATTTTTTTTGTATTTTTAGTAGAGACGGGGTTTCACCATGTTGGCCAGGCTGTTCTTGAACTCTTGACCTCAAGTGATCTGCCCGCCTCAGCCTCCCAAAGTGCTGGGATTACAGGCGTGAGCCACTGCGCCCGGCCATATTAAGGGCCTTCTTAAGTTGACAATGGCATGGGTGAAAGCAGTCTGTGAAGGTTCTCAGGGCCATTGAGAGGTGTGGTGACACTGGTGATTTGTTCTTGCATGTTGGGGAGGAAACGAGGGAGAAAAGCAGGCCTGGTATCTCCCAGGTGTAACGCACCAGGAAACAGGTCTCCTGACAGAAGGAAGGCACCCAGGACTCAGGATGCTCTCCCATCGCCTCAAGGTGGGGACACACAGGTGATCCAAGTAAGGTCACCTGAGTTGGGGAGGCAGAAATGATGATGGTGACTCACAGACCCCCCCTGTGCTGGGGCTGAGCCAGAGCTCCTGGGGGCTGGGAATGGCCTGGGTGGGGCCCTCCTGAGGGGTGGGCCACTCTGATGTGCTGACTCACCAGCTGAGTGGCTCCAGCATCACTGTCCCTGTGGTGGTGTGCGGAGAGTGCCAGCTCTAAAGGCAGCTCTTCTGCTTCCCTTACTGAGCTCATTTTTCATCTGTGAAATGGGGAGGAGAGTAGTGTCTAGTGGTACACCACAACCATCACCAGGGCATTTATACAGCACTCTGCTATTTTCTTTATTTTTATTTTTTTGAGACAGGATCTTGCTCTGTTACACAGGCTGGAGTGCGGTGGCACCATCACGGCTCAGTGCAGCCTCAACCTCCTGTGCTCAATGGATCCTCCTGCCTCAGATTCTGGAGTAGCTGGGACTGCGTACCCCATGCCGGGCTTTTTTTTTTTTTTTTCTGAGATGGAATTTCACTCTTGTTGCCCAGGCTGGAGTGCAATGGTGCTATCTTGACTCACTGCAACCCCCACCTCCCGGGTTCAAGCGATTCTACTGCCTCAGCCTCCCAAGTAGCTGGGATTACGGGCATGTACCACCATGCCTAGCCAATTTTGTATTTTTAGTAGAGTCAGGGTTTCTCCATGTTGGTCAGGCTGGTCTTGAACTCCTGACCTCAGGTGATCCACCCACCTCAGCCTCCCAAACTGCTGGGATCACAGGCATGAGCCACCACACCCGGCCTGGCTTTTTTTTTTTTTTTTTTTTTTTTTTTTTGTGGAGACACGGTCTCACCATGTTGCCCAGGCTGGTCTCAAACTCCTGGGCTCATGCAGTCCGCCTGCTTTGGCCTCCTAAAGTGCTGGGATTACAGGTGTGAGCCACCATGCTCAGCTTATGAATTCATATATGAATTCTTAATACTCAGAGCAACCTTGGAAGTTGGCAATATTATTTCCATTTTACTGACGAGGAAACTGAGGCTCAGAGAGGTGGTAAAGTGAAAATTAAACAAGATGATCCATGGTATACACTGAACACCATGTGTAGCATGTAAAAAGCCTTTGATGTGTGTCAGCCAGTGTTATAATAACCTCAGAGGAAAATTGTAAAGTGCTAGGCCCCGCATTAGTGTCTGGTGACTAGTCAGGTACCTGATGTCAGGCCCTGAGACACAGAGATGAATCAGACCAGGCTCTACCCTCCAGAAGCAGACAGTCATATACAAACCTCACTCCTTGCTCCCCACCACCCCAAACACGCATACCACACACAGACAGTGACAGCCCAGGGTGATTAAGGTAGGTCAGAGGGGGTTAGGGCGGTGGGTGCCCAGGGAGCCCCTGACCCGTCTATGGAGGGAGGGCTTCCTGGAAGAGGTGACATCTGAACTGAAACCTGCAGGATAAGGAGGAGTTTTGGCATATGGCAAAATGTCAACAAATGTTGGTCAAATACAGTAAAGGTTTACCTTAGAGCTAATACAGCTTATAGCTTCAGGATTCCTCATTTACCTGGCCCCTTCCAAGGCTCTGGGGGAACCCTGGCAATTTTATACAGGCTGACTATCCCTAACCCAAAATGCTCTGGACCAGAAGTGTTTCAATTTTTGGATTTTTATGGATTTTGGAATATTTGCACATGCATAATGAATTATCTCGGGGATGGGATCCAAGCATAAACATGAAATTCATTTGTGTTTCATGTACACCTTACACACATAACCTAATGGTAATTTTTTTTTTGGCGGCGGGGGGACAGAGTTTTGCTCTTGTTGCCCAGGCAGGAGTGCAATGGTGTGATCTCGGCTCATTGTAACCTTCACATTCTGGGTTCAAGCGATTCTCCTGCCTCAGCTTCCCGAGTAGCTGGGATCAGAGGCATGTGCCACCACGCCTGGCTAATTTTGTATTTTTAGTAGAGATGGGTTTCTCCATGTTGGTCAGGCTGGTCTCGAACTCCTGACCTCAGGCGATCCGCCCGTCTCAGCCTCCCAAAGTGCTGGGATTACAGGCATGAGCCACCGTGTCCGGCCGCCTAAAGGTAATTTTATACAATATTTTTGGTAATTTTGTGCATGAAACAAAGTTTGTGTACACTGAACCATCAGAAAGCAGAAGTGTCACTCTCTCAGTGACCCTTGTGGACAACCTGTGATTATTTGGCATCACCATCATTTTCGACTCTGAATTTATGTGCTCCCAATAAGCATTTTTTTACCCTTATTCACACATAAGTACTTAACAATAAAAATATAACATGCCATTAATGCAGTGAAAAAATAAAGTGTTCAGGGTAACTCAGCAGCACGTGAGCATCAGTAGAATGCCTGTGGCCGCTGTGACAACAGCACAGCAAACATGGCAGGCCTGCAGTCTCCAACTACAGTGCTGAAAAAGCTTCAAGTTTCAGCCTGGGTGTGGTGGTTTACGCCTGTAATTCCACTGTGGGAGGCCAAGGTAGGCAGATCACTTGAGGTCCAGAGTTTGAGACCAGCCTGGCCAACAGGGCAAAACCCTGTCTCTACTAAAAATACAAAAATCAGCTGGGCATGGTGGCACATCCCTGTAATCTCAGCTACTCGGGAGGCTGTGAGATGAGAATCACTTGAACCCTGGAGATGGAGGTTGTGGTGAGCCGAGATCATGAGATCGTGCCACTGCACTCCAGCCTGGACAACAGAGTGAGACTCTGTCTCAAAAAAAAAGAGAAAAAAAAAAAAAAGCTTCAAATTTTGGAGCATTCTGGATTTCAGTTTTTCAAATTAGGAATGCTCAACCTGTATTGGTAAATTTGTATTTTTTTTTTTTGAACAGTGGCCTCCCCATTGTAAGCTTCTGGATCCACTCCCGGTTACACGAACGACTAACAAGTGACAAGGGAGGAAGGTGTGTTCCACACAGAAGGAACAGCATGTTTGAATGCCTAGAGATTTGAAAGTGCATGGCATGCGATAGGGGCCCCAGCCTCATCACCCTCTTTACACGTACTGCTGGTGGCCTCACCATCCTCACCCTTTCCCACCTCCATGCCTTCATCCATGCTGCTCCCGGATCTGGTACACCCTCTCCACGACTTCAGTTTGTTTAAATAATATAAACTTCAAGGCTCAGTTCTGTCACCACCTCTTCCAGGAAGCTCCCCAGGCTCTCCCCTTGTCTGAATTCTTTATAGTTGCTGGTGGATGTCATCATAGCTCACTTCTAGTAGTTAATTATCTTTTTCGTGCCTGTATATGAGACTCCCAGAGATGGGATGATTCTTGCAAATGAGCACCTGGCCGCTGCTCACAAATGGGCAGGATGGGACTTCACTGCCTTTCCAGGCAGCCTGCTTAGATTTAAGCAGCTACCACCAAGCCCAAACTGCCTGGCTCCCCTGGGATCTGGTGCAAGTCCTGTCCCCACCGTGGTTGCTTCTGCAGGCTGTCCCCTTCTGCTTCTTCTGGCGTCCTCGAGGTCATGGTTGCTCCAGGGGAGCTACAGTCCTTCCTTACTTCTGTCCCTTCCTTTGTCAAGGGACAGCTCTAATGGCAGCCACATGCTCTGATGAGTCATGGTTAAGAGCAGCATCTGGAGCCAGGAGGTGGTGGCTGGTTAACTCTTCATGGGCCAGTGGCTCTTTCTGCCAGAAGATCAGGTCAGGTGGAGACACTCGCCTCAGGGCTCGGTGCACAGTGGACATTTGGGGAGCGTTGTGGGAGACCCCCACACAAGCACTGGGAATGCCAGGGAGAGGGGGCCAAGTGGGGAAGGGGCCAGAGTGTTGGCTTTGGATTCAGGAGGGATGGATTCCAGTCCTAGCTTGCCACTTACTAGGTGAGTGACCATGCGTGAATCAAATGAACCGCATGCCTCAGTTTTCCCATCTATGAAATAGCAATTATGGGGATCATTTGAGAAGGCAGTGTGAACTGCCAGCTAGCGGCGACTGCTAAACCGCGTTTTTCCCGCCTTCTGGTCTCCTGCAGTCACTCAGTGGGCAAGATGGTGGGATTAAAATCCAGGCCTGGCTCTGGGGGCTGTCTTTGTCTGCACGAATGCCCTAATTAATGCGGGAGCATGGTGACGGCTCAGGTGGGGTCCGCTTCGGTGCGGGAGCTGTGGGGAGGGGAAGTGACAGTAAAGTGGACCTCAGGTCCCGGAGAACTTCTAGCGCCAAATAGGTGGGGACGTGTGAGGAGGGCGCGAGCTCCCCGGCCCGGGCGGTGTCTGCGCAGAGGGCGCCGGGCTCTCACCTGTCGGAGCGGGGGTGGGGGCCGCCCGAACCCCCCGGCGGTGCAGGAGCGCGGGTCGCCGCAGGCGGCCATGGCCCCACGGTGCGGGTGGGGAGACAGAGGCCCGGCCCGGCCCCGCCGCCTTCCCCGCCCCCGGCGCGCCCCTCCCCGGCCGCCGCGTCCGCGACCGCACAGCGCCCGGCTCGGGGTTCCGGAGGCAGCACCTGGGCCGCGGCTGGCGTCCGGCTGGGGCAGCGCAGCCCGCGCCCCTCGGCGATGACCTCGGCTGGCGCTCCGGGAGCCCTGCCCGCGGGGTAAGTGCGCGGCTGGGAGGCCCGGGGGCGCGGGCGGCGCCGGCTGGGGCCGGGGCGGGTGGCGGGCGCCACGCCAGGCCTCCCCCGCGCACCAGCCTGGGGCCGCACTGCGGCTTCCAGCCCCCATCCCGCCTGGCCCCTGGGAACCGCCGCCGCCGCCGCTAGGAGTGGGGGCGGGCTGCGAGGAGGCGGAGGCGCGGAGACCCCGGGTCGGTCACTCCCCTTCTGGGTCCCAACTTTCTCATGGAGCTATAGTCACAGACACATTCAGAGCAGCCTTCCCCACCTGCCTCGTGGCGTTCACTCCTGTGGGGTGGGCCCTGTTACTCTCATCCCCGTTACAGATGAGGAAACTGAGGCACAGCACTTAAGTGACTTGTCATCGGTCACCCAGGAGGTAAGAGTTGGGGGTAGGATTTGAACTCAGTTCTGTCTGTTGTCAGATCCCCCTACCCCATCATCTTCAGGGACATTAGGGGAATTTAAACGGCTAAGGTATGGGCCAGCCGGTCCCATTGGGTGCAGCAGGAACCTGGGTAGTAAAAAGTGAGTATTGTCACCTTCAACGTGACTCTCCTGCCCAACCCTACCCACATCCCACTGAGAAACCCCTATGGGACCCCTACCTAGATCACCCCCGCCAGTGACAGACACTACTGTGGGGAGACCTTCAGCAACTCTCTGCTTTTCCTGGGCCCCAGTGGGCAGGGAAGGGGGCAGCTGCTAGGAGCCCTGACTGCTGGGAGGTTGCTGGGCAGAGAGCCAGCCCAGGTGAGCTGGGAGGAGGGCTCACCCTGCCTGGAGCCTCACCACCAGTGACAATATTTGCTAAGGGCCGGAGGCATGACACATGAACAGGGAGGTGACGAGGCTGGTGCCAGCTGGCAGCTAGAAGCCTCCACAGGGCTTGCATGTGTGTGGCTGTATCAGGGCTTGGAAGCTGGGTTGCTGGGGGACACCCTGGCCTGGGAGAGGGTTGCGTGGCGAGTTTCAGCTTGATCATCTTTGTTGTATGACTTTGGCCAGTCCTTTACACTTCCTAGACTTCTGGTCCCTCCTTTGGAAAACACAGAGAAGTGGGATTGGCTGCTCCTTTCCTGCTCTGGGCCCAAGTCTTTGTAAAGCTGGAGGCTGGGTAGGTTCCTTCTGCACAGCCCTGACTGAGCACCACCACCCTGCTGGGTCCAGAAAAGTGGTTTCCAGGAGAGAAGGAGGGCATGGAGCAAGGTATCTATCAAAGAAGTCTAGACTCCAGGGCTGAAAACCACATTCGTCTCACTTCCTTATATGCTTACATCCCTGCCTAAGTGCCCTCTACAGCCCTGGGCTCCTCTGGCCCTGCCGCAGGCCTCAGGACAGCAAGCTTGCTCTTCTCACGGGGGGTGGGTCTTCCTTATGCGTAACCGTACCTGCCTCTCTGCATGCCTGCCCACTCTTCTTTGAAGCCACCTGTCCATCTGTCACCACCCCTGGTTAGGGTCATCCTGGTGGAGTCTGAGCAGAGGAGGGCCGCATGCAGCAGGACCATTCTCACCTTCACTACAAAGACACTCACTCAACAGACACTCAGCAAGGCCTGCTCTGGGCCCAGATGGTCATTGGTGAACAAATCAAGCCTTAAATCTCTACCTCTTTAAAAATTATGAAATATTTTAAGTCTTCAGAAAAATATAGCAAGTAGTAAGATGAACTCACATACCCTTGCCACTCAACTTTGTCAGATATTAACATTGTGCCCCATTTATTTTATGTTCTTTTTAAGAAATAAACCATAGTACAGACCCTTGAAAGTCTTGTGGAAACCTCTTCCCTCCTTCCGTCTCCAGAATTGATTGCCATCCTGAATTTAGGTTGTATCATTTCCCTGTTTTTATTCTTTTGCTCAGTGTGTGTAAGTCTTAAAAATACGTAGTTTGTTTTTACTTCAAAGTTTTCTGTGAATGGAGTCCTATAGCATGTGTCATGCTGCAGCTTGTGTTTTCACACTCAACTTCAGGTCTCAGATTTAGCCTTGATCCTGCAGCTGTTGTCCCACTTGCCCTAATGTGTGATACACCACCCTATGTAGACACCTCCGTTTGTTTATTTATCCTTCTTGATGGATGTCGAGATGTTCCCAGTGTCTTGACAGTGAATATTCTTGTACGATTGTCCTTTGCACGTGTGTTTCATGAGGGTGCCACCTAGTAGTGGAATTGCTGGGTTGTTGGATATGTGCACTCGATCTGAAATGAAATGAAATGAAATAGAGACAGGATCTCACTTTGTTGCCCAGCCTGGTCTCAAACTACTGGGTGAAAGCGATCCTCCTGCCTTGGCCTCCTGAAGTGCTGGGATTACAGGCATGAGCCACCGTGCCTGGCCCACTCAGTCTTTTAAAGTTATTTAGTTTCTTTATAAAGTCAGTGCTACTTGATCAAGAAATGATGGTAAGGCTGTGTGCAGTGGCTCACGCCTATAATCCCAGCACTTTGGGAGGCCCAGGCAGGCGGATCACCTGAGGTCAGGAGTTTGAGACCAGCCTGGCCAACATGGTGAAACCCCGTCTCTACTAAAAATACAAAAATTAGCTGGGCATGGTGGCGCACACCTGTAATCCCAGCTACTCGGGAGGCTGAGGCACGAAAATCTCTTGAACCCGGGAGGCAGAGGTTGCAGTGAGCCCAGGTAGTGCCACTGCACTCCAGCCTGGGCAACAGTGTGAGCCTCTTTCAAAAAGAAAAAAAAAAAAATAGGATGGCAATACATAATTTTAGAAAAAATAATAATTACTCACATTTTCCGAGTACTCTTGTGCTTTCCATAGTCTTAGTCGTTCTTCACAAAAACCGTGGGAGGTAAGTACTGTCATTCCCACTTCCTTGATGAGGAAACGGAGGCTCATAGAGGGCATGGAACATTCCCAAGGTTATCCAGCAAGTAATAGCTGCAGCTTGGGTCTAGGGCTGTCTGCTTTCAGAACTCTTGCAGGCCACACTGCATTAGGTTATGCTACATCACTCCATGACACATTTATGTGCAGCTAAGGGAGACTTTTTGGAAGGAGAGTCAGAATCATTTTTGCCATTTAGAAAGATCACTTCGGAAGCAACAGATCCCCATGGACAGATTATTTTACTCGTTGAGCCCAAGTTCCCCTCGGTGCTGGAGCAGGGATTAAAATCCAGCTCTGACTGCAGTTGGCTTCCTGAGCCACCGCTCCGCCGCCTCACCCACCCCACACCTACCTCACCCTGACTGGGATGGAGATAGGAGGATTTTCTGTCCTCAGTGGGAACTGAGGGTCTCCCAGCTCTACCCAGATCTGCCCATTGGCACAGAAGAAGTAGTACAAGCCAAGTATAGTAGAGAAGTGGGAGGGGAGGGGAGAGTGGGGGTGGCTCTGGGCTACGTGACACCCTTTCCCACCCCCTAGCTCCCTTCTCATTCGGGCCTCAAGTGTGGGTGTGATCTGAATGAGAGAGCTGCCACCACTGTGCCAGAGCTCTTGGCATTGGTCACCAGTTCTGCTCCATCCAGCCCAGCACCTCTTCTCCCCATCCCTCTCCTCGGTTCCCCAACACACAGTGGAGAGGCCACCATCACCGCAGGAATAGATAGATGTTACCTGGGCCAGGCAAGGTGTCCCGGGAAAAGAAAGGTCTTGGAGATGAAGGGGCAGCCTGTGGAGAAATGGGGGCCCCAGTCTCAGTCAGGTGAGGGGAAAGGTTTGGCACTGTTGCTTCCACAGAATGCATTTTTGTCTTCTCCCAGGCTCCTGAGAGGAGCCTGACTGCGTACCTGTCTTCACTGCCTGTCCCTGCCTTATCTGTCAGAGGCAGATAAGGGTGCCTGCTGACAGGACTGAGTGAAATAATGCAGTCATCAATTTAGATAACT
This sequence comes from Piliocolobus tephrosceles, assembly GCF_002776525.5. Lineage (NCBI taxonomy): Eukaryota > Metazoa > Chordata > Mammalia > Primates > Cercopithecidae > Piliocolobus > Piliocolobus tephrosceles. The sequence goes on from NC_045434.1 coordinate 170,938,042, forward strand.
TGAAGTGGTAATCTCTTTGTGGCAATGGGTGGTTGTTAATGCTATTATTAAGTCAAATGGGGTGTATGTCTCCAGCCTTCCTGAGCTCTCTAGCCTCCTCAGCCTCACCCCTCCATTTAGCTGGCCTTCCAGAGCCTCTGTCTTCTAAGCCCTTCCAGAACACTTGTACCTCCTAACTGTGATGTCATGCCTCCAACCCTGTGTGCGTGCTGTTTCCCCTTCTTAGACTTCTTTCTCCGTCTTGTTCTCAGTTTGATGGCATTTTCCTTGATGCCATCCTCCTTCCATGATGCCATCCTCCTTCCAGTGCCCCAGGCTGAGTTAGAGGTGTCTTCTGGGCCCCTTTGGCCCCCAGTGATTCCCATTATCACAGCCCTGAGCACTGTGGTGGTCTCTGCCCTGTCTGCATCTGTCTCCTGTAGGCTGTGAGCTCCTGAGGAGGCAGGCCTAGATCTGTGTCCACTCTGTGTCCCCAGAGCCCAGTCCTATGCATAGCCTAGAGCGTGAGATTCGTGGGTGCTTGTGATAGGGAAGGAGGGAGGAAATCAGCCCAGGGTTCAGCTTACCCCCAGTCTGGGGAGGTCACCGCAGACAGCCTCATCCCAGTTAAGCAGAAGAGGTGCCGGGGCTGCCGAGGGAAGGACTGTGCCCCTCTGCACTGACTGTCCATCCGGCCTGGATCTTTCTCTCCAGGTAGACCAAGCAGATGGGACCTCTCCCTCGGTGGGGGATGGAGGTGGTAAGGGGTGCGTGTGTGTGCAGAAATGGGAGGCAGGCTCTTGGCTCTGAAATTGTTTAGCGGTTGCCATAAACCACAACAATGGGCTTGACTCCCTGGGGCTGAGCTTATGGGCAACTGGCTCAGGCAGAAACTTGGGTTAGAACGCATGCTTGGATGTGTGACCTTAGCCAAGTTACCTGTCCTCTGTGCCTCAGTTTCCCCATCTGCAATGGTATGTAGGTGTGGGGCGTAATAATCCCATTTCACAGGGCGTTTTGAGAGCAATTAGAGAGAATGCCAGTTAAACACCCGGGCAGTAGGTGCTCACTGGTGCTTCGTTGATTCATCCAACAGAGATGAATGGCTTGAACACCAGTCACTAGGCTATGCCCTGGTCACACAGACAGACACCGTCCCAGCCTCTGAAGAGAGGGGCAGGGGCAGCATCAGGTGGAGCGTTTTAGGCCGTGGAAAGGAACTTGGCCTTTACCCTAAGAGCAATGGGAAGCCAGGGAAGGATTTTTAGTCCAGAAGTGACATGGTTAGATTTGTTTTTTGTTTTTGTTTTTTTTTTAGATGGAATTTTGCTCTTGCCGGGGCTGGAGTGCAATGGCATGATCTCTGCTCACCACAACCTCCACCTCCCAGGTTCAAGCGATTCTCCTGCCTCAGCCTCCTGAGTAGCTGGGATTACAGGCATGTGCCACTATGCCCGGCTAATATTGTATTTTTAGTAGAGACGGGGTTTCTCCGTGTTGGTCAGGCTGGTCTCGAACTCCCAACCTCAGGTGATCCACCTGCCTCAGCCTCCAAAAGTGCTGGGATTACAGGCGTGAACCACCGCGCCCAGCCAGATTTGGGTTTTAAAGACGTATCTTTGGCGATTATGGGAGAGACAGGTTAGGGGAAATAATGCTTCCAATGTTCTCTCTCAAAGAAACCACCTAGAGGCTGGGATGAGTTACAACAAACATCCTTTAAAGTACATTCCTGGCCAGGTGCAGTGGCTCACGCCTGTGATCCCAGCACTTTGGGAGGCCGAGGCAGGTGGATTACCCGAGGTCAGGAGTTTGATACCAGCCTGGCTAACATGATGAAACTTTGTCTCTACTGAAAATACAAAAAAATAGTTGGGCGTGGTCGTGGGTGCCTGTGATCCCAGCACTTGGGAGGCTGAGGCAGGAGAATAGCTTGAACCTGGGAGGAGGAGATTGCTGTGAGCTGAGATCACACCACTGCTCTCCAGTCTGGGCAACAGAGCGACACCCTGTCCTCAAAAAATAAATAAATAAAAATAATAATTAAGTACATTCCTGAGCTCCCACAGAAGTAACAGAAACACCCTTCAGCCAAGAGTGAAGAGAGAACTGAAGTCAGGCTGGCAAACAAGATGAAGCCACAGCAACCTTAGGCTGTTTACACATTTCAGAAATCTAAAGCCGGGAGTTTCAATGGCCACTCAACAGATGGGAAAGAAGGTCTTGGGCCTACACAGTTACAGTTTGAGGAGTTGGAACTTGGCATCCCCCGACTCAACACATAAATCTGGGACCCTCCGAGGACTGCAGCCTCAGTGAATAGGAAGATTGGCTAGAAAAAAGGTCCGCCGCCACCAGCAAAGGGAGACAGCATTTCTGGTGGGAAAAAAAAAAAGACTCCCTAAAAAATTATAAATACTGGTCTGCCATCACACAAACTTTGGGTTTGATGGCACACCACTACCTTTGTGGTCCTGGAAACCATAAACTTAAAAAAGTAACTTAAATGGTCTCAGGGTGGTAGTTCCCCTGGGAACCTGGCCAAAGTAAATGAAAACTCCTTCCTGGAGCAATCCCACCGTCCCTTTGGATCTCTCAAATGTGAATTTGTAATATAATCGCAAAACACACAGGGAAATAAGCCAGTGTGAGCAGCAGGCACCAGAAACAAAAAAGAGCAGATTTAGTTTCCCTGGTAGTCTAAAATGCTGGAATTATGAGATATAGAATAGAAATAATTATGTTTAAAATGTATAAATGAATTGAAGATGGACTTGAGGCAGGGAACATAATACTACCCCAGATAACTAAGATTTGAAAAAGAACCAAGTGGAATTTCACAAAATGAAAAATACAATCATTGAAATGAAAAATTCAGTAGACAGGATAAGTAGCAGGGCAGACACACCTAATGATTGAGAGAGCTGGTGAAATGAAAGAAGTCACTCAGGATCTAACAGAGGGTCCAAGAGATAATATAGAAGTTAGTGAAGAGACATGAAATATAGAATAAAAAGGTCTAACAGAGAAGAGAGAAGAAGGTGGAAAGAGTGGAATGGAGAGTGTTCCGACAGGCCTGGGTAAAGATGGAGCTGGCCTGGACCAGAAGGTATTGGGCATAGGAGGGGTTGATTGAGAGATGTTAGGAAGTAGGCTGTGGCATTTACTTGTAATCCCAGCACTTTGGGAGGATGAGGTGGGAGGATCACTTGAACCCAGGAGTTCGAGACCAGCCTGGGCTACATATGAGACCCCATCTCTGTAAAAATTCTTAAAAGAAAAAAAAAAGTTAAGAAGTAGAATTGATGGGGTTTAGTGGGGTTTAGTGATGGAGGGGATGCAGAGGCCAGAGAAGGGATGTAGCAAAGATGATTATCAGATTTTTGGCTTGAGGAATTGGGTAGAGGAGTGTTGCTTATTAAAATGGCAGACAGGCATGGTGTCTCACGCATGTAATCCCAACACTTTGGGAGGCTGAGGCAAGAGGATCACTTGAACCCAGGAGTTCATTGAGACCAGCATGGGCAACATGGCGAGATCCCATATCTACCAAAAAAAAAAAAAAAAAAAAAAAAGAAAGGCAAAGACTGGGGGAGAACAGATTTGGGAGAATGAACAGGAGTTCAGTTTTGAAAAAGGCATGTTTCAATTTGCCTGGGAAGATCTGCTGACGCATGTCAGAGCAGGAGACTTTAGAGCTGGGCCTTAAGGTGTATGTAGGAGTTGACTTGGTGGAAAGGAAATTTCTTTTAACTAACTTTTGGGAAATAGGACTTCCCTTCAGGGAGAGCATCAGGCCCCTTTTTGGAACATTCTTTCACTCAAAGGAGGCCCCTTGAGAAGAGGCATTATCAAAACATCAAATAGACAGGGCTTCTGGGATCTCTTAGTTCCATCTCTCATTTTTATATGGGAAAGCTGAGACCCAGAAAAGTCAGGGGTTTGCTTTCCTAGCCTTAGACCATTCATTCATTCATTCATTCACTCACTTAACAGATAAATGCCACTTTGTACCGTATACTAGGTGCTGGGGATATAGCAGTTAAAGATTCTTGCTTCCTGGAAGCTTATAGTTTAGTGGAGGGAAACAGACAATAAACACAAAAATAAGAAAAATACATCATGTCAGAGGGTGGTAAAAGCTACAGAGAAACGTAAGGACTGGAAAGGGCTCAGGTATTCTGGAGGAGACATTGGCAAAGTGAATTTGAAAGGCCCTGGGCCTCTCGTATGGGGCTGCTGCCCCTCGAAGCCCATTGTGACAATGTCTGGGATTCTAGAGTCCAGGCCTGGGGGAGGGAGGAGGCCTGGAGACAGAGGAGGGAAAAAGGGGCTGTGGGATTTAGTGGGTGGGCTGCACCCCCCCGGGGGGCAGCAGAGCCCAATGGGTCAGAAGGGCCACAAAGACTCCCTTTACCCTTGTGGAAGGTAAGATCATTTATTCCTGAGGCCTCTTTGCTCCTTGCCCTTGGCCCCTCCCCTACCTCCATCAGATCTCAGATGACATTCCCTTCTGCTCCCCCTCCCACCCTTGGGAACACCAAGAGGTGGGTCCAAATTGTCCCTGCGTCTCACTACAGAGTGGCAGCCTGGAGGAGCTCGTGACAGGCACCCAAGGCTGGCCAGGGAGACCGAGTAGGCCCTGTGAGGCTCTGTCCCAGCCAGGAGAGGCTGGAGGCCTGGAGGGCTCCTGTGTCATGCCCCGCATCTCTTCCCCCAGGACTCCTGAGAGCAGCCTCCACGAGGCCCTGGACCAGTGCATGACCGCCCTGGACCTTTTCCTCACCAACCAGTTCTCAGAAGCACTCAGCTACCTCAAACCCAGGTGAGGCTCAAGCCCCGATTGGGGTAGGGGGCATGCATGACAGTCAGGGAGAACCAGAGGTCTTGTATGAGAGGAACTCTGTGTAACTAAATGCCTTCAGCTTTCTGGGTCACCAGGACCTCTGACAAGCCCCATAAAAATGGCTCAGGCTCCATTCCACAGCCTGCGTGCATCCAGGCCCTCTCCAAGGTCACTGTGACTTGCTTCTCCTTAGGCTCTTGAGGGTTCTTCACACTTCATTATGTGTTCCCGCAGAATCCACTTGGAGTTTCTTCCTCGCCAGCTCTCACATGACCCTTTGTTTATTTTTCCCTAAAGCACTAAAGACTAGGTTGCCTGCTTTCCTGGGTGTTTTAGGGCAATAAAGAGGGCTGCTCACTCAACCATTTCCTTGAATGCTCACTGCCATGTTTCTGTAAATGCAAATCAATAATGTGCATATACTCCTTTTTCTTATCACTTTTTCTCAGTTTTAAAAATTGAGATATAATTCAGATACCATAAAACTCACCCTTTCTTACCACTGTAAAACATTTATTGGGCTGGGTGTGGTGGCTCACGCCTATAATCTCAGCAGTTTGGGAGGCCAAGGCGGGCAAATCACTTGAGGTCAGGAGTTCAAGACCAGCCTGGCTAACATGGTGAAACCCCATCTCTACCAAAAATATAAAAAATTAGCTGGGTGTGGTGGTGTGTGTCTGTAATCCCAGCTACTCAGGAGGCTGAGGAAGGGGAATCACTTGAACCCTGGAGGTGGAGGTTGCAGTGAGCCAAGATCGTGCCACTGCACTCCAGCCTGGATGACAGAGCTCAAAAAAAACCAAAAAACCTCTATGGATAGTTGAGAATTTAGCTTTCTTACACCCCTGTTCCACCTCCCTTCCCTCATCTTTCTCTTGCCATTATATCACAATATTGGGGTAAATCAATAATTAGGGTTTAGCTGGGTACGGTGGCTCATGACTCTCATCCCAGCACTTTGGGAGGTCGAGGCAGGTAGATCGCTGGAGCCCAGGAGTTTGAGACCAGCCTGGACATGGTGAAACCCCATATCTACAAAAAAATACAAAAAATTTGCTGGATGTGGTGGTATGCACCTATAGTCTCAGCTATAGTATATAGTAGCTATAGTCTCCGCCACTTGGGAGGCTGAAGTGGGAGGATTATCTGAGCCCAGGAGGTTGAAGCTGCAGTGAGCTGTGATCTTGTGCACCACTGCCTGGGCAACAGAGCAAAACGCTGTGTCAAAAAAAAAAAAAAAGAGGCTGGGCACAGTGGCTCAAGCCTGTAATCCCAGCACTTTGGGAGGCCGAGATGGGCGGATCACGAGGTCAGGAGATCGAGACCATCCTGGTGAACACAGTGAAACCCCATCTCTACTAAAAATATAAAAAATTAGCCGGGCGTGGTGGCGGGCGCCTGTAGTCCCAGCTACTCGGGAGGCTGAGGCAGAAGAATGGCGTGAACCCAGGAGGCGGAGCTTGCAGTGAGCCGAGATCGCGCCACTGCACTCCAGCCTGGGTGACAGAGCTAGACTTGTCTCAACCAAAAAAAAAAAAAAAAAAGAGAGAGAGAGAGAAAAGAAAGAAATAAGCAATATTTACCTTACTATACCTTTGTGATTAATGCTCATTGCAAAGAAAATCATGTGTGAGACTGTTTCCTTCTAGAGTTAATAATTTTCTTGCTTTTCCCATTTTCCTAATTTGCTAAACATTTATCCTTAAGTCTTTGTAACCACTCCCATCAGATCATCCTATCGTTTTTCCCAAAATGCTGAAATGTATCAAGTAAGCACTCAGTACCCCCCTCATTTTCCTGGAAACCTATCCTTGGGAGGGCAGACATGTCTTCTGGCTCCTCCTGGCTGTTTCCTAGAGCTCCTTTGCTTTTCTCCTGTTTCTTTGATTCCAGGTCTTTTCTCTTGTGTCCCCCTCGTTTGCCAGGGAATGTCCTATAGAAATTTCCTAAGAAAGGCTGGGCGCAGTGGCTCATGCCTGTAATCCCAGCACTTTGGGAGGCTGAGGTGGAGGGATCATTTGAGGTCAGAAGTTCAAGACCAGCCTGGCCAACATGGTGAAACCTCGTCGCTACTAAAAATACAAAGATTAGCCGGGCATGGCGGCGAGTGCCTGTAATCCCAGCTACTCAGGAGGCTGAGGCAGGAGGATCGCTTGAACTCAGGAGGTGGAGGTTGCAGTGAGCAGAGATTGCTCCATTGCACTCCAGCCTAGGTGACAGAGTGAGACTCTGTCAGGGGGGGAAAAAAAAAAAAAAAGAAATTTCCTAAAAAAGACTTGTATAAATATATTTTTTTCCCTAAGAATTTTGAATACCTTGCTTCAGTGTTCTAGCATTTACTGTAGCTGTGAGAACCCTAATTCTTCTTACTTACTCCTCCTCCAGAAAGGTTTAGGATTGGCTCTTGTATTTCTGAAAATCTGGAATTTTACCGAGATGTATGGCAATGAAGTCTTTTTTATTCTGGATTGTTATGCGGGCTCTCAGTTCTGGGAAATGCTCTTGTACGATAGTTCCATCTTGTTTCCCTTTCCTGGGCTTTCTTTAACATGCCTTTGTTCTGAGCCTCTTCCCTGTCCCTCTTGTTTTTCCCATTGCTTCATCTTTTTTCTCCGTCTGATTTTTGGAAGATTTCCTCACCCTTCTCATTAATTCCTGCTGTTGACTTCTTTATCTCTGTAATCATATGATTAATTTCCTGGCATTCTTTATTCTCTGAATGTTCTTTTTTCCCTAAAACATCTTCTTCTTGGTTGATGGTGTACTAACTTCTTTATATCTCTATTTGGAATATGAGACCCTTAGGACAGTGCCTGGCATGTATTAAGTATCTAATAAAGTATTTATTGTTATTGTCACAGAATATTGTTTCTGTTTAAAATATTTCATTCTTTTCCTGCATAACTTGGCTTTCTCCGTGTTCCTGGAGTCTGTTTAATGGGGGAATTCTCTTCTCATGGGGTGCTTTCTTCAAAAACCCAGCCATCCCCGGCTGTCTGTCTAGTCCTGTTTAAGAATGAGCTCATGCGAAGGCCAGCCGGGAGGTCTGTGCCAAGCTGCCTGGTAGTTGGTGGAGTTGACTTTGGATGACCTGGCCGCCAGATGTCAGCACCCGGGATGACTTGGCTTCTCCAGAGAGGAATCCTCCATTTCTCAGCCTGGACAGAGAGCCTTGGCCGCCTGAATTGGGACACTAGGGGATGGGGTCTAATCACCTCTGCCACCTACTCCCCCTAGTCCGCCTCTTTTCAGCTCCAACTTGTCCCCTGCACCCAAGACCCAAGGAAAAGTGAATGCTGAGGCCGGGGGACTGGTTTCCACAAGTCCCCAGGCCTGACCTGTTCAATTTCTGTAGACATGATGGACCCATCTTTCTCCCTCTATGGTCAGTGGCCCAGCTTCTGGGGTGGGGTGAGTGTTCCAGGGCATGGGGCAGCGTCCACACCTCACTCCCACCCTCTGAGGGAACCTGGCTTGAGGGGGTCAGGCTGGGTGGGTCAGGGCCTGCAGCAAGAGTGTGGCCATGGCCTGAGGCAGGCCCAGCTGCAGCCTGCTCTGTCTTGGAATGTCCAGGTTCCCCTCTCAGTTTTCTTGGCAGGCTCCCCAGCTCCTGCTTCCCCCCTAGTAATTTCCTGTTGCTCACTCAAGCCTGGACCCCAGACCATAGCCACCCTCCTGCACTGGAAACCAGCTGCCCAGGACACAGCTGCTCAGCCTGTCCCATACCCCAAGTACGGACACTGGCCTTTCTCCTCACCCACTGAAGCCCCGATAAGGTCATGCCTCAGCCTACTCTAAACTGTCCTGTAGACTTGGGGCCAACAGAAGGGAGTCGAAACACTGGAGAAAATATTAAAACCAAAGGCTGTGGCTGCGCCTGGGTCCTCGAGCTGTCCCTGCCACGAGGTCCCTGAAAGGGCTTTTCCCTCTATGGCCCCCTCGCCTCAGGAGGGCATTCTAACAGGAGTCCTGTAGCTCTCAGGACCCCCAGAGGAAACCCTCATCCTAACAGAGACACCCCAGGAATCCAGTCTTCCCATGGAGCCACCTGTTACCTCACATGGGAAGCAGTGCAGCATCTGTTTCTTAGCCCCTGCCTTATTCCAGAAAAGGATCCTTTCTTTCTTTTCTTTCTTTCTCTCTCTTTCTTTCTTTCTTTCTTTCCTTCTTTCTTTCTTTTCTTTCTTTTCTTTCTTTCTTTTCTTTTCTTTCTTTCTTTTCTTTTCTTTTCTGTTTGTTTTTGAGACAGAGTATCACTCTGTCACTCAGGCTGGAGTGCACTGGTATGATCTCAGCTCACTGCAACCTCCACCTCCTGGGTTCAAGCGATTCTCCTGCCTCAGCCTCCCGAGTAGCTGGGATTGCAAGTGCATGCCACCATGCCCGGCTGATTTTTTATATTTTTAGTAGAGGTGGGGTTTCACGATTTTGGCCAGGCTGGCCTCGAACTCCTGACCTCAGGTGATCCACTGCCTTGGCCTCCCACAGTGCTGGGATTACAGGCGTGAGCCACCACACCAGGCCCTTTCTTTCTTTTTGAAACTTTTTGAGTTTAACAGTTTTCCTCCAAATAGTAGTGTCAGTAGCCCACTACCCCCATACCACCTGTGACAACCCAAAATATCTCCAGAAATTGCCACATGTCCTCACGTTGGGAGTGGGGATACCCTGGCACTTCCATTGAGAATCACAGGTCTAGAAAATAATTATTGCTAGAAAACAGCCTCCCTTCCTCACTGATGGCCACCGAAGCTTCAGAAGATGTTGGGCCCAGTGTCATTTGCTGTTCTTCACTGAACACACATTGTCTCGTGTAATTGTCCTGGTCCCGTGCAGTGGGGGACGGTGCTCCTCTTTCACTCCGAGTGGGGCATCTGGGCTTTCCTAGCTCCCTTCCCCGCCTCGCCTCTGCTTTCCGTAAGTCATGCCTTTGAGTAGTGTTGTCTCTGCTTCTAGCATATTTCACTTAGCACTGAGTCTGACCTGACGCACTGTCTCTGGGACATGGAGGCTACTGCTTTTGGCTTTCTTGAATTATATGATCATGGTTAATAAACGGCAGAGTGGGATTCGGATCCAGGTCCTCCAGCTGCACAAACCACACACCGACTGCTGTGTGTGTGGTTTGCCCTCCCCCTTGGGTTGGCGGCATTTACCTTGGGCAGAGCCTCACATCTGCCTCCCGCAAACCACGAGGAGTGAAGGAGGTGGAAAGGTTGCATCGGGGGCGTGTGTGGGGGTGCAACAAGTTCAGGGTATGCCCTTGAGTGTTCTGGAGTTTCTCTGAGGGAACAGGTAAGGTCACCTGCCAAAAGTGAGGGGCCAGGTGGTGTTGCAGGGATAACGAGGAGAGGGGAAAAGGTGTTTCTGGACAGGATGCCGGGCCTGGCTGAGGCCGGGGACCCAGCCCAGCCTGTGTCTGTCTGTGTAGGGGGCAGCTTTCTCCAGCATTGCTCAGTGGCAGTGTGGAGAAAGTGGGCAGTTGCATGGCTCCTGAGCTGGGCTCCTAGCTGGGTTCAGCAGGTTGGCAGACTTGGCATTGAGTATGTTGACGAGAGAGAGAGACTGGTATGAGGACACTAGGCTAAGCAGTCAGGAAGAAGGGACAGGCTGGAGGAGGGAGGATGGGCAGTGGGAGTGATGAGCCAGTACGGGCAGGTTAGAGCTGGGAGGCTTAGAGCTGGGAAGGTGGCGGCATCCTTTAAGACTCCAGAAGCAGAGCCATTCTGTGTGATGAAGACAAGGTCACACTGTGACTCAAAAGATGTAGATGGTTGGGCAGCTGTCACTGGTTCATTCAGCAACAGCCTTTGAGCGCCCTCCTGGGCCCGGCAGTGAGCTGGGTGCTGGTGCTCCATTACTGAGCAAGATGTGGGCTGTTCTCAGGGTCCAGCAGGGAAATGGTGAAACAAGCAATAAGGGGTGCCGAGAACTACCCAGGGACCCCACTTCATGTGGGAAAGGAGCTGGTCAGGAGGACTGCATCATTCCCTGGGGCTCATTGCCAAATAGAAATTTAGGGTCATTTGTTCAAATATTATTACAATTTAAAGACAGTGACAGCAGAGAATTAAACCAAACATGGGCCCTTTTTAGGCACAGGCCCTATGCAATGGCATAGACCACACACCCATGAAGCCGCCCTGGAAGGCTTCCTGGAAAAAGTGACATTTACACTGAGATGGACTGGATGAGAAGGAGTCAGCCAGATAGAGGGGGCATTTCTAGGCATAAGGAACTGCCTGTGCAAAGACTGGGCAGTGAATGAGGGTCTGGTGTATCTGAGAGATGGAGACACTCACCCTGGCTGGAGTGGGAGGAACTGAGGCAGATCCCAGAAGGAAGAGGGCAGGGTGATGGACAGCAGACTGGGGATGGGGAGTCCATAGAAGCAACTTGGGCTGGAGAGGAAGTGGAGTCTGAAAGGACCAGAAAGTGGAGTAGGGGGAGCTTCAGTGAGCATGAAGGGGCAGAGACTTGGAGAGGTCAAGGGGCTGCCTCTGCCTCCCAGTGCCCTCCCTATCCTGACAGCTGGTCTGGGCCCAAGAAGGTGGGACCCCAATAGACATGTCCCAGAGTGAGGGGACAGCTCAGGAATGAGCCGACTAACGGCCTGGATGATATATTTGCAAATAAGAACTTGGGTACAAGCTAAACTTGGAGTGCCTGAGGTTCGAGGGTTGTCATACCTCTGTACCCCATTTCCCAGTTCAGACTACAGTTGGGGACTTCCAGGAGGTAGGCTGGGGAGGGGCTAGTATTCTTAGCCACAGACGCCTATTGGGGCCTTGGGCCTCAGACTAGAAATTCCAGTTTGTCTGCCAGCTGCCTGGGGGGGAGCTGTCCCTCTTTCTGGGCCCAGCACCAGACAAGGTTCCACAGGTGGGGCTGGGCAGGTGGTGCTGAGTCCCAGGCCTCAGACCTGCAGTGGGAGAGGAAGAGAGAGACAAGAGCTTGAGAGATGGAGAGGCCTGGGGGCTGGGGGTGTTATCTGGGGGATGGGTGTGTGTGCTTCCAGGGGAGCCCCTCCTCAAGGAGAAGGTTTTTATGCAGGGAAGTGCCACAGGACATGGAGGGACTCATATTTACCGAGCTTTGGTGCAGTGGCCCCTGGCCTGGGTATTATTCTATTTAAGCCATGCAAAAACCCGTGGGGGAGAAGAGTTACGGTTTTCCTTCTGCAGGGAAAAACTTGAGGCTGAGAGAGGCTATGAGGCATGAGACATGCCAGCTCACACAGCTGGTAGCTGGCAAAGCTGAGACTCCAACCTGTGTCTGAGGGGCTCTGAAGCCTGGTTCTGGCCCCAGCTCTGGGCAGCCTGCTCCTCTCCACAAGCCACTGCCTGCAGATTGAGCAGTCCTGGCAAAGGCCTGGGAGCATCCAGAGAGTGCCCCTGGCTGGCAAGCGGTGGAGCAGCCTTGGTTTCCTTCCTTTGACCCTCAAGGATCACAGGAGTGTCACCCAGAAGTAGCTTAATTTACGAGTTTTTATGAACAGGAAAAGGGGTAAAGTCACATGATTTCACAACCAAACAGCCTGTAAACCTTAGTCATCTCTCTTTCCTCTGAAGTTCCCAGCATAAACCTGGCACTGAGGAGCTTAATAAATAATTCACAAGGAGACCTGGGGAAGGAAGTAAAGGCGCCCCCAGTCAGTCCCACAGGCTTACAGGGACCCGGGCAGGCTGGCATTATCGTCCCCATTTTGCAGAAGCAGAAATCTAGGCCCAGACATGTTAAGTGGCTCCCTCCACATACAGAGAGGACCTGGCATTGTTCGCATCCCTCCTTGCCTGTTGCCCTCTCCATGTGATGGGCTAAATGCCACCGCCTGCCCCCAACACACCCTTCAGCTGAGGAGCCTGGGGCGGTGGAGAAGCAGGGAGCCCAGAGACTCCTGAAGCCACCTTGACTCAGCCCTGACATCAGTGCTGAGGACAGAGATGAGTCACACACAAGCTCTGTCCTCGAGGTGCCCATAGTCTGGGGAGAGCTGAGCCTATGCTGATGTCAGTTCAGCATGGCCCGTGCCTCAGTTACAGATGGAGTCCCTGAGGAGGAGGCCTAGATTCCCAGGGCTCTGGGAGGCATTTGAGGGCCTTGACAGATATGTCAAGAGATGTAGAGGAAGGGTGTTTCTTTCTTTAAAAAAAAAATTATTATTACTTTTTAGAGACAGGATCTCACTATGTTACTCAGCCTGGTCTCAAACTCCTGGGCTCAAACAATCCTCCCACTTTGCCCCGCTAGAGTCCTGGGATTACAGGCATGTGCCACCCCAACTGGCCGAGGAAGGGCATTGCAATCTGAGGGAACAGTCTGGGCAAAGGTCTGGAGGAGGGAAATGTGGGATTTTCTAATGGAAGGTCTGTGTGGTTCAGTGTGGCTGGGGGTGCAATCTTGAATGTGACCAGATGGGAGTGGGTGGGGAGCAGAAGCATCAAGAGGGCTGGAGAGGTGAGCAGGGCTGACATCTTGTGGAGCATGAGCCCCGGCAGGATCTCCTGGGATGTGGGAGCCATGGGAAGGTGTAACTATTGGGCACCATGATCAGATGAGGGGAGGGAGTGGGAAGAGGCAGCAGGTGACTAGCGACGAGGTCCAGGGAAGTGGGGTTGAGGGCGGCCCAGGGGTGGGGTTTGGGCTAAACAGGATCTCACAGACAGGACTTGGGCTCAGCCTACAGGAGGTGGGGGCAGAAGGCAAGAGGGTGGCACTGGGTGCAGGGAAGGGCACTAAAGCCTTTCTCAGTGCTCATGGCAGCTATGCTGCTGCCACCCCTGCTGAGCCGATGAGGAACTGAGGCTCAAATCTGGTAGATCACTTAGGGCCACTCAGCAGGAAGAAGGCAAGCTGGAAACAGAATCTGAGGTCTTTTGAGTAGCAGTGAGCAGATCAGACCTGGCCAAGGACCTCCCCGTGCCTGGGCCTCCGGTCCCCTTGCCTCACTGCAGCATGGAGGGGGATGGAGATGAGCTGCCCAGGGCCAGCTGCCTCTGGGGCTCTGTGAGGTTGTGCTCTCAATGTCCCTTCTCTTTGGCAGAACCAAGGAAAGCATGTACCACTCACTGACGTATGCCACCATCCTGGAGATGCAGGCCATGATGACCTTTGACCCTCAGGACATCCTGCTCGCCGGCAACATGATGAAGGAGGCACAGATGCTGTGTCAGAGGTCGGGGGCGTTGGGGGCAGGGATCAGAGGTTGGGAGGCCCACCCTTCTGTCACCTTGGCCCATCCCAGTGCCTAGCATGCCACTATTCGCACTGCTGCTTTTGGCTAAGAAGTTGTGTCTGCAGGTGCTAAGAGCCGTCCCTGTTGGCCCTGCCTCAGGAGCTATGTTGTCTGAGCCAGTCACTGGGCAGCTTTCAGGGAGCAGGGTGACAGAGTAGAGGAGGAGGCACCATGACTTGAGTGGGCAGGAGGGTAGGCCAGGCTGGGCACGAAGAGACATTAAGGAGAGGAACCCAAATGTGGCACAGGTTGGGAGCTGCCAGGAGCAGCGTCACCTGGCCTGGAAGTGGGTTGACCAGGGGCTGCTCTTTAGCCTCAGCCCCAGGACTGATCAGGTGGTAACTGTCCCATTTTATCAGTGAAGACACTGAGCCTCAGAGAAGTTAAGTGACTGTTTTTGACAGAATATCAAACCTCTTCTGCCTGACCCCAAAGTCTGTGTTCTTTCTGTTAGCTCTGTCTCTCTAGGAATGTTCTAGAGTGTAGCAGAGAGGGACAGAGACAAGTGTGGCCTCTCTCTAATGCTCACCTGAGGCCCCTCTTTTTCCTCTTCAGGCACCGGAGGAAGTCTTCTGTAACAGATTCCTTCAGCAGCCTGGTGAACCGCCCCACGCTGGGCCAATTCACTGAAGGTGTGGCATCCAGGACGTCCTTTCAACCATGCTAAGCCCAGGTGGCCAGCTCCAGGCCTAGGAAGGGGCAGTTATCCTCCCTGTCATCGCCTAGGGGGCCAGGCCCTGGGGTCCATGCCAGGACACACATGGGTCAGACCTGGGGCCTTTTGAGGCATGGCTCTCTAGTGAGGGTGTGGGGGGCAGGTGAGACCCACTTATGTGATAGCACTACTGGCTGAGAACCTGCAAGTCAAGAAAAGGGAAAGCTGTCCAAGGCCAGGGCTCTGCTCCTGAGGCCCACAGGTGTTTAGAGTTGTATGTGCAGTTGAGTTTACTGATTTAATTATCCTGGTGATCACATGGGTCCCAGAGGGGAATGTGGTGTCAGCCGCTGAGTCACTGGCACAACATGAGAAGAGATGGTGTGGGCTGTTATGGTCCATCCAGGTCTTTGTGCCATGACCACATGCAGCTGTCCTGGAGGCAGCAGTGGCTGACCACAAGCAGTGAGGGGCTCTGCAGCGTAGGAGAAAGTGGCCTTACCCGCCTCAAGAACCCTGGAAGGTTCTAGCGCCCCACAATGCATCTGATGTTGCTGGGTGCACCACCTACAGTGGTGCTTGAAGAACAATATTAGGCGACCTTCTTGGGGAGGGCTTGAGCTAGCTTCTAGGGACAGTGACGAACACTCTGAAGCACTGGGTGACGAGGTAGGGGACAGGAGAGGTGCTGACATAGGTTCCCTTTGCTTTTGGGAAAGTGGGGGTGTGAGGATTCATCCCAGGCCTCCTGATTAGAGTCCCAGGAGGCCACGGGGCTTTGGTTTTCTCCCCACAGAGGAAATCCACGCTGAGGTCTGCTATGCAGAGTGCCTGTTGCAGCGAGCAGCCCTGACCTTCCTGCAGGTAGGGACCCCCACTTGTACAAGGAGGCTGGGATTTCAGAAGATCAATTTCCACATCCAACCACAACCCATCCCCTAGAGCAACTGTGACCCATCCCCTGTAGCAATCGTGACCCATCCTTCACACTCCTGCCCCTGGCAGGGCTCAAAGGGAAGTGATGGGCATGCGCTCCCACAGTTACTGGGATGCTATTTCCACTGTGTGGCTGCTGCATTTCCTGTTAAGGGTCCTGTGGGGGTGATAGGCATTGTCTGAAAGCCTGCTTTCCATGTGATTCATTCAACAAGCTCTGTAGCACCTGTGATGTACCAGACTTTTTGCACAGTACAGGTATGTAGTTTCTACATACCTTACACACATTACAGTTTGTTTTTGCTAATATTTATATTTGTTATTTAATCTTCACCACAGAGGCCTGTGAAGGGGAGACTTAGAGGAGAGGGGTCACTTTCCCAAGGTCACATGATTAGCAAATGATGTGCAGGGATTTGAACCTAGGTCTGATTAAGTTGGAGCCCAGCTCTCCTCACCACATAGTGGGAATGATGAGATTGATCACTGCATGCTTTTGCCTGAAAGCCTGGGTTATAGTGAGAACATATCATCATCATTATATATGTGTATTTAGCAGAAGAGGGACATTTTAGTGTTGGGGTGCTGGTTAATTTCATAGCTTTTTTTTTCTATCTTTTTGACCTGGGGAGATCAGAATTGCATTAATCCTAATCCTTGCTTTAGGATCCACTGTAATGATTGCACCATAAACGACATTTTGTTTGTTTATTACATTTTTACAAATAATGAACACCCATCAACACCACACCCAACTGGAGGACAGAACACTGGCAATAACTCTCCTCAGCCTGGGGGCTCCTCCTCACCCTGTCCATGCGCCCAACAGGGGAATCACTATCTAGAGTGTTATGTTTATTGTCCCCTACCCTTTTCTTTTTTTTTTTTTTTTTTTGAGACGGAGTCTTGCTCTGTCACCCAGGCTGGAGTGCAGTGGTGTGATCTCAGCTCACTGTAACCTCCGCCTCCTGGGTTCAAGCGATTCTCCCGCCTCAGCCTGTGGCTAATTTTTGTATTTTTGTATTTTTAGTAGAGATGGAGTTTTACCACGTTGGCCAGGCTGGTCTCGAACTCCTGATCTCAAGTGATGCGCCCACCTCGGCCCTACCCTATTTTTTTAAAAAAATAGTTTTCTCAGCTTTGTACTCATGTCTGAACAGCATATTGTGATGTTTCATTTGCTTTTGAGCTTCCTAAGGGGTGTGGGTCTTGCTTTCTTCACCCGGCTTTATGTGACTGTGTGTTACTCCCTTGCCTGAACACACCGCAGTTTGTTTATCTGTCCTTCTGCTGGTGGCCATTTGGGCTGTTTCTGTTTCTTGGCTATCATGAACTTCCACAACCCTTGTCCATCCGTCTTCCGTTGGGTGTAAACAGCGAATAGAGCTGCTGGCGGCTGTAGGCAACGGAGCTTTACATTTATAAATGTGATAAATACCTGCTTGTTGTAAAAACCACACACAATCCAAAAACAAGCATCCCGTTCTCCTTTCTCGCAGTCCCTCCACCTAGAGGGAGATACTGTTAACCACTGGGCGTGGCCCCTCCAGGCCTCTCTCCAAGCAGGGAGTACGTGTACCTGGGAGGCTGGTCCAACCCTGGGCATTTTAGAGGTTTTGTTGCGCCAAAGAGCAGGGAGGCCTGGTTTGGCTGATCTCCGACCTCATCCCCCAAGGGTTCCTCACAGGGAGGGGCAGTCAGGCCCAGAGCCTTGCATGATCCCTCTCAGCTACAGCTGCCCACCTGGGCCAGGCCGTCAGCATCTTTTCCTCCTGCAGGACGAGAACATGGTGAGCTTCATCAAAGGTGGCATCAAAGTTCGAAACAGCTACCAGACTTACAAGTGAGTGGGGCTGGCCATCTGCTTGTGGAGACTCTGGGTCACAGCCTCTGCTGTGCTGTCCCCCTCAGGCGGCTTTGTGGGAGGAGAAGAGTACTAACCAAGCCAGAACCTAGACTGTTGATGCAAGCCAATTTCCATGGCCACAGGACCTCGGTCTCCTGGAATCACATTCCCCTGGCTTTCTGGCTGTGTCTCTTCCCTTTGTCCCTTGAGTGCTTACTCCCTGCCTGACCCTCTGCTGGGGAAAATAAGACACAGATTCTGCACAGGGTGGTCTGGTGGGGGCAGGGAGGTAGCCACAGGAACAGCCATTTTGGGAACAGCAGCAGAACTCCCACAGATCTGTTAAGGCCCAGTCCAAATGCCACTTTCCCCATGAAGGCTTCTTTAACTCTAGTACACAGGAAAAGTATACACACACACACACGCGCGCGCGCGTGGACACGCTCTCTGCAGGCCAAAATCACCTCCATGCTATCTCTGGATCCCTGACATTCAAACTAGCCCAGGCCCAGGCCGTGTTTATGAATGAAGATTCAGTCCGGAGCATTTTTACCCAACATGGCTCCATAATCCCTCATCTATGGTTCCCACAGCAACAAAAGCTCTGAAAATCCAGTCCCCCACTCACCAAGTGTTGCATTAAAACTTATTTCCATTAAAAGTTGATTTGAGGCCGGACGCGGTGGCTCAAGCCTGTAATCACAGCACTTTGGGAGGCTGAGGCAGGCGGATCACCTGCGGTCAGGAGTTCGAGACCAGCCTGTCCAACCTGGTGAAACCCTGTCTCCACTAAAAATACAAAAATTCGGTGGGCGTGATGGCAGGCGCCTGTAATCCCAGCTACTCGGGAGGCTGAGGCAGGAGAATCACTTGAACCCGGGACGCGAAGGTTGCAGTGAACTGATATCATGCCACTGCACTCCAGCCTGGGTGACAGAGCGAGATATCGTCTCAAAAACAAAAACAAGGGGGGTGGGGGCAAGAGGTTTAAAGAGAGTAGATAAGGTTTGAAATATGCAGAGGATTATGGAGAAATCACTATGGAAACAGTACAAGAGTGACTGGCAGTACGGAGAAGCCCAGCTGAAGCTGGTAAAGATAAATTTACGGCAACACCAATCTTACTACACCTGCTCAGTAGTCCACATGCACCATAGAGAAGGCAGATAATTTACTCCATGCTTTTTCCATCGGGCGAGAGAGACAGAACAATAACATGGCAAAGGGGGCTAAGGATAGACATGAAGCTGTAGACCAAAAGACAGGGGAATAAAGCTTTACTTTTACAGGAGGAAAATAATTCATGGTGAGGGATACTGGGGATAGTTGCATAATAATGGAAATGTAGTTAA
Source organism: Piliocolobus tephrosceles (assembly GCF_002776525.5). Lineage (NCBI taxonomy): Eukaryota > Metazoa > Chordata > Mammalia > Primates > Cercopithecidae > Piliocolobus > Piliocolobus tephrosceles. The sequence goes on from NC_045434.1 coordinate 170,956,891, forward strand.
TACCACTGAACTGTACAATTAAAATTGGTTAAGATATTAAATTTCATGATATGTATATTTATCACAGTAAAAAAAAAATTGAAAAAAAGAGGAAAAGTAAAAAAGTCTTTTTTTTTTTTTTGAGGGGGTCTTGCTCTGTCACCCAGGCTGAAGTGCAGTGGCACAGTCTCAGCTCCCGGCAGCCTCTGCCTCCCGGGTTCAAGCGATTCTTCGCCTCAGCCTCCCGAGTAGCTGGGACTACAGATGTGCGCCACCCTGTCTGGCTAATTTTTTGTATTTTTAGTAGAGATGGGGTTTCACCACATTGGCCAGGCTGGTCCCGAACTCCTGACCTCAGGTGATCTGCCTGCCTCGGCCTCCCAAAGTGCTGGGATTACAGGTGTGAGCTATGGCGCCTGGCCTATTTATCATCTTTATCTCCCCCATTTAATGTAGCTGCTTCCCTGCAGGGATATTGTGAGCTTGTTACAAGGTATTGCTAGGGTATAATGTACCATATAGCATGTGGACATCACGTTACCTTGGGGGCCTATGCTAGAAGTTTTCTAGAAAAACCAGACAAGTGCTCTGGCCCCAGCCTCCCTACCAGCTGCCAGAATGATGTCGCCAAAGCACACACCTTGTCAGGCCATCCCTTGCCAACTCCCAAGGCTCCTCTTGCTCTTAAAAGAAGTCCTGGGTTATTGCTGAGTCCTTCCTGGGAGTTCACCCCTGGCCTGCTTGCCACATCTCCCACTTCACTCTGCCTTAGGTCCTTGAGCCTTCCCCCAGTTCTTCAAATATGCCAAGGTGGTTCCTACCTCAGGGCCTTTGGACGTGCTGTTCTCTTTGTCAGAAACACTTTCTGCACTGAGCTTTCTGTACCAGATTTCAGCTCAAATGTCACCTCCTCAGAGAAGCCTTTCCTATCCCCAGACTAGGTCAGGTCCAAGGATTCTTCTCCTTGGAGCCTGCTATCACCCTCATAGTGATTTAATGGGGGGAGGGAGGGTCTGTCCCTTAAAGTGAGAATGCTGTGGGGGCAACGGCTTGGTGGCTTTGGTCCCTGCTGTCTTCCAGTGCCTGGCACAGAGAAGCCTCAAGCTTGCTAATTGAAAGCCTTCAAAATGTTGTCAGCCCAGGAAGGAGGCAGACACATCGTTAAAGCCTCTGTCCTGCCCCAGGTGGCTGGGCTAGGGGCTCTGTGCAGTTGGTAACCAGGAGAAATAGAGTTGAATTCCAACCAGGAGACTCCAGGAAGACTTCCTGAAGGAGGAGGTGTTTGGGCTAGCCCAGTGGTTTTCAGCTAGGGGTGAAGTCCCCCTCTGAGACATTTGGCGGTGTCTGGAGACATTCTGGTTGTCCAGCTGGGGAGAGGATGCTACTGGCATCTGGTGCTCAGGGACTGTGGATGCTGCTAAACATCCTAAGATGCCCAGAACAGCTCCCCTGCCACCCCCAACAACAAAGAATTATCCATCCCAAAATGTCAGCAGTGCAGAGGCTGAGAAAACCTCTTTTAGACAGGATGTGGAGTACGAACAAATGTCCAGGAGCTGCCCATGGCAGAGTGTGCCGGGGCCCATACGGCTGAAATTCAGGGGTGAGGAGTGTGTTATCATGGTGGGACATGGGGTTCGAAATTTCCTCAAATATCAGTTCTCAGGATCACCAGAACTGTATGAATCCACCACCAGGGAGTTTACCTGAGGCCCAGCTGGAAGGGGTCCCAGCCCCTACCCCCCACCCCCAGCAGTGGCTGAAACAGGACTTGGCATCTCTCTGCAGGGAGCTGGACAGCCTTGTCCAGTCCTCACAATATTGCAAGGGTGAGAACCACCCGCACTTTGAAGGAGGAGTGAAGCTCGGTGTGGGGGCCTTCAACCTGGTGAGTGCTCCTCCCCCATTTCCACAGTGCCTGGCTCGAGCTGTCTCCCCTTCTGTCCCTGACTCGTGTGGTCACTGCCAAGTGCACCTGCACCTGTGTGCTGGGCACCGGGATCCAGAGATGACCAGATGTGTGGCCAGCCTTCAGGGACTCACAGCTGGGCTGGGGGTGGAGTGGGCGCTGGAGCCAGCCCCAGAGTCCATCAGTGCATTTCTTCCCAAGTCAGGCCAGTAGCTTGAAATCCACTATGGTGGAGCCTTCACAGTGCCCGACCATGGCACACATAATAAATCAGGGCTTTCTCTGCCCTAGAGAGCTGCTGGTTAAACATTTACCAGTGGCAGGGAAGGAGAAAGTCCTGAAACCAGCTGATGACTTAGAGGGGACAGAGAACTAAGTCTCCTCCTGCATGGAGTGGGGGAAGGCTTCCTGCGGGAGGGAGTGAGCATCAGTGCTGGCTCCTGAAGGATTCCTAGGAGTTTCCCAGCTGAGGAGGGGCTTTCAGGCAGAGGGATCGGGAAGTCTGGGAAAACTGTGCCTGATCAAGGGAGGAGGAGCTTCCCAGGGAAGATTTTAGCCTCGGGAACCTAGGTGGCCAGGGGCCTTTCCAAAGTTAGAGGGGTGGCCCTCTCCTCTCCAGGTAAAGCCTGTTAAAGAGCAAGCCTTGGGACAGTGGGGGTGGCCCCTGCCCCCTCTGGGTACCTTCACATGCTTGATTGCCTCCTTTCTTGTAGACATTGTCCATGCTTCCTACTAGGATCCTGAGGCTGCTGGAGTTCGTGGGGTTTTCAGGAAACAAGGTAACCACCCGCCTGACCTGCTCAGCCCCAAAACTGGGGCTGGGCTGGACAGGGTGGGGCTGACAGGCCGCAGGGCCTAGGTGCCCGTCCTGGCTCAGCCCCTCTCATTGTATGACCCTGGACAATGCCCAGACCTCCCTGGGCCTCAGTCTTCTCTCCAGGCGTATGGGGCTAGTGATCTCTGCCTGGCCCTCCTAGGGTGCAGAGGCTCTGGGTGGGTGAGGGTGGGTGTGAAGGGCAGCTCCATCAGTGGCCCAGGATCACACGTTCTCTGAGCCTGACAGGTGTCAGGGCTGGTCCCTCTTTCTGTAGATACTGCCTCACTTCAAGACTTTGAGCAAGTCCTTCCCCCAAGGACCGTTTTCTGGTGCTACCACTTCATCCAGCAGATGCCTGAGGGAGGCCCTACTGGGCATCAGACCTTGAGGAGGAACCAGAGAACTCAAGCACCCAGAGACTTTACTGAGGGCAAGAACCTGAGTACCAACCCCAGGTTGAAGGCAGCAGATCAGGGAGGGCTTCCTGGTGGAGGAGGCATGGTGTGGTAGAAGGAGCATTGGCCTGGAAGTTAGGATCTCTGGGTCAGTCCAGCCTCATCCTCTTTTCTCTGTGACTCTGAGCAAGTCCCTACCTTCTCTGAGCCTCTTTTCAGTAAAATAAGGACCTTGTTATGGACCAGATAAGTGTTTCTCAAATGTGCACTGACCCTTCCTGATATTTGCCACAAGCACGGACCTCTCTATTATAATGTATATATTACTTTTCTCAAAAGTGACTCATGACTTTTTCTGAAATTGATTCAAAGGAAACATCTCTACACAAACCTCCATATTATTTGGCATGATAAGAACCTAATCATAAAAATAAATACAAGGGCCCAGCCATCTTTTGGAAAGCCCAGCTAGACTGTGTGGTGGGCCCGGGTTCAGCCAGGGCTGCCTCTTTCTGAGAAAGGGGGCTTAGGGTGAGAGAGTTCAAACCCCGCGAGCAAAGGACTGGGGATTTCTCCAGATCTATCCTTTGGCACCACCAAAGGATAGAAAGATAACTGAGAAGGGAAAATGCTCACCGTGACTCAGTGTTTCCTGGCGCCTGCCCACGGACCGACCCCTGAAATCTTAGCTGCCCTCTGCTGTCTGAGCTTCGGAAAACATTGGCTAGAGGCTATGAAGGTCTCTTTCAGTTTTGTTTCCTTAAGAAAGCACATGGGTCATGCGTAGGACTTCAGGATGATGAAGGGAGGGCCCAGAGGTGAGGCAGTGTGGCCTGGCCAGGCGGGTTGCGGGACCTACTGTGCCAGCCTGGGCTTCCTCTTTATCTCGAAGGCAGGGGAGCCATGGAGGGTTTGAGGCAGGAGTGAGGCAGGTCAGATTTGTGTTTTAGAAAGAATGAGAATGCTCTGGAGGACAGAACGGGGCAGAGACTGCAGGCAGGGAAACAAGGTGGGGGGTCTGCCCCCAGCCCCTCCCCAGCCAGGCTCTGGAGTCTTCTCCCCCAGGAAGCCTTCCCAGGCCCCACCTGTTCCCTGAGCCCATGGCTGGGATCATCCACCTCCGTGTCTCTCGTGCTCCCAGCCAGACCTGGGTTGCTAGGGCCCTCAATACCCATCGCAGGGCAGCCGAGCCGGTGACTACAGAGAGGGTAAGGAAGGGGCTGTGGAGAAGGTGGGGGACACCTGAGACCCGCCAAGCCTTTGTCCTGGCCTTGGCAGCCATGTCCCCTTCCCCCAGGAATGCGCTGGGGCACTGAGGGGCAGCCCCTTGCTCAGGGCCACACAGCTGACCCGGCCTCCAGGGTTCCAGCGCTCTTCCTCCCCTTTGCCGGCAGCACTGCCCACACAGCTGTCCAGCCGCCTCCCAGGCCCCTGCCCTCTCCGGGAGCCTCACCCACCCTCCCGTCCCCTCAGGACTACGGGCTGCTGCAGCTGGAGGAGGGCGCGTCAGGACACAGCTTCCGCGCTGTGCTGTGTGTCATGCTCCTGCTGTGCTACCACACCTTCCTCACCTTCGTGCTCGGTAGGTGCCCCTGGGGTTTGGTCGTTTCCACGGGGGCAGGAGAATGAGGGGCTACAGACCCCGCTCATGCCTCTGCGGCTAGGGATAGGGGTACTGAAACCAGAAACAGAGCCACATCCACTGTCCCGGGGACTGGCCTGCTGACGCCCACTGCCTCACAGTGTGACTAGGTTCCAGCCTCAGTTTTCTCATCTGTGAAATGGGGGGGGGGGGGTGCCCACCCTGTGGAGTGTGTGAAGACACTGTATACAGCACCTTATGGTTCTGGGCACAGCCTTGGTGGACACAGGCTCCTGGTTATCGAGCCCTGTGAAGTGCTTGGGGCGATATCTGCACTGCCTTATATAAGCCTCATGTCACCCTAGGGACAGGGAGAATTATCATCCCCATTTCACAGAGCGGGAAGGGGAGACCCCGGGAAGCCCCTACTGGGTTGCTGGCAGGATCACAGGAGCCAGGGGTGGTGACATGTTCTGTGTCTCCCCCACCGCCTCCTCCAGGTACTGGGAACGTCAACATCGAGGAGGCCGAGAAGCTCTTGAAGCCCTACCTTAACCGGTACCCTAAGGTGAGCCCCATGTGCTGCCCGGTACCCCCAGCCCACAAACACCCACAGACCCCCCGGACGCACACGGACTTGCATGTGTGTCATTTCAGGGCGCCATCTTCCTGTTCTTCGCAGGGCGGATTGAAGTCATTAAAGGCAACATTGATGCAGTGAGTGATGGGGGTCCAGGCCGGGGCTGGGGATCCCTCAGGCTCTCCCAGGCCAGCAGTAAGTCAGGCACATGTGACATACTCAGGGACAGGACAGACTGGGAGGAGGTCCCCAAGAGAGAACCAACCAGAGAGCAGGAGAGGGAGAGGCCCTTCTGACAGAGCAGCCTGGGAAGACAGCCAGGAGGAGGCATTTGTGGTGCCTGGGAGTTTGACTGGGAGATATAGAACTGCAGCATTGCAGTGGAGGGAGGTGCGGGGAGGTGCTTGAGGGAGGCAGAGGTTAGGAAAGCCCATCTGTTTAGGGCATGGCGATTAGGCTGGAGTCTGGTACCTCCCCTCCATTATAGCTCTGTCCTGTTCTTTCAATTTGTTACAAAAAACCAGAGTCCCAGACGGGGGCTGTATTTGGGCCCAAGGTCATGTAAGACTCAGGAGGTAAAACCAGGACTGGAGGCCAGATCTCCTGGCTCCTGGGGCCCCACCTGAGCCTAGCACAGGGTTGGACCACCATGACCTGGAGAGGCCTGGTCTGCTGTGGTGTTGGGAGGTGTGGAGGATGCAGAGGGGTTGGGGCTGGGTGGGCACCCGTCAGGCTGACCAGAAGGTGCCTGCAGGCCATCCGGCGTTTCGAGGAGTGCTGTGAGGCCCAGCAGCACTGGAAGCAGTTCCACCACATGTGCTACTGGGAGCTGATGTGGTGCTTCACCTACAAGGGCCAGTGGAAGATGTCCTACTTCTATGCCGACCTGCTCAGCAAGGAGAACTCCTGGTCCAAGGTGGGCTGATGCCACGTGTTAGGAGCATTGGGTGAACAGGGCTGACTGTGTGCCTCCAGACCAGGGCCAAATCCCTAACTAAACACAGATGTCTCAGCTGAAATCTAAACATAACCTTAAATTCTAATAGGACTCAGGCTTGGAAGGAACTAAAGACCACAAGAGAAACTTCTGAACCACAGTGTGTCACAAAGAGACTTCTAGTCACAAAGGACAGAAACATGGCTCCCTCTGTCCAACAGAACTGTCTCTATGGTAGAAATGTTCTACTTATGCACTGCCCACATATGGTAGTCACCAGTCACATGTACACAGTGAGCACATGAAATATGCCTAGTGCAGCTGGGAAACTGATTGTTTTCAGTTTTATTTAATTTAATTAACTAAATGTTAAATTTAAATAGCCATGTAGGGCTAGTGGCCACTATATTGGACTATGCAGTTCCAAAACACAAAAGGCTCATATAACTGAACATTCTTGGCACATCCGACTTCAGGTAGGGCTGGATCCAGGAATTCAAATGAAATGTCTGGCTTGGTCTTTCCATCTGTGACTGTGCTCTATCCTGTGACATCTTTGTTTCTGTGACATCTTTGCAGGAAGCTTTTCTCCATGTGACAGGCAAGGTGGCCATGGGCTGCTTCTACCCACATCCTCCCCTTGGTTTCAACCAGAGTCCCACAATTCAGCCTCACTGGTCTGACTTGTTACATGCCAATGCCTGGAACAGAGGGGTGGGAAGATTCTTCATGGGCTGAGAGTAGGAGAGGGGCGGTTCCACAGAAGAAGATGATGCACCCAGAAATAGTGGAGGGATTAACAAGATGCCATATAGGCAAAACAAAGCCAAACAGATGCTTGCCTACCAAAGAAGACATTTATCACGGTAAGTATTGAAATAAGTGTTAGCTTGTACCATCATAGTAGTGCTAGTGCAGAAATTGGAACCAAGAGTCTTAGAACCACCTAGCTCAGCAAACGTCTAATCTGTTATTTCTAAATACACAGGACATGTGTCTTCATGGCTTCATCCCCTGCCCATAGCAGACATTGCTAATCAATCCTCTGCCATGAGCCTGGCTGTGACCTTAGATGCCTTCCCTGCAAAGCTCCAGGCAGCTGTTAGAACTGACCCGCACTGGCACCTGTTAGGAGACCTGTCATCTGCATCTGGTCCCTCCCCCTCCTCCACATGGAGGTCTCTTTTCAGTAGCCCTGCCTGGGGACCAAGCTGAAGGAGAATTCTCTGGGTCTGGGGCAGGTGGGGCTAGGGAAGGGAACAGGCTTCTACTGAGCTCTCAGTGTGTGTCTGGCACCTGTCATGTCCTCCACACCACACCCAGTGAGGAGAAGTTATTATCTCCATTGGGCACATGAGGGCCACTGACGCTAAGTGAGGACTGTGACTTTCCCACCCACATGGCTGTTGGTGACAGACACTGGATTTGAGGACAGTCCTGTGTGACTTAGAGGCCTCTGCTTCTCTCTTGGTCCTAGAGTCCTCCCGAGGAGTCAAGGCTTGCCCTGAGCCCACCCTGCTGTTGAAGGTGCTTCCTCAGGCCCAGCTCCCATGGCCAACAAGGACAAAGCCTCAGGGAACCTTTTTTCTTTTTTGAGAGATAGGGTCTTGCTATGTTGGTCAGGCTGGTCTTGAACTCCTGGGCCCAAGCAATCTTCCCATCCCTGCCTCCTGAAGTGCTAGGACTCTGGGCCTTAGGGAACGTTTTTGAACTGAAAGTGACTCTTGAAGCCTTTCTGTAGAGTGAGGTGGGTGGCTGGGGCTAACCACATGGGGAAAGGGAGACCTGGTGGGGGCACACAGCTGCTATATAGAGGAATGGAAGGTGGGCCAGGCCTCCCAGCTGTCAGGAAGTCTGGCTCAGTTCCCAGCCCGCTGGGGTGGCCAGTCCCGCTCTCTCTGCAACACTCTCCTCATGAGGACTTCCTGTGAAAAACGGGGGTTGTAACACTCTTGAGTTCTGGGGCCCCATCCATTTCTAATCTCCAGAACTTGGCCACCGCAGACTCCACCAACTTATAGTCCTGGGGCCTGGGCCTCTGGCCATTGCCATAGGCACCACCCGCTCTGCACAGGCAGCGCCCCTTTCTGCCAGGATCCTCTGAGGTCAGCTGCTGGGTCTGACCCGCAGACCCTGACTGAGTGATGGATGAACAGAGTACGCAGACAGGGCTTGCCTGTCAGCAGATAGGGGACCCTTGCCAGAGTCAGCAGCAGCCCCCATAAGCCGGCCATGCTTGCATTTATTTAGTACAGATGTAATGACAAAGGCCTAAAGCAAACTTCATTTCTGGGTAATTAACATTGTGCCCCCCGCCCCACCCCCGGAGAGAGCAGTCCTCTGCTCGGATGATTAAAGGCCAGGTTCCGAGGCCTAAGTAAAGTAACTTATCTAGATCAATTCCCTTCTTGTTATCTACTCTGAGAGAACTCAGCTGTCTTCAGCCACAGCCTTTTGCGAAGCTTTTGCAAAACCTCCCAGCTTTTCAAGAAGGTTTGCTGCTTTATATAATTTTTCTAACCCTGACCTATCTCCTACAGTCAGGCCTGTGGAGGCCTTTGTGTTTCCCCCAGTGCTGGCAGCCTGGAGGCTTAGATGGCCAGAAACAAGGCGGTGACAGTGGCGTGCTCAGGGCTTGGGAAACCCAAGGAGCTAAAGGCATCCTCGGGCAACCCAAGAGGACAGGAAGGCTTCTAAGGAGAGACCTCTGAGGTGGGTCTCGGAGAGGAAGGATTTAGGGAGGCAGAGTGGAGGAAGTGAGAGGACACCCCAAGCTGAGAGGGCGGCAGGACCAAAGGCTCAGAAGCCAGGGCGCTGCAGAGGGGCTCTGTGCCATGGGGTGAAGAGTTTGCACAGCAGAAGAGCAGGGGGCCTGTATCAGGGGAGACAGCTGCTCTTTTCCCCCAGTGTGGCCGCTGTACATCTCTGGGGGAGAGCTGGGGCGTCCACAACTCTCAGTCACAGCCTCCATCCTAACCCTGCTGGTGCTGTGAGGGTGAGCTGTCTGTGGGCAGGAGGGAAGGCTCTTGGAGGTGAGCCTGGTGGAGAAGGGATAATGGCATCCCAGGCCGAGGAACAGCACAGGCAGAGGCCCCAGGAGAGTTTAAGGAGTGTAGGGGAGGAAATGGCAGAAGATGAGCCAGAAAAAGAAAGGTTAGGGCTGGAGGATGTGAGTGGCTGTTTGGGCTTTATCTAGCAGTAGGGGAGCCCTGGCAGGCTTGTGGCTTAGATAGGTGCTTTAGGAAGCCCACCAGCAGTTGCTGGGCCATCCCCACTTGCCAGGTCCTGTTCTAGGCCAGGAAATACAAGAGTGAGCAGGAAAAGACCCCCTCTCAAGGCTCACATCCTAGTGGGGAGAGAGACAAGAAACACAGATGTGCAATATAACATGATGTCTGGTTCCAGTAAGTGCAGTGAAGAACAAGCCAGGCCGGGCGCAGGGAATGACGGGAGGGGCGCCTTTGTAAGGGGAGGTCAGGGGAGGCCTGTCTCAGAGGACAGCAGAATGGAGCGCAGGAGCAGCGCATGGCAGTCACAAAGCAGGCCGTTTGGGCAGAGGGAGCTGTGTAGGGCAGGGCAGGAGTGTGTTTGATGTGTCCTGGGAACAGCCCGGAGGCCATCGTATGGCTAGAGTGCGGCAGGTGTGGGGGAACAGTAGGAGATGTCTCCTGAGTGTGATGGGATACAACCAGATTTCCAGGAGGGACTGACGTGAGCTGACTTAAAAAGGTCAGCGTGCGAAATGGCTTGTAGGGGACAGGAGTGGGAGCAGGGAGACGGGAGACAATGTGTACCAGGACAGCAGAAAGACATCCCGGGTAGCCTGGAACAGGGAGACGGTGTGGAGACGGTGGCAGCGCGATAATGAGAGCCGTAGGGCAAGGCCAGCAGGATCCTAGAGTGAGACGGGAGGTAAAGTCACTGGGACTTGGTGCCTCCACGTCAGGGGCAGGGGAAAGGGAGAGGACAAGGGCGACGTGGGAGGTTAAAGATGGGACCGGGGCCAGGCGCAGTGGCTCATGCCTGTAATCCCAGCACTTTGGGAGGCTGAGGCGGGCGGATAGCTTGAGGTCAGGAGTTTGAAACCAGCCTGGCCAACATAGTGAAACCCTGTCTCTACTAAAAAATACAAAAATTGCCAGGCATGGTGGTGCATGCTTGTAGTCCCAGCTACAAGCCGGGAGGCGGAGGTTGCAGTGAGCCGAGATCACGCCATTGCACTCCAGCCTCAGCCAGGGCGACAGAGCAAGACCATCTAAAAAAAAAAAAAAAAAAAAAAAAAAAAAGATGGGACCGGGAACAGGTTTCAGGGAGGAAGACTCTTCCCACAAAGACGAGCTTTTCCTCATGTGGTAAAGGGCGGGCTGAGGCCCCGGCATGGGTGGGGCTGCCAGGTGGAGGCCGCTTTCCGCCTGCTCTAGGCAGGACTCCCGGATGTCCGGCGCCCTTTCCTCTCCACCCTTTCTTAGCCAAGAGGCAAGAGCTGTGGTTCGGAACTTGGCCACCTGAGGGCAGCACAGAGCCAGGCTCCTGTCTCGGGACTTCTGAGGAAGGGGCGTGGCGTGCAGGGAGAACTGGGTAGGGTAGGGGGTTCTCCCGCAGGGCCACGGTTTCACTGTCAGGGCTGGCTGTGCATCTAGTGGGCAAGGCAGTGGGGTCGATTCCTGGCTCTGCCTCAGTGTCTCTGGGGTCCCAGGAAGCAGAGGTAGGCTACGGACTCCTTTCTGGCATTGGCTTTGGGATCAAGCGAGGTGCTGGATTTGATGTTCCTGGCACACAGAGCAAGGCAGTTAGTTCTACCAGAGTGGCCTGAACTGAGCAGACCCAGGCCCTGCTCACGTTTCTGGCTCAAGCCTCTTTTTTTTTTTTTTTTTTTTTTTTTTAACAGCCCGTGCTTCATCCTCCCATTGATAATCCACACACATCCTGTCGCCTCCAGGCTTTGCTCAGCCCCTTCCCCTGGCTGGAAGGCCCTGTCTGGGGCCTCAGGGAATTTCCCCATTGCCCTTCAGGGGCCCACTCTGAAGGTGTTGCTTCCCAGAAATCCCGATTGAGCCCCTGTCCTTGTGTCTCTGCCTCAGCCTCAGCCTGTCCTACCCATTACTAGTTGCATGGATTCTTCTTGCCACTGCTTCAAGTGGAGAAGAAGGTGGCTGCTTTGACATGGGTTGTCCTGGATTCCGGTCTTCAAGTTGCTTCAACTTCTTACCTTCATTTTTCCCCTGGGGCTTGGAGACAACGCGGGCTCCTATGCTGGGCCACGTGAGGTCCGTCTGCAGATTCCAGCCGGGCTGGGGCTGGAGGAGGGCTGCTCACACCTGGCTGTTGCTCTGTCTCACACAGGCCACCTACATTTACATGAAGGCCGCCTACCTCAGCATGTTTGGTAAGGAGGAGTACAAGCCATTCGGGGACGACGAAGTGGAATTATTTAGGTGGGTCTCACTATCGTGCTCCCACTGTGTAGGCCGCTATGGACAGATCAGCCAGGCTATCCTGAGCTGTGGGCACTGCGGAGGGAGGAGTGGGGTGACTCCCTGCCCCCACCCCAGGACTGACACACCTGCGTGTGCTCCCCTCCCATTGCCACCCCATGCTGCTGCTACTGGTGGTTGGAGCACTTTGAATTTCTTCAGAGGCTTTCTTTCACAGAAATGGTTTTGTCAATATCATCTCCCTCCAAGTCTCTTCCATGTGGGCAGGAGGACAGATATGGCCACCAAGGTCCAGGGAGGGAAGGTCTTTCACTCTGCTGAGTTAACCTGAGACACTCAGAGAAGCACAGTGGAGAGCTGAGAGTCGAAATTGAAGCCGGGCGCGGTGGCTCAAGCCTGTAATCCCAGCACTTTGGGAGGCTGAGATGGGCGGATCACAAGGTCAGGAGATCGAGACCATCCTGGCTAACACAGTGAAACCCCGTCTCTACTAAAAATACAAAAAACTAGCCGGGCGAGGTGGTGGGCGTCTGTAGTCCCAGCTACTCGGGAGGCTGAGGCAGGAGAATGGCGTAAACCCGGGAGGCGGAGCTTGTAGTGAGCTGAGATCCGGCCACTGCACTCCAGCCTGGGCCACAGAGCAAGACTCCGTCTCAAAAAAAAAAAAAAAAAAAAAAAGAAATCGAACAAACAGGAGTAAACCCAGCCTCTGCTTGTTCTTAGCTGTGTCACCTGGGACAACTTCGGCATCTGTAAAATGAGAATAACAACCTCCACCTCGCAGCACTGTTTTGCAAATCAACTAGATAATAAATGTAAAGAGCTTGGCAGAGAACTAGGAGCCTAGAAGCTGCCCACTAAGTGGTGGCTGTTTTCATTCTTCCTGTACCACCGAATTTGCTTTCTGTGAAGCATCTTTGGAGCAGAGCTCAGCCTTGGCAGGTGGAGGATGGAGCTTAGAGCCTTCCTCCAGTCTTGGTGAGGTTGACCCCAATTTGCAGACCTGGAAGTGGGTATAATATGGGCCTCCTAGGCTACTGCTGTCACAACAATAGGGCATTTATCACTTCCAGATTGTCTGCTACTACAGCGGATTCCATGTCCGCCTCTCAGATGACTCTTCCAGAAAGCCTAGGAGGGCAGGTGTCATTACCTCCATTTTAGAGATGAGGAAATTAAGGCCAAGAGAGGTTCTACAGTGAATAAGCAAAGGAAGAGTTTGGGGAGGGCCTCACACCCACATCCAGCTGTTTCCTGTGCCTAAATGGCTCAGGCCTGAGGTCACAGCCACACCCGGTGACTGTGGCGGAAACAGGAGGAGGGTGGGATGGAGCTGGGTGGGTGAGGCCCCCGATGTGGAGGCGTGCCTGGCGGCATACCGCATTTTGCTCTGCCCTTGGAAACAGCTGAGAAGGCCAGAACTCGCGAGGCAAGAGTTAATTAAGGGTTTGAGCTGTTTGGTGTTGGATAGGTCCCACTCTTTCTCTGAGTGTTGGTCTCTCCTGTGAAATTGGGATTAAACTTCTCTTGAGTCCTCCCCAGAAATGGGGCCTGGGAGTGGAGGCGATAACTAGGAGGCAGGGCTGGCCCGGGGATGTTTGACACACTGGCACCTCTGCCAGCTGGCGGGGAGGAACCCCTTGCCCAGCCATAGGAAGTGGCCAGGTCTTGGGGCAGTGTCTCTAAAATAAGACCATAGCCGCAGGCTATTTCAGATCTAGAAGGCTCTTTAGAGTCCAACACTGTCATTGTATGGATGGGGAAACTGAGGCCCAGAGAGGGGCCAAGCATAGCTGGGTAGGCTGGGGACCCTCCGCCCTCTCCTACTCTTTTTCATCCTCTCCCACCCTCCCCATCTCTTTCACAGAGCTGTGCCAGGCCTGAAGCTCAAGATTGCTGGGAAATCTCTACCCACAGAGAAGTTTGCCATCCGGAAGTCCCGGCGCTACCTCTCCTCCAAACCTGTCTCGCTGCCAGTGCCTGCTCTGGTGGGTAGGAGGTCTGGACTGGCACTGCCCTCCGGGTATAGGATTGTGGGGATTCGCTGAGAGCCACAGCTAGGGGGAAGTGGATGAGGAGAAAGACCTTCATGCCTCAGGGGCCTGGGGAGGGTTTCCCAATTCACCTGCGAGTCTGACCCAGCCTCTACCCCTTAGAAAGAGATGGTCCACTGGGGCTGGGAGTGGAGAGACAGGCAGGCTGCAGATAAGAGGCAGAGAGGGTCGCCCTCCTGGACAGATAGCCCCATGTCGCTGTGCCCAGGCAGAGGCATTACCCGGCTGCCTGTGATCCCAGCCTGACTGCTCCAGTCTTGTCACAATGATTTTCATTGTTTTCACGGTCCCCTTCACTGGGCCAGCGTCTTCACGTTATATTCAACTCCGAACTCACATAATAGCCAACATTGTTATTGAGCACTTGCTCTGTTCAAGGCTGCCCACACCCATTGCCTGTTGCCTCATTTGAGCCTCACATCAACCCTCTGAGTAGGCGCTGCTGGTATCTCCATTTTACAGATGGGGGTAACAAGATCTAACAGATCAGTAGAAAGATCAAATAACTTGCCCAGGTCACACAGCTGGTGAGTTGGAGTCAGAATTTGAACTCAGCAGTCTAGGCCCACAGCCCATATTCTGAGCCATGGTTGTGATGCTAATTCTATGCACGATTTGAGTAGGCGTCCGATAAAGTTCCAGCTTGCTAAGAGTCCTTGTTATTCAAGTAGTAAGGGAGCCGGAAAAGTAGAAGGAAGCCTGCTTGAGAGACCTTTTTTTGGTCCTGGCTGTACTGTTCATTAACTGAATAGCCTTAGGTCGGTTCCCTCTTCCCCTTATGTAAAATGGGTATAATAATAGATTCCTTTCCCATTTCACAGAGCAGTTATGAGCATGAATGAGAAAAATGTGTTAAATACTTTATCAGTTGAAAAGGTCAATATTTGGCCGGGCGCGGTGGCTCAAGTCTGTAATCCCAGCACTTTGGGAGGCCGAGGCGGGTGGATCATGAGGTCAGGAGATCGAGATCACCCTGGCTAACTCGGTGAAACCCCGTCTCTACTAAAAACACAAAAAATTAGCCAGGTGTGGTGGCGGGCATCTGTAGTCCCAGCTTCTTGGGAGGCTGAGGCAGGAGAATGGTGTGAACCCAGGAGGCGGAGCTTGCAGTGAGCCGAGATCACGCCACTGCACTCCAGCCTGGGCGACAGAGTAAGACTCTGTCTCAAAAAAAAGGTCAATATTTCTATAGTTTGATTCAGCACTTACAACCTGAGTATTTCTAAAGTTTTAAAATATTTTATGGTTTAAAATATACAATAGGCCAGGCGTGGTGACTCACGCCTGTAATCCCAGCACTTTGGGAGGCAGAGGCGGGCGGATCACCTGAGATCGGGAGTTTGAGACCAGCCTGACCAACATGGAGAAACGCCATCTCTACTACAAATACAAAATTAGCCGGGCGTGGTGGTGCATGCCTGTAATCCCAGCTACTCGGGAGGCTGAGGCAGGAGAATCTCTTGAATCCAAGAGGTGGAGGTTGCCGAGATTGATTGTGCCATTGCACTCCAGCCTGGGCAACAAGAGTGAAACTCTATCTCAAAAAAAAAAAAAAAAACAAAATCCAGTAAAGATATTGTTATCAAGTGGAGCAGAAGGATATTGTAGGAAGG
The DNA here is from genome assembly GCF_002776525.5 of Piliocolobus tephrosceles. Classification (NCBI taxonomy): domain Eukaryota; kingdom Metazoa; phylum Chordata; class Mammalia; order Primates; family Cercopithecidae; genus Piliocolobus; species Piliocolobus tephrosceles. The sequence goes on from NC_045434.1 coordinate 170,972,192, forward strand.
GCAAGGGAAGCAACTATACCAAAAACTTAGGGGAGAATTTCCCAAACTGTAATCTGCAAAATACTATTTATGCATTAAATGATTTCATTTGGGAAAGACTGGCCTAAATACAGTTTATATACTATAGACTTTCTTGGAGTCTTATATATTAATCTAAGAAGAAGCTTAAAGATATGTTTTTTCTCTAACTTACTAGGCCACAGAATCATTTTTAATTTTTATTTTTATTTATTTGGGGGGAAGGGAAGAATCCTTTTTTAAAAAATGAAACATTTGCTGGCCGAGTGTGGTGGTTCATGCCTGTAATCCCAGAACTTTGGGAGGCCAAGGTAGGTGGATCATTTGAGAGCAGGAGTTCAAGACCAGCCTGGCCAACATGGTGAAACCCCATCTTTACAAAAAATTCAAAAATTAGTGGGGCGTGGTGTCATGCATCTGTAGTCCCTGTTCCTCAGGAGGCTGAGGTGGGAGGATAGCTTGAGGAGGTCAAGGCTGCTGTGAGCTCTGATAGTGCCACTGCACTCCAGCCTGGGTGACAAGAGTGAGACCCTGTCTCTAAAATAAAATTAAATTAAACATTTGCTAACTTGGAACCAGAGAACAATTTGAGAAATACTGGTCTAAACTGAAATTCCCTTCCTAGAACATAATAACAAGAACCACAACAATAATATCTTTCTAGAACTTTATGGCTACAAAGTGTTTTCACATCCATTACCTGGTTTGATAGTTTAGGAAATGCGCATTTAAGCAAACACAGTTACTATGAATGAAAGTTTAAATTAGTATTATTATTTTATTTTATTTTTAAATATTTTAGAGGTGGGGTCTCACTGTGTCATACAGGCTGGAGTGTAGTGGTGATATCATAGCTCACTGCAGCCTCAAACTCCTGGGCTCAAAGGATCTTCTCATGTCAGCCTCCTAACTACAGGCATGCACCCATGCTCAGCTACTATTTTTATTTTTTTGTAGAGACAATATCTTACTGTGTTACTCAAGGTGGTGTTGAAGTCCAGGGCTCAAGAGATCCTCTCATCTCAGCCTCCCAAAGTGCTGGGATTACAGGCATGAGCCACCATGTTCAGCCTAATTTAGTATTCTGAGCTTCCTGGCAGTCAAGGCAAAAACAAACAAAGAAAAGGAACCAGTAGCCTGACAAAGACAAGGTGAAAATGAATTTTTTTTTTTTTTTTTTTTTTTGAGACAGAGTCTCACTCTGTCACCCAGGCTAGAATGCAGTGGGGTGATCATAGCTCACTGCAGCTTAGATTTCTTGGGCTCCAGCGATCCTCCCACCTCAGCCTCCCAAGTAGCTGGGACCCCAGGCTTGCACCACCAGGCCTAGCTAATTTTTTTTTTTTTTTTTTTTTTGGTGGAGATGGGGTTTTGCCATGTTGCCCAGGCTGGTCTTGAACTCCTGGGCTCAAGTGATCGTGATCCACCTGCCTGAGCCTCCCAAAGTGCTGCTGGGATTACAGGTGTGAGCCACCATATCTGGCCCCAAGATTTTTTTTTTTTTTTTTTTTTTTAAGACGGTGTCTCTGTCACCCAGGCTGGAGTGCAATGGTGCCATCTCGGCTCACTGCAACCTCCGCCTCCTGGATTCAAGCAATTCTCCTGTCTCAGCCTCCCAAGTAGCTGGGATTACAGGTGTGTGCCACCACGCCCGGCTAGTTTTTGTATTTTTAGTAGAGATGGAGTTTCACCATGTTGGCCAGGCTGGTCTCGAACTCCTGACCTCAGGTGATCCACTCACCTTGGCCTCCCAAAGTGCTGGGATTACAGGCGTGAGCCACTGTGCCTGGTCCCCCAAAATTTTTTTAATTAAAAAAAAAAGAATCTAAGAAAAAAAAGAAAAGGAATCAGATGTGTTTTAAGAGTCTCAGTGGCCGGGCGCGGTGGCTCAAGCCTGTAATCCCAGCACTTTGGGAGGCCGAGACGGGTGGATCACGACGTCAGGAGTTCGAGACCATCCTGGCTAACACGGTGAAACCCCATCTCTACTAAAAATACAAAAAACTAGCCGGGCGAGGTGGCGGGCGCCTGTAGTCCCAGCTACTCAGGAGGCTGAGGCAGGAGAATGGCGTAAACCCGGGAGGCGGAGCTTGCAGTGAGCTGAGATCCGGCCACTGCACTCCAGCCTGGGCGACAGAGCGAGACTCCGTCTCAAAAAAAAAAAAAAAAAATAAGAGTCTCAGTGATGGTAACTTCATTCTAAAGGAAATGGAATATGAGTGTCATTATTTAGCCCATTGCTTTGGGAGAATAGGAGTAGGAGAGAAGGTGACATAGCCTTAAATTCTGTTGTCCTGAAATGTGTGTATGGAGCATGGCCTGGTCCTCAAAGGACAGAAAGTGGCCCCAGAGAGGTTGGGAGAAAGGACATAATAGCACTCAGGGAGGGCATGAGCAGAAAAATAGCTGGAAAACTTCGGCAGCTATGAGCAGCACAGTACGGACATTGGTCCATCTTACATTTTCACTGGGGTAAGGTGAGAGCTCAGTACGAAATCAATGATAAGGCTCCCATAACCCCCTTATGCCCACAGCTTCACAGGCTGACTGAGACCTGTTATAGATGATTAGAGCTAGAAGGGCCTTTAGGGAACCTCTGATCTGAACTGCCCATTTTGTAGATGGGAAAACTGAGGCCCCATTAGGAAAGAAGCCTGGGACTGACTTGCGCTCCTGCCTTCAGGAAATGATGTACATCTGGAACGGCTACGCTGTGATTGGGAAGCAGCCGACACTCACGGATGGGATGCTTGAGATCATCACCAAGGCGGAAGAGATGCTGGAGAAAGGCCCAGGTGACTTCCCTCAGGCCCTTGAGCCTGCCAGGCTAGGTCAGGTCTTTACAGCTGAAGGTTCCCTTTGCCAAAAATGTCCTTCTCCCGTTCCCTACCCTGGCAATTCTCCTTTCTTTCTCTAGACTGAGCTCCTCCAAGCAGCTGTTCCTTGTCCCCCTGGTAGGGTCAAAGCCTCTGGGCTCCCACAGCCTTGGGGCTTCCTTCAGTCCTGACCTCACTGTATTGTCATTGTCTCAGTATTTGCCTTTCCTTCTCAGATGTGACCCCCCCTGAGGACAGGGAGCATGTCTGATTTACCTGTGTCCCTTTGACCGAGCATGGAGTAGGGGGCTCTGTAAGTAACTGCTGCAGAAATGAACAAGTCTGTCTTTTTCCCTCACATCCCTATTTTCAGAGAACGAGTACTCAGTGGATGACGAGTGCTTGGTGAAATTGTTGAAAGGCCTGTGTCTGAAATACCTGGGCCGTGTGCGGGAGGCCGAGGAGAATTTTAGGAGCATCTCTGCCAAGTAAGTGCCTCTGCAGCTGCTCCTGCTGGGTCTGAGTCTCCTGGGTAGAATATTCAGGGCTTCTCCATCCTCATGCCCACTGCAGTGGCTGACCCTAGCCAACCCCCGCTCACCACACAGGTACTAAACTAGTGTCCACTCTTGCCAGGACTTGTGCTGGGACCTGTACAGATAATTCGGACCTAGCCTCCCAGTGCCACCAAATTGCGTGACTACAGGAACACATCCACGTTGTTTTGAGTGAACAGTGTGCCCTGGAGTTTGGAATTCAGCGACCCTGTCCTTGCCTTTGGGGAGGGCAATGTGACAGATGGCCAGCTGTAGGCAGCCCAACCAAGGCTCGTCAGGGCCAGGCTAGAGGAAAGCAGAGAGGACAGCAGGTGCCCGAGGAGGGACCTAAACTTCATGGGAGGTACTAGGAAACGCTTTCCAAGGCTGACGTTGAAACTGGGAAGTTCATCAGGTGGAGAAAGCAAGGGAGGACAGGTTTGAGGTGGAGTTGGGACAGCATGCACCAGTGCATGGACACAGGAAAGACACCTGAGGCGGGGTGACGGCGATGGGGTCTTTGCCTGCCTGGGTGAAGTCATAGAGAGAAAAGATTGAAGATGAAATAAGGAGGGATAGAATGAGAAGGGCCTGGATGTTTTGTTCACAAGGCTAAATTGTATTCCAAAGAAGAGAGCCAGAAAGGGTACCGGGCAAGGAAGACTTGGGGTTTAAAAGGATATCTCCAGGGCAGCATGGAGGTCGGGTCAGAGGGGATAGGTCAGAGACAGGAGACTTTACAGTTCAATAAACCATTCAACCTGGAGAAAGGGAGGTCGGGACTTAGGTGGCGGTGGATTAAGGACATGGCAGGAGCCATAAGTTGTCAGGGAGCTGGAGCCCAAGATTACACACACACAGGATGGGAAGCCTTTGCTGTGGATCCCAGCCTTTCTATGGCTTGGTAGTGGGAGCCTCCCAAAATTGGAGTTCAGGTTAGGAAATCCTCACATGCAGTTTGGGAAAGGCTCAGGAGGAGGAACCTGAGCCATGTCTTCTGTTCTGCAGTGAAAAGAAGATTAAATATGACCACTACTTGATCCCAAACGCCCTGCTGGAGCTGGCCCTGCTGTTTATGGAGCAAGGCAGAAACGAAGAGGCCATCAAACTCTTAGAATCTGCCAAGTAAGCCTTGGGTAACCTCAATCTGTCCTTTGCTCCCTCTGAACTCAGCTCAGGAGCTGGCTGGGGACAGAGTTGCCCAGACAGCAGTGAGTGGAGTTGCTAGCAAGGCCAGTCTGGCAGTCTAGAGGGCGGACCTGTGTCTCTCGGAATCCAGCTCTCACCTGTCATAGGAAGACTCCTTTCTTAATGTATGAATGGGCAGTTAGACTCCCAGAGGCAGGCAGTAAGTTCCCGAGGTCACATCAGAAGCCAGCTGCACGGCTGTGTGAGGACCCATGACTCCTGCCTTCCAGGGTAGAGGCCTATTCCCTAAAACCACCCCTTCAAGCTTAGGAACCCAGGAGGACCAGGAGTGGTTCCAGCGGGCATGATACCAGGGGTGAGGGGCCACAGACGCTTCTGGTTAACTCTCCCATTGGGCAGGGCTCAACTCTCTCGGGACCCAGGAATTTCTCTACAGTCCTTCCTTTGTTGGCAGGGCTCACACAGCTCCAACAGGAGGAAAAGCATCTCTGGGAGCAAGCAGCCTCATGTGTCTGATTCTCTGCTCAATTCCAGGCAAAACTACAAGAATTACTCCATGGAGTCAAGGACACACTTTCGAATCCAGGCAGCCACACTCCAAGCCAAGTCTTCCCTAGAGAACAGGAGCAGATCCATGGTCTCATCAGTGTCCTTGTAGCTTTGTGCAGCAGTTCTGGGCTGGAAGACAAACAGACAGCTGGACAGAGCTCCTGGAAATGTTTCAAAAGATCCCCTCCCCCTAGCCTGCCCTGCCCTGCCTTTGGGGTCCACCAGCGCTCCAGTTGGATGGCACGACATGGGTATCCATGCAGAAGCCAAGCTGGCATTTTCACCAGTGTGGCCAAGGGCCTTTGCCAAGGGCAGAGCAGGTGGAGCCCTCTGCCTGCCTATCACACATACGGGTACTTGCTTTTCACTGTGATGTTTAAGAGAATGTATGAACGGTTTACATTTTCCTTAGAAATACATTGATGGGATCACAGTTGGCTTTAAAAACCAACAACCACCCACCACCTGTAAGTCTTTGTCTTCACCTATTATCATCTGGAGGTAAATCTCTTTATATGATGAGGCCAAAGGGCAAATTGCTTTTCCAATTCAGCCAGTTCTCAGCTTGTGTGACTGAAGGGCCTTCAGAGGACCTGAGGAGTGCCTGGGAGAGGCCGAGCCTCAGGCTTCAATGCTTCTGGGGTTGGGCACGAGGGTGCACACAGACGTCCACCACCTTACTACTCACACGTCATTTCACTCCTTTTGTAAATTTCCAGTTTAAAAATCAAGCATGTCTTTTTAGTGAGATAAAATCTGAGCTCTTGTGTAGAAAAATCCATCTCCGCCAGTAGGAAATGCCATGGCTTGATGGAAGAGCTGTGTGGCCCTTTCTTTGCCAAAGCCAGGAATTTTGGGGGGCAGGAGGAGGTTCTCAGAATCCAGTCTGTATCTTTGCTGTATGCCAAACTGAAACCACTGGGAATAATTTATGAAAGATAAAAATCTTCTGTACTTCACTCCAAGGTACATTTACTTACTGACAGCATTTTTCTTAGAACTGTTATTCTTGACCTGTTGTGTATGTGTTAGATTCTTCAGTTAAGAGACAAGAGACATTTAAGTGATAAAATTTATGCCCTTAAGGGATCGTGCATCATATATTTCAATAAAATATGTGTTGCATGAATCCTTAGGCCGGGCAGAAAGTCTTAATCAGAAACCACACGGCCTATGTATGTTTTATTTAGACCACACAATGTTTTAAACTTTTTGAATAAGTTACTAGCATTCACAAATGGGGAGATTTCACAGATGAATCTGGTTCCTGGCCTGAATTAAAAAAAAAAAAAAAAAAAAGATCTGGCAACATTGAGTCTCATTCCCATGAGGCAACAATCAGCTAGAGCTAAGTCGAGGCTACTTTAAACACGTCTGTTACCTTTCTGGCCCCTAAAAGCATCTGAATTAGCAACCTCTGGGATTGTTAAAGTGAGAACTCAGATTCAATGACCAACACCAGGTTTTACCCTTCACTTTCTAATGTCAGCACACTTCAACCTAACCATTTCCCTGTAGGGAAAATCATGCACCCAGTAAAAATATTCATCTGTGAAAACGTTATTCCCCAAATGCATGAATGCAATTTCTATAAGAGAAAAACCAGTTAAACTTTCCAATCTTCCAGCATTGCTGTATTTAACAAACACAGTATCTGCCAAGGGGCTGGGTTAATATATAAGGATTCAGTTGGTCGGTCACGATGGCTCACTCCTATAATCCCAGCACTTTGGGAGGCTGAGGCACCCGGGTAGATCACGATGTGAGGAGATCGAAACCATCCTGGCCAATATGGTGAAACCCCATCTCTACTAAAAATTACAAAAAAAATCAGCTGGGCGTGGTGGTGCATTCCTGTAGTCCCAGCTACTTGGGAGGCTGAGGCAGGAGAATCGCTTGAACCCGGTAGGCAGAGGTTGCAGTGAGCCAAGATCACATCACTGCACTCCAGCCTGGCAACAGAGGGAGAATCCATCTCAAATATATATATATATATATATCTCATTTTGTTAGAATGAAGCAAAAGAATGTCCTCCATAGAGAGTAATCCCTTTGCAAGCTATCTCTTCTCCAAAACCTGGATGCTGGGAGACCAACCTGTTTCTAGGCTCCTGGACAGGACAGGGTAGGGTGGTAGAGACAGGCTGCAGGAGGACAGGCCTCCATGGCTTCCCCACATGTTGGAATGCTGCCTGGTGCTGTATCAAAGCAGCACTACTCACAGGACACCAAACATATACTTTGGAAAATTGCAGTTTACAAAAACAAAACTTTATCTCAACATTAATTTCAGGCTTTTTTTTTTTTTTTTTTTTTTGAGAGAGAGTCTCACTATGTCACCAGGCTGGAGTGCAGTGGCACGATCTCAGCTCACTGTAACCTCCGCCTCCCAGGTTCAAGCAATTCTCCTGCCTCAGCCTCCTGCGTAGCTGGGAGTATAGGCACATGCCACCATGCCCAGCTAATTTTTGTATTTTTAGTAGAGTTGGGGTTTCACCATGTTGGCCAGGATGGTCTCGATCTCCTAACCTCGTGATCCGCCTGCCTCGGCCTCCCAAAGTGCTGGGATTATACAAGGCTTGAGCCGCCGCGCCCCGCCACGGGTACTTTCATTTCAAAATTTTGTCAAGATGATTTCCTTGTCAACATTTGCTGTTGATTTCCTGCTGGGCTTCATTAATTAACCCTATTTCACTTTTACCCTGCTGCCCTGACAAGATAAATCAGTGGGTTTTGCCTCCTATTCTGCCACCTGCAAATTCTGAGATAATCTATAAAAAAGCTCTTCCGATCTGTCCTTCATATATATATATATATATATATATGAAGGACAATGAAAACACTGGGTTTCTAACATCACCATATCCTTCTTATACAAGGGCCTTAGAAAGTGAAAATTCTGTCATAGGCTTTCGGTGAGTCATCGGTGGGCACTGCTTCTCTAACAGTGCAGACCTTCTCAGCACATCTGCCGTGGAAAGGCCACAGATAGGTGGAAGGTTTGAGCCTGGAAATAAGGAGATCTGAATTCCAGTCCTGACTTTGCTACTGATTTTCAGCGTAACTTTGGGAAAGTCACGGATACTCTAAAAATGAACAATTTGGACAAGATTAAGGCTCTTCCCTGCCTTCTACAGTTTATGGGTTTTCATCTGCAAAATGAGGCAACAGATACACTTCCCTACCTTTCTGCTAAAGCCTGGCGTCCCTAAGCAATTCAACCAGAAATAATAGACTTCTTTAGAGGCTGTACAGTAGCCAGAACACCCAGAGAGCAAGTAATCCTCATTTAGAGAAAGTCTAAATCCTGTGCCCCACAGATGAATTCAGTTGTTAGGGAAGTAGCAACCATGTAACATGATCTGAACAGGTCCTTGGCAACAGAAAGTCTACCTCAGCCTCTCTCTGGTCACAGGCAGAGTGGCTTCTAGCAGTGTGCTGGGCCCTCAGCTCTCCCATGGGTGGGCAGGTTGCCCTATTATCTCTTGAGCCAGAATGGGAGTGTTTCCAAGACAGTTATCATCATTCACAGCAGAGAGCCACAACCTGACATCAAAGCCAGGATCCTAAAAGGCCAACACCAACTCAAGATTTGGCTGAGGTCCAGGTGGGAGAGTCCCAAGTGAAGAACGGCATCAAGAGGTTTTAAGAAAGCCCCAGTGCCGGGCGCGGTGGCTCAAGCCTGTAATCCCAGCACTTTGGGAGGCCGAGACGGGCGGATCACGAGGTCAGGAGATCAAGACCATCCTGGCTAACACGGTGAAACCCCGTCTCTACTAAAAAATACAAAAAACTAGCCGGGCGACGTGGTGGGCGCCTATAGTCCCAGCTACGCAGGAGGCTGAGGTAGGAGAATGGCGTGAACCTGGGAGGCGGAGCTTGCAGTGAGCTGAGATCCGGCCACTGCACTCCAGCCTGGGTGACAGCGAGACTTCGTCTCAAAAAAAAAGAAAGCCCCAGTGCGCTGAGTACTAGAACCATTCAAGGGAATCAAATCCAGACCCTTTCCTCTGGAGTTAATCCCAAGTTCATTTCTTCTAAGATGATGGGAGTCAATAGTCTTTTCCTTGTTTACTTCAAATTTAAAGCCTAACAGTGCCTTCTCAACATCCTTAGCATCATCACATTAATTCAGTAATACATGAGAGGTGTCTGGATTCTGAAATCCAAGCAGCAAATGGGAAGTTCTCACGCCCACCCTCAGATGCAGCCTTCCAAGGTCGGAAAGTGCCTTCTGCTCGGGTTAGCACGGCTCGTTTGAATTCCAGTGCAAAGTTCATTACTGATCAATAGGCCAGGTCCACAAACAACCTCATTTGGGGGCTCGAAAAATCCATTTCTGAAGGAGTAATCTATGACTGCTTCCACTGTACAAAGTCAACTGTTAAGTGACAAAATAAGAATAGAGCTCTTTGGGAAGACATAGAATTAACTATTGAAGGTCTCTATGGACTGTTAAAAGTTGATGTCTGGCCGGGCGCGGTGACTCACGTCTGTAATCCCAGCCCTTTGAGAGGCTGAGGCGGGTGGATCAAAAGGTCAGGAGATTGAGACCATTCTGGCCAACATGGTGAAACTGCATCTCTACTAAAAATACAAAAATTAGCCGGGCATGATGATGGGCACCTGTAGTCCCTGCTACTCAGGAGGCTGAGGCAGGAGAATTGCTTGAACCCAGGAGGTAGAGATTGCAGTGAGTGGAGATCATGCCTCTGCACTACAGCCTGGTGACAGAGCAAGACTCTGTCTCAAAAAAAAAAAAAAAAAAAAAAAAAGTGGATGTTTAAGTTTAATCAGAGACATCACAGCTAATGTCTCACAAATGACTAGATCAGGTTTGTTTTTCTTCCTCCACATTAACAAACACTTCAGAACATCAGACACCATACGCTCTGGGGAAAAGAATAAAAGCTAATATTTATTAAATACTCATTATGTGCCAGTTGCTATTCTAAGTACTTTACACTTATGTAATCCTCATAATATTTATGTAATCCTGTGGAGTAGGGCCATTGTCATTTTGCAGATGGCAAAACTGAGGCACGGGTAAATAAGTTGCCTCAGATCACACGATTATGCAGCAGAAAGATTTGAAGACAGGCCGCTGAACTCTAAAGCCCATACTTTGCTACACTGTTGGTCAAGCTGTAAAATCCTGTATAAAGTTAGACGCAGCTTATACTGACTCATGGGCCACTGTGAAAATGGAAGAAGTAGTGGCTAATAGCTCAGCCGTTGGAGATGCTCGGCTGCAAACACATGGAGCATGTCTGTGTGGCATGGTCCCTTTGGCACTTGGCATCATGAAGTAGGGAGAGGGCCTAGCTTGGAAAAAGCCAAAAGAAAAGCAATCCTTAAACAACAGTATTTGCTCAGAAAATCATCGAGGGATGATGGAGGAAAAGGCATGATCCAGTCCCCACTTGGATAGGTGGAGTTCCAGTCAACTACTCCACACATGGGAAGTGAAGCCCGCACTGAGGCTTGATGCATAGCAAGTCACGTGCTAGAAGGAGTTCGGTATAAGACAATAAGAAAGAGGACCACTGGCAAACTGGGAAGCATATGATGCCAAAGGCACTAAAAACTGTTTTATAGTTTAAGCACTTATGAGTGCTTGGCTAAGCACATCACATTTGTGGGTCAAAGTGACCCATGGGCCACAGCTTTGTCCTCCTGGTACCGAGATGACTTCCTACAGTTCTCTGACTTCCTATAGTTCTCTGGAAAAGAGGTTGTGAGCAAATTCACAGTATGAGAAAGCCTGGTTTACTAAAAATATCCAGCATTTTTTTTTTTTTTTTTTTTTTTTTTGAGACGGAGTTTTGCTCTTGTTGCCCAGGCTGGAGTGCAATGGAGTGATCTCTGCTAACTACAACCTCTGCCTCCAGGGTTCAGGTGATTTTCCTGCCTCAGCCTCCCGAGTAGGTGGGATTACAGGCATGTGCCACCACCCCTGGCTACCTTTGTATTTTTAGCAGAGATGGGGTTTCTCCATGTTGGTCAGGCTGATCTCAAACTCCCGACCTCAGGTGATCTTCCCATCTTGGCCTCTCAAAGTGCTGGGATTACAGGCGTGAGCCACTGTACCCGGCCTACCCAACTTTTAAGTTCAATTAATTACATGGGGTAGTGGATAAAAGCACAACTTAGTCAAACTACTTCACTCCATTTAGAGCATCAGTTTACTCTTAGGCAAAGTGGGGTTTAATGTCAACTGCTTCATAAGGGTTGTTGAGGATGAAGAGCAAGCATGTAAATGAATAGGCTAGCATGGCTCCGAGTATACAATACTAAGGTAAATTTATTGGCTTACTTCTACCGTGCGAAGGCAATGGTGGATTTGGCCTGACGGATGACTGAATCGGGGGCACTAGTGCCACAATTAAGCTTTCTTTACCTCTTGGCTTTTGCTCCTGTGTGAGATTCTTTTGATCTGACTTCTCTGCATGGCAGGAGTACATGGCACTGTAGGTCTCATGTCCTTAGAGCATATGGCCAGTGAAGCGAAGGGCTGCTTTCCCTAATTCCAGTATGAACAATACCAGATAAGGACAATTAGTCTGGCTTGGCTCAAATGTTCATCCCTTAGGCAAGTGCTTCTCAAAGTATGGTCCCCGATCAGCATTAGCATCCCCTGAGAACTTGTTAGACATACAAATTCTCAGATCCCACCTTGACCTAAAAGCTGTAGGTTTGAGGCCCTGCAAGCTGAGGTGTTTTTTGTTTTCTGGTTTTTTGTATTTTTGTTTTTTGAGATACAGTCTCCCTTTGTTGTCCAGGCTGGAGTGCAGTGGTGTGATCTCGGCTCACTGCAACCTCCGCCTCCCAGGTTCAAGCAATTCTCCTGGCACAGCCTCCTGAGTAGCTGGGATTACAGGCACGTGCCACCACACCTGGCTAATTAGTAGAGATGGGGGTTTCACCATGTTGGTCAGGGTGGTCTCGATCTCCTGACCTCAGGTGATCCTGAGGTGACATGAGTCACCGTGCCTGGCCACAGTCTGAGTTTTAAAAGACCTGTAGATGGCCGGGTGCAGTGGCTCATGCCTGTAATCCCAGCACTTTGGGAGGCCGAGGTGGTCAGATCACTTGAGGTCAGAAGTTTGAGACTAGCCTAGCCAACATGGTGAAACCCATTTCTAATAAAAATACAAAAATTAGCTGAATGTGGTGGTGCATGCCTGTAATCCCAGCTACTCAGGAGGCTGAGGCAGTAGAATTGCTTGAGCCTGAGAGGGTGGAGGTTGCAATGAGCCGAGATCGCACCACTGCACTCCAGCCTGGACAACAGAGGGAGACTGTATCTCAGGAAAAAAAAAAAAAGACCTGTTGATGAATTTGATGCATACTAAAGTTTGAGACCCATTGCCCTAGAATGGCAGTGAGGTACCACAATTGGCCTACCTTCAGACATATGCTCAGTGGGGGTATTACTAAAAGGAAAGATGGTGTATTGGACAAACAAAAACACCATAAATCCACTATTATGTCCTTTCTTTCAAAAGTTGATACACAGGAAGTATGATTTACCCTATTCCCAAGAACAGGTGAGGATGAGGACAGTGGGTGTACTGGTTAGAGACAAGGCTTATCAGAAAGCTGCATGTTCAGGCCAGCTGCAGTGGCTCACACCTGTAATCCCAGCATTTTGGGAGGCTGAGACTGGTGGATAGCTTGAGCCCAGTTTGAGACCAGCCTGGGCAATACAGCAAAACTCCATCTCTACCAAAAAACAAACACATACAAAATCAACCAGTACATGCGCCTGTGGTCCCAGCTACTTGGCAGGCTGAGGTAGGATTGCATGAGCCTGGGAGGTGGAGGTTGCAGTGAGCCAAGATTGCACCACTGCACTCCAACCTGGGTGACACACTGAGGCTGTCTCAAAAATGAGAGAGAGAGAATTAAAGAAAGAGAAAGAAGAAAATAAAGAAGAGAAAGAAAGAAGAAAGAAGAGAAGAAAGGAAGGAAGGAAGGGAAGGAAGGGAAGGAAAAGAAGGAAGGAAGGAAGGAAGGAAGGAAGGAAGGAAGGAAGGAAGGAAGGAAGAAAGAAAGAAAGAAAGAAAGAAAGAAAGAAAGAAAGAAAGAAAGAAAGAAAGAAAGAAA